>NC_056732.1:1587800039-1587870039 GCF_019279795.1 Protopterus annectens | reverse complement strand
AAATCTCAGGACATCTGCCATTTGACAATAAGTGTACAGGACACAACTGCCCAAAGAGGGACTGTCCCTCGCAAAGTGGGACAGGTGGTTACCCTATATGTACATATATATATATATATATATATATATATATATATATATATATATATATGTATATATATGTGTGTGTGTGTGTGTGTGTGATACACATCTATATGATTTAATTACTTTGATCATACTGTTGAATGACTGTGCTGTCTGCTATGTTTGTGATAACATCGACTTTAGGTATAACTGCCATGGCTTAGTGGTAAATCACATTGATTGTGATGTGTAGGGTCCTGGCGTTGGGCCTGGCCGATGCGGTATATTGCGTTGCTGGGCGGAACAAGGGCCATTGGACAAAGGGTGAATACAACACTTTTCAGCTGCGGTTTCCCGTTTAACCGCCGATTCATGTCAAGCAATATCCTTGTACATTCTTACTGTGATACGTCACCCCATTTCACATTTCCTTGGTATTATATCATTATACAGCATAAAATTAGCAAGATATGCTCGTTTATGGATTACGCATCATAAATGGTGTGTGCTGCAGTCAAACCGGCAGCGTCTGCTCAATAGTTGGATGCTCTGACCACTACACTATTGGTGTTCTGCTTCATTTATATGTATACCCATGGTTCATAGTTACCTGAACACACGCCTCAACACTTCACTAACATAGCAGGCATCCATTTTCCTGTTGGGAAAACCACACTACTACACATGCGCTATTCCCTACTGTTCTGGCCCTGTGCCGCATGCTGACTCACTCAAAGTATATTCAGACCTCTAAAGCCTCTAGTCCTGGCACATACGTGTATTTGATTGTCAGGGTGTTAATGTGGTCATCCGGGTTTAAGCTTGTCCGACTGGGGACCAGGACTGCCCTGTACCTAGTTGAAAGACAGACTTAGCACGGGGACATAGTTAGTTCCACTTTTAGCATCCTACCTGTGGTTGGGGATGCAGAGGTGTGCTCACCTCTGTCCAACCTGATATAACAGCACAAAATATTGCGGGGGGGTTCCGCTGCTGTTTCCCTTCACATTCGTTATGACTGCTATATTTTGACCATGTTCATTCTTCATATCTATATATATATATATATATATATCTGTCTGTACATACACATGCATACACACCTACATGCTTACTTACAGTTCCCATCCCGTTGAATCACCGCCACTTACCGCACACATGCTTGCATACCCGCTTATGTCTAGGGTTGCCACCTTTTCAAATGGCCAAAGTGGGGCATTTTCGGGACACACATCAGATTTTACAGGCCAACACATACCCATGGTCAGTAGAAAGGTTAGAACTTTACTTTTTTGCCAAAATGAAAGCTTATTCTTGTAGGAGTTTAGTTGCTTATTCTGTTTCTTGTAACATTTACGTATTTTACATACAGAAATAACTATTTTATGCAACTGTTACATGAAATATGGGACACAATTATTTCCTACAATCTCAGGACATTTGCCATTTTATTATTTTTGGTCAGAACACAACTGCCCAAGAAGGGACTGTCCCTCGCAAAGTGGGACAGGTGGTAACCCTACTTACATCGGCTTTAAAGCGCCTTAATCACCCTATATCTGACTGCCACTATGTGAATATGAAAGGTATATATTCCTGATAATGCACGTGGGGAGACGTGCATCATGGTCAGGTGTTTAATCCCAGGTCGTAAGTTCTGCAGGACCGGCTGGAGGCTGAGCAGGGTTGTGGACAACTACTGCTCATACAGCTTGTGTCCAGATGTTTACAGGACTGGACATCATGTCGTGACACCAACTCTAATCTTTAGAACAGATACTTATCCCATGAGGGATATCCAAAAATGTTGGACCGATAACCTCGATATTTTTGGATTTACGAAAGTGAGGTAGGGTTATACATGCAAGAGATAAATAGTTTGCAATCCTGAGACTGCCTAGGGTGAGACTGCCTACTAGATATGAGTAGGGGTTATTATGTGCAGATATGGCTGCTCCAAGCTAGCAGCTCGAGTATGGGTGGTTTTGGTGGATGTTCAGGAAGGGGGGGTGGTGTGCTGTGGAGGAGATGATGGGTATTCAATTATGTATCCAGGTGTGATGGGGTTGGATGGCTCAGTTCAGGCCAGACCATTATGTGGGTATGTGCCGGTAACATTTCTGTACATGAGTATCGCACATTTTAATATTCATATGTTTGTGGGATTGTGTTCTACAGTATGGCCTCTCAGGTTGTATTGCAGATGTGAATGTTTGTTCTTTGGTTTTCTTTCTGATTCACCCACTGCTCCCTTGTACACCTCCAGTTCACCTATTGTGCCTCCAACCCATTCTCCCCTTGGTGAATTAATATATTACCCGTCACCCCCCACTCCCATATTCCACACACACCATCCATCCCTTCTCTGGTTGATGGCCCATGGCACAGTCGACAGGACACATTGTGTACACTACATATCTCTGGTACCAATATGGTTGTGAGGACTACCCTAGCATTTTTGATCTTCCACATGCTGTACTTCACGCACATAGGTACATGCAAATACTTATCTTTCATGACATGGTAGGTAGACCTGGGTAATACCCATTCATCTTTGGGCCATCCTGACAAGGACGACTTGGACTGCGAATGGGCAGATATTGAGCGAATGCTCTGACCATTGGTAGGGTTGCCACCTTTTCATATGACCAAAATGAAACATTTTCGGGACACACATCAGATTTTACAGGCCAACACATACCCACAGTCAGTACAAAGGATAGTACTTTAGTTTTATGCCTAAATGTAAGCTTATTGTTGTAGCAGTTTAGTTGCTTATTCTGTTTCATTTAGTTGCTTATTCTGTTTCTTGTAACATTTAGGTATTTTACATACGGAAATAAGTATTGTATGGGACTAGTACATAAAATATGGGACATAATTATGTCCTACAATCGCAGGACATTTAACATTTATAATGGTTTTGGTATGGACACAACTGCCCAGAGGGAGACTGTCCCTCACAATGTGGGACAGGTGGTAACCCTAACCATTGGGCTAGGCTTAGCAATTGGCGGCACGCTAACATGCTGCATTTCACTTCCACTTGGTATAACTATCGACAGTACAATGGAATATGGGCACGGGTTTTTAAATGTCATTTGTTCGAGGGACGGGGACTCAATATTCAGCTAAGTGCCTTTGTGTTTACTTTTTATTTTGGTGTTCGCAAAACTGTCTTGTATGCTTTGCATACATTTCAGTGTCCACGGACACTGACAGTCACAGGAGTGATTATTATTAGAGGCAGGCTGTACTAGTCAGCATTTTAGGTAGCACGTATGCAGCCGACATGTTCACGCCTCCATGCAGTGCTTAAACATAACCCCTGCACTCGCGCACATCTCCTGTGCATGTGGCCGTTGTGGCAGCACGCCTTCATTAATATGCATGTGGTGTTGCTGCGCCATCTCTATTGCCGCATGGTCGGTGCAAGGCTAATGCCGTCCTTTCGCCGAGCTTCATGAATCCCAGGTAATATTTCATTTTTACAAACAAAGCAATTTCAGATACACATAAATCTTTATTAAAAGACACAAATGCAGTTAAAAGGTCAAACATTACAGCAACTAACAGTTCAAAGTGTAGTAGCTCTGTACTAGATATAAACATGTTATTAGAGTTATATGCTGTTTTAGACAAGGTTTTGCAAATGCACAGATTTTAAAAAATTTGTTACAACAGAAACATGCAGATTTATGAGTTAAAAATAAAATAAATTCCAGTTCATCTGATGCAGCTGAAGAACTCAGAAAAACATACTGGATGTGGCCAGTTAAAAAAAAATGGTAACCATATACCTCTATGTCTTGTAAGGTATAGCAGAAATAACAGTTAATTTAATTTGCAGAATAAAGGGTCTACAGTTACAAATTTGGCAAATTAATTTTTTGAGTTATTGTTTTCTTTAAGAGTTTTGTATTAAAGTGTTGCAATGCATAAACAATAAGCAGTAATATAGACACAGACAAAATAATGTTTGCTAGTTTACAGGATGCAACATTTAAAATCAATGCTACATTGTAAAAGTGACAAAACAGTTAAAAATTCAAATCCTATATATAAAAAAAGTACATTATGTAATCAGTTTCAGACTATGTATGTTTTGCATGGAAATGGCAGTTTGCCAAGCACATCAGCTCAAATTACAGCCAGCCTAGCAAGCTAAATTAAAAACATTTAGTTTTATTATTTATCAAACAAAATTGTAGAGAATAATAAATTCTTGCAGCATTCAGTACTACTGAAAAGTTAAATGACGCCAGCTAAAAAACGGTTATAGTAAAAAAAGTGAGTGGAGTTTCACTCACAGAACAGTATGTTAAAATCTAAGGGTCATGAGAGAAAATGTAAAAAGTTTAACAGTTAAAATTAATTTTATATAGGTGCAGAAATGCACTGTGTTACATTACTAATTAGTTTCATTTATCAGTTTAATACAGACAAATGTTTATTTCATGCAGAAAACGATAAGGGCCCCAGAGCCATTAGCCTAGTAATCTCCTATGATCCTATGATAAGTCAGGTATGATAAAGCTGGATGCAGTAGTTAGCAATATAAATGTAATGTAACTACTGAAGGAGGTCCCTGTAGACTTTCGTCAGGGACCTCACGGACAACTGTTAGATTAGAGACTCCCATTTTAAAGTAGTTATTAGACATTAGACAGGCTAAAGGGTAAAATAAATTGTGTTTCATTTATGCATAAAAGACAGTTAAGCAAAAAAAAAAAAACCTTGCTGGTCAAGCATGAGAAACAGTTTATTAGAAAGGAAAAATAAGCATAAAGTATATAAAAAATACAGAAATACAAAATGTTCTTTTCTCAAGGGAAAGATACAATCTTGTCAGCTACAGAATGTTCCTTAATGAAATGTTAAATAAAGCACATATGTTCATAGGTTCATAGGTTCATACTAGGCTATCTGCCCTAGGGCATTTATAAGCCTAGCCAGAGTGTGTTTGGCTTTCGCCACCCATTTTAAATTAATTTTGCTATGCGTTTTTTGAGGTTAGTATACTGTGCCTCTGTCTAACAGTGACACAGAAGTGATAGCCGGGGTAAACCTACGATCTCCCATCCACTCATCAAGATTCCTCTTGAAGAGAGTCAATGTGGGACTCTGCCTAACCTGGACTGGGATTTTATTCCAGAGTGAAGGGAGCCTCTGGGTTATGAATCTGTCCCTCCAGCATGTCCTATTTATTTCAGTGCTGAGGTTTAAGTCTCTCGAGCGTGGCTCGATGGTATTTGGATTTTCTGAGGTGCAGCATGTCCATTAATTCTGGGTTGGACATGGCTTTATACGTCAGGCACAGATCGCCTCTGAGCAGGCGGTATGCCACTGAGTAGAGCTGGAGTTTCTTTAACCGGGCAGCATATGGCATCTGTTTGAGCCCTTTGATCCTCTTGGTGAGGTACTTTTGGGGTCTTTCCAGTTGCTGCAGGTGTCTGGTAAGGTACATCCAAAAGGGGCATTGTACTCAATTATGGGCCTGATGAGGGATGAGTAAAGAGGTACGATGACCTCCGCTGATCTAGATGTGAATCCCTTCATGATTAGGTGGGCTATATAAAATGTTTTTCTAACCACTTTGGCCACGTGGTTGTCAAATGAGAGATTGCTATCAACTTGGGTCCCCAGGTCCCTAATTACTTCTTCCGTACTTAATGGATTACCACCTATGTGGTAATTTGTGGGCACTTTGTTTTTGCCAAAGGGATGACTATACACTTTTGGCGTTTAGCTTGAGGCCATGGCTCTGGCACCAGTTGTCTGTTTCTATGAGGCCCTTTTGGAGGATGCTTGTATCGGCTGGAGAGTTGATTATGGCACCCAGTTTGCAGTCATCTGCGAACTTGGTCAGCCACAGTCCTTCTGTGTTGGCCTGTACCGCCGAGAAATATATACCGAACAAGAGAGGTCCCAGGACTGAGCCTTGTGGGACGCCACTTGTAACTGGTTTGGAGTCTGACATGGCTCCAGCAATTCTAACCATGTGGGTTCTGTCCTTGAGCCAGTTTGCAACCCATCTAGTGACATAGGGGTTTATATTTAAGCTGGTGAGCTTATCTATAATGCCCGAGTGGGGTATTGTATCGAAGGCTTTTGCGAGGTCCAGGTAGGCTGTGTGGACCACCTTCCCTCGTCAATGGCCTTGGTGACTGTTTCAAAGAAATCGACCAGGTTTAAGAGGCAGGATCTGCCCTTAACAAAGCCAAACTGGGTAGGATCCAGTGTCTGTAGGTCCCCAATATCTTTATTTATGAGGTCCATGATGATCCTTTCCATAGCTTTGCAGACCAAGCTAGTCAGGCTTATGGGGCGATAGTTTCCAGGATCCGTTGAGGCACCACCTTTGTGGAGAGGGACCACTGTTGCTGTATGCCACTCTTTGGGTACATATCCTGTAGTAAGGCTAAGATTGAACAGTAGTTTTATGTTTGGGTTTAGCTCTTCTTGGAGTTCATGTAGGACGCAGCCGGGACACCATCTGGTCCCATTGATGCTGTATTTTTGCTTTGGAGAGGCGGCTCTTACCTGAGCATCTGAGATGTCAGGGGGGGCAGCACTCTGTTGGGATAGATATTTGCCCTTTTGGTGGGGGGGGGGAGAAGTTTGCACTGAACCTGTCAGCTAGGATGTTGGCAATGTCTGTGGGCTCGGTGTATTTTTTGTCATTTTGGACTAATTCTGAGCATATCTGGGAATTCCCACCCAGGTTCCTAACATAACTAAAGAAAGCCTTGTGATTATCCTTAGTGTCCTGTGCAATTTTTCTCTCTAAGCTGGCCTTAGACGATTTTATGAGTGCCCGTAGTTTTTTGCTAATACTGATCAGAGATGCCTTCCCTTTTTGGGATTTTGCTCTATCATGTAGTAGCTTCCTTCTTCTATTGTATAGTTTATTTATGGCTGGGGTCCACCAGACAGGACGTCTGCCTTTGGAGGATTGGGTCTTGGTTTTATTTGGGATTGCATGATCCATGCATTCCTGAAGGTGTTCACAGAATGCGTTTATAAAGGATTCTGCGGTCTGGGCCGTATTTTCCACAGGCCCGGGGGCTTTGAAGGATTTCACCTCGGTTTTGAGGTGTGTAAAATTTGCTTTAGAGAAGTTTTTCACTGTGGTTTTCTGGGCAGGGGGTGGGGTCGGGATGTGAATATCCAGTGAGATTAGTTTATGGTCTGATCTTACCAGTGAGGGATACACTTCTGGTCTGGAGCATAGTGTCCCCATGTTGGTGATGATCAGGTCCGGTATGTTTTCCCCTCTTGTGGGAGTGGTAACAAGTTGTTCCATAGCATTTGAGTTTATAAATTCTAGGAACCTTTGGGCTAGGGTGTTGGAGCTAGAGTAATGCTCCCAGTCTATGTTTGGGTAGTTGAAGTCGCCCAATATAATGGTGTTTGGAGAGACCTTCATATTTTCCAGTATTCTCAGGAAGGCCAAGTGGGGTTCCTGTGTTTGGGAGGGTGGTCTCTAGCAGGCTATAAACTGGAAGGCAGTTTTACCCACAGTTAGTTGCACATGGATAGTCTCTGATGCTTCGTGCTGTGCCACCAACCTGGAGGTGTGGGTATCTTTGACGAATATTGATACTCCCCCTCCTTTTGTGGTTCGGCCCAAGTTTTGGGGCCGAAAAGCATGGTATGAGGTATAACCTGGTAGTGCTGGGGTGCTCTCGGGAGCCTTGAACCAGGTCACTGTTACTGCACAGATATCAATGTTCTCCATGCTAAGGAGATTTTCGAGTGCGTGCATCTTGAGGTTTAGACTTCTGGCGTTGAGTAGCATTACTCTTAGTTTCTTATCCCTTGTGATACCTATGGAGGTGGGTTTGTCTTTTGAGCCTTGCCTAAAAAAGGCACTATGGGGGTAGCAAGAGCCTTTGCCAATATCCGAAAGCCCAGGGGTGACAGGTGCAAGCCGTCCCTAGCGAAGCATCGTGGCTTGTTGAGCATGTCATCCCAGGCTGACAGGCATTGGATCCCCTTTGAATGACACCAACACTTAAGCCAATTGTTGAAATTGATCATCTTGTCTTCATATTGTGGCATCATTCTTGGTGAGGGTAAGATGCTACTCAAGGTCAGGGTCATACTGGCCTGGGCTACATGCTCAGAGAGCTCCTCTATGTCTCTTTTCATGTAGTCCAGGGAGGTACGTCTCAGGTCATTCACACCAGCATGGACAATGACTGAGTCATATTTGTACTTGCCTTGGAGTGACCTGAGTGCTTGTGTTATGTGGCGGATCCTAGCGCCTGACAGGCAGCTCACCGTGACCCTCTCCTTGTTCAGCCTGATGAGCGGGACGTCAGTGTGCCTGATGATAGAGTCACCTATTACAAGTGTATCAGGTGTGTTGTTTAGCCTTAAGGGCTGTGACTGTTCGGCACACTGGCTTTGTGAGTTATGTGTTGCACGTGTTTTGTTTTGGGGTAGTGGTTGCTTGGGTGTCTGCTTTGGAGGTCTCTGCTGCTTAGGCAGATTTTTATGTAGAGCCTCCGAGTATGTTTTTGTGTGTTTATGTGTTTGGTTTGTTGTCGTGGTAGGTCTATGTGAGACTGGAATTGTAGTGAGTGTGGTTTCTTTCTCCTCCTGACTGGTTACGCCAGTACTGAGTTGAGAGAGCTTAGCCTCCAGTTTGGCTATATGGTTGCATCTCTCACATGTGTTGGAATTTGGTGGGAGGAGGAGAGGGTTGTCTGTGTACATGAGGCAGTTGTAACATTGCCTCAAGATTCCCAGATTCACCTGCTGGACCGGAGAGGAGATTGACAACTGACCTTTGGACATGCTAGAATAGTATTGGGAATTCCTTTATAATTGAAAAAAAGGGCCATTGGGGAACAAGGTACTCAAGGGGAGTTTGTGAGGGTGTAGTGCTTTTAATTTTTTTAGAGATGACTTATATAATTGCTTTAGTGAGCAAGTGCCAGGTAACTTAAATGCAATGTGTTACAGGTAACCTAAATGCAAAAACGACAAACAGTAACTTTCTTACAAGTGAAACAAGGAAATAAGTACAGTAAGCAATGCAGATATCACTAGGGATCCACAGAAGTGCTAAAAGGCTGCGTTTTAGGTGGAATTAGCGTTTCAGGGAAATAAACAAACAACAAGCATACAAATAAAGCTAGATTCAGCAGGCCTGGATCTAGTCTATGCTACAGCAAACAAGGTGTACCAATTTCAGTAAGAAACAGTTAGAATATGCAGGCACTATAAGCCTTTAACCAGATATTCCCTGCTCAGAAGGGCAGAGTCCAGCCTCTCCTCCCACAAGAGTGCAGACCGCAATCCTTCCTAACGTAAAATAACCGGCCTGAAGCCCAAGTGCTTAAACCAGAACTAATACACTTTTAGAATAACAGACACTGAGCTCTCAATCAGCAGTTCCTAACTTAGAAGGATGTAAGCTGCCTGTCCTGCCACCACAGTGCAGGCCACAAACCTTCCTAATGTAAAACAACTGGTCTGAAGCCCAAGTGCTTAATCCAAAAGACTTAGAAATGATAGCTACACTTTAATCAAGTTACTACCAGCAGTAATAAATACAACTGAATACTTTAAAAATGCCTGGATTAGTGCTCAAGTTATACAAACAAAGCTAGATTCAGCAGGTCTGGATCTAGTCTATGCTACAGCAAACGAGGTGTACCAATTTCAGTAAGAAGCAGTTCAAATATGCAGGCACTATAAGCTTTAACCAGAAATTCCCAGCTCAGAAGGACAGAGTCCAGCCTCTCCTCCCACAAGAGTGCAGAACACGAACCCTCTTAATGTAAAATAACTGGCCTCAAGCCCAAGTGCTTAAACCAGAATTAATACACTTTTAGAATAACAGACACTGAGCCCTCAATCAGCAGTTCCCAACTTAGAAGGATGTAAGCTACCTGTTCTGCCACTACAGTGCAGACCACAAACCTTCCTAATGTAAAACTGGTCTGAAGCCCAGGTGCTTAAACTAAAAGGCTTACAATGAGTTACACCAAGCAGTAATAAATACAATTGAGTACTTTTAAGATGATGCAAGAGCAAAATAAAGTAAGAAAAAACACAAATACAGTATTTTTTTTTTTTTTTTTTTTTTTTTTTGAGACCAAGGTTAGAAAAAGTAAATAAGAAAAATTACTGGACTGAAGCAATATAATATGTTGTGTTCAGGATAGCAGTTCGGTTAAGGTTAGTTTGTTCGGCCTGACATTACAGACACTCGAGCTTGAGTATGGAAGTCAGGTCAAATAAAGACTGTTTTAATTTACATTATTCAGAACAATCATAAGATATGTGCAGAAACTTAGAATATATTTGGCAGCCCTGTTGTTATCAACACTGTTAATAATGACAGTATTTGGATATTCTGAACATCTAATTTAGTCTTATTAAATAAACTACAGTGTTTGGAAAATTTATTCTGAAAAGCACACAAGACTTGGACCATAAAGGAGAGACCGGCACCTGTTCAGCAAGATTTTGGCTAACTAACAGATAAAAACTTTCAGCTGAGTCCCATCTGAGTGTTTCCAGCTAATTATGGTACAGTACAGTATTATCAATTCTTACAGGGTGGAGGGATAGGTAAACAATGAGCTCCACTCTGCCGGGTAAGCCAAATTTAACTGGCCAATATTATGGGCACTCACCTCCATTTTCAGAAAGTAGAAGGTTATGACATGACTGTTTGAATGATGACCCTTCCTGGTGACTCCCACCTCGGTACAAAGGATATCTGATAATGGAGGAACAAATAGAGTTAAATTCCAAAAAGGGAGATTTGATGCTCAGCATGGCTGGGGGTAAAAATAAAAAAAATTCTCCGCAAAAAAGACCGCAATCCAAATTGTAACTTGCTACATATCCCCCACCATGTCCCAGGATTCCCACTCCTCATTTCTTGATACACTAGAAAATATTAGGGTACAACCCAACACCCTAATAATGGGTGTTTCAACTACCCCACCATGAATTGGTGAAACTAATCATGTACCAACTCATTTGCTCAATGTTTTCTGGAATTCATAAATTCCAGTGCCTTGGATCAACTTATCCACACCCCCACCAGGGCCAGTAATATCCTATACCTGGTCATTACCAACATGGGCGACTGGTGTTCCACACCAGAGGTCAATTCCTTGCTGGTCAGATCTGACCACAAGCTAATCAGCCTAGATATCCACATCCCCCCCCACCCATTACGGAAACCACCGTAAAAAAATTTCTCCAAAGCCAACTTCATGCTTCTTAAGACAGAAGTGGCAAACTTCACAACATCCATGCAGACGGACAATAGTGGTACAACTGCTGAAGCCTACACAAATGCACTTTATAAGCACTTACAAAAGTGTATTGATCATGCTGTCCCTAACAGAACCAAGATGCTATCCTCCAAAAAAAGGAAAACAATCTAGTGGTCCCCTGCCATAAATAAACTCTACAACAGAAGAAAGAAACTGTTGCAAAAAAGAGTAAAATCCCATGACTGAAAGAAGTCCCTGGTCAGCTTCAGTAAGAAGCTGAGATCCTTCATAAAATCCTCCAAAGCTAGTTATGAAAACAAAATCATCACTGATTCTAAAGACAACCACAAAGCATTCTATAGCTATGTCAAGAATCTCAATGGCAACACTCAGGTCTGCTCTGAGTTACAACACAATGGCACTAAATATACAGAACCAACTGATATTGCCAACATCCTGGCAGATAGATTCAGTGCTAACTTTACCCCCCCTCACCCCCTAAAGGGCCCATCTCTATACCAGAAGAATGCAAAGTTCCTGTAATCACGGGTGCACAGGTAAAAACTACACTCTCCAAAGCCAGGAATACAGCATCCATGGGACCTGACAACATCCCAGGCTACATTCTACATGAACTACAGAATGAACTGGCACCCCACCTAAGCACCATGTTCAATCATAGTCTCACCTCAGACTTTGTGCCCACGGAATGGTGCACAGCGATGGTTATCCCACTTCACAAAGGGGAGCCACCATGGACCCCAGGAACTACCGCCCAATAAGCCTAATGAGCCTGGTCTGCAAGGTCATGGAACATATCATCATAGAACTTATAAACAAATACATTGGTAATCTCCAAACTCTGGACCCCACCCAGCTGGAGTTTGTAAAAGGCACACCATGTCTCCTAAACCTGAATGACTTCTTTGAAGCAGTCACCAAAGCTGTAGATGAGGGTAAGGTGGTTCACACAGCCTATCTAGATCTCACCAAGGCTTTTGACACCATCCCCCACTCTGGAATTATAGATAAACTCACTAAACTAGGTATAAATCCCTATGTCACAAGATGGGTTTCCAGCTGGCTCACCGACAGAACCCACACTGTGAAAGTAGCAGACTCCAAATCTGGCTTCAGACCAGTAACAAGTGGAGTACCACAGGGTTCAGTCCTGGGTCCTCTCCTGTTTGGTATCTACTTTTCTTAAGTACAGGCTAACACAGAATGTCTTTGGCTAATGAAGTTTGCAGATGATTGCAAACTAGGAGCCATAATTGAAACTCCTAATGATGTGGACATCCTACAAAAGGGCCTCACTGGAAAGATGCCTGGTGTCAAAGCCATGGCCTCAAGCTCAATGCAAAAAAGTGCATTGACATCCCCTTTGGTAAAAACTCTGTACTCATGAGCTACCACATAGGTGGTAGTCTACTTAACACTGAAAGTGTGATAAAAGACCTTGGGACACAGGTGGACAGTAGTCTCTCCTTTGATAATCACATCACCTCAGTAGTCAGAAAATCCTTCCACGTGGCACACCTCATCACAAAAGGTTTCTCATCCAGGAAAAAAGAGGTCATTGTTCCACTGTACTCGTCACTTATTAGACCCATTATAGAGTACAATGCCCCTTTTGGTATGTACCTCACAAGACATCTACAACAACTTGAAAGGCCGCAGAAATACCTCACAAAGAGGATTACTGGCCTCAAACAGATGCCCTACGCAGACCATCTCAAAAAACTCCAGCTTTACTCCTTCACATATCACCTACTCAGAGGCGATCTCTGCCTAACATACAAAGCTATGTCAAACTCAGAGCTGTTGGACATGTTCCACTTAAAGAAATCCCAATCCCTCCAACGTACATGCTCTAGGGACCTAAACCTTGTCACCACAATAAACAGAACATGCTGGAGGGATAGATTCCTGTCCCAGAGACTTCCCATACTCTGGAACAAACTACCTATCTATATCAAACAAAGCTCCTCATTAGCACTCTTCAAGAAAAATCTTGATGATTGGATGGGAAATAGGAAATTCACCCTGAGGATCACCTCTGTGGCTCTGCCTGACAGGGGCACAGGAAAATAATTTTCTTGGGTGGCAAAAGCCAGGGTATCTTTTTGGCTAGGCTTTAATAGACCCTAGGGCCAATAGCCTAGTACTTACCTATAAACCTATTAACCTATGAGACTGGTCTGCTTGGATTTTTTTTTTTTTTAGAATTTTCTGTTGCTATCTGTTTTTGTCCACTTCTGATTTGATTTCTATACTTGCTCTTTTCTAAATGCTTCTGCTAGTCTGAACAAAGATCTCATCTTAGACTATTTTTAGAGCTATCACCATGTATAGATCTGATGATGTCAACAAATGTGTGCATAGTTCCACAGTTGCAGACCTATATATGGTCATTTCCAAGGAGGCCCATAATGCCTTTAGAATGAGGAATATGTAATCTTGCCATACAATGGAGATAATATATTATTTGATAATCATGACACAGTTTTCCTGTATTCCTCTCCAGCTGATCCAATACTTTTTTGGGCCAATAAATCACATAAAAAAATGTAACAACAGGAAGAGCAAGATGATTTGCAGCTTAAATTTTATTACTGGATGTCAAGGCAATTTCCAATATTATTGTTAATCTTCTAAAATATTCCTTAGTAAGTGATATTCACAATATGATAACTTGTGTACTTATAGTGACATGAGACTTACTTGAGGAACGTTGTGGAAGTGAGTATTATACACAACTGACACCCTGTTAAACAAAGAACTGACTGTTCCCCCGGATTTACTAATCTTCCGTGCAGGGCTAGCTTAGTCCTGCATGGAAGCGATCATTTAGGAGCAGGACAGCAGCGCGCCATGCATATTAATGAGGCACACTGCCCGAGCTCTTACATGGAGCATGTAAGAGTGCAGGGGGCATGTCTGAGAGCAAAGCTCTCAAAATAAACACCCCCCCCCCCCGCAATGTAGAACAGCAGAAAGGGGTATGCAATGAGCGAGACCACTCACAGGTGACCGCATGTCACCAGCAACAGTCCCCCTTGTGTATAACAGCAACAGAATGTATAAATAAAATGAAGAAACCCTTTTTATTTTTTTAAAAGTCTGATTACAGCTAACCATAGGTGCGCGGCTGTGCCCATTGCTTAGCTACAGTTAATGCAGCTTAAATGGCTGAAGAGAATAATAAGGAAGATATATACAAATGAGGCAGCATAGCAATAGTGTAGTAACCAAAACATTCGACTTGCGAGTAGGCATTTCCGGTTTGGGTCCCACTGCAGCAGATTCCATTTTCCATTGCAAAGCATGTTATGAGTAATATTTATGTTGCATAACTCACTAAATAACATATTTTTATGAACTGGAGTACTGCAGTAAATGCACATATGAGGTGTCAGTGTCATAATGAATAAGGCACTAGTAAGCAGGTGTAAGCACAAATAAGCAGCAGTAAGAATATACAAGTATTAGTAAGCGGGCTTAAGCCCATTTGCGTGGCGGTAAGCAATACCCACACTGGTTAAGCAATTCTAAAGCTAACACTGTGTAAGCAGATGTAACGGCAGGTTAGCAGTGCTTATCATCAGGCAAACCCGCTTACAACTGCCCAAAAGAGCCTTAATTACTCTGTATCCAATGGCCCTTGTTCTGCCCATCGACAAAAGAAACAACCATGCAGGTCTCGAACCCAGGACCCTATACACCATAGTCCCAGTAGTTATCCACCAAGCCATTACAGAAGTACAGAAGAATGAGGTAGTAGCAAACAAGTCCTCACCATAGTATAACCAAACTGAACCTGTGAAAGGAATCAGTATACAGTCATATGTGCCATAACCCACTACATAACATAAATATGTGAAATGGAGTACAGCAGTAAGCCCAGAAGTGAGGTGTAATTGTAATAGACTGTTGAAGTCCCCAGTAAAACACAAGGATCCCACAGAGTGTACGTACACATTAATCATGGATAGCAGGTATAAATATAAGGTGTAATGAATAAAAACACAATGCCAAAAAGGCATTATAGTGAAAGTCTAATGTAAGTAATGCTAAGCAATGCACAGGCCAGCTTAGGAGGTGTGAGCAATGTGTAGACCAACTAACTCATTGTGCCCAGTGGTATACCCCTTTAAACAATGCCAACCTTAGGTAAGCAGGTTTGTCCATAGCTTAGCCTTTTCAAAACCGTCCAATCATGGAAAAGTGAGGGAAATCGGCCCTACTTAAACCCAAGAGGTGGGAATACATCTCATAACTGGTTGTAGCTTCCCCTTGCAGGCACTATGACAGTAAGGGGAGAAGGAGTGCACTTCCAAGGCACAGCTCTGGTGCATCTAGGAGTCCAAGGTCATGACAGGACTCCTAGTTAAAGACCATGCTCAAAGACTTTTGCAGGGCCAGTGCTAGGGCTCCCAATATAAGGTGGAGGCCTGGGAGCATCTCGCCCATGACGTCACCAGTGCCACTGGCATACCCCGAACTGGTGAGCAGGTCAGGCACCACTATGCTGACCTGAAGCTGTGGAAGGGGGACCTCTTGGAGAAGTGGCTCCAAGATGCTAGAGCATCAAGGGATGTTCCAGTCATGTGTATCACCCCAGTATGTGTGTATTAATTGCCAGCTCAGGTAGATCATGGATAGGAATGGCTAAATATTCCTTTTATGTCCCCCACAGCTGCAATGGAGTGGGCCGCGAACTAGGAGGCCCACATCAGTCGCCTGGCGAGATTGCAACGTGAGGCAGGTCAGTAATACTCATGCATTTACTGTCATAGGAAATAAAAATAAAAGTAGTAGTAAATTAATTGCTTGTATAAAACCTGTATTGTTCAAGGCAAGTACTGCATACACTAGGGAATATGGCAGGAAGAGTCTCATATTGATTGTAAGTCAATAAAAGTGTAATAGCCTGACAAAACAGGTCTAACTGTTGGACTGCATGTGTATATCCTGATATCAGATGGTAATGTAGATATGCTATCATGTAATAGTACTGTAGTATTAAGCACTGTTACCCACACTGTGCACCATAATTTGAATGTGTAGGAATGCCTGTATATGACAGGTGTAATCCACAGAGGCCATTTAGTACAACTGAGTGACACACAGACAGTAAACAGGGAAAATGCAGACAACAGAAACTGA
Organism: Protopterus annectens; assembly: GCF_019279795.1. Classification (NCBI taxonomy): domain Eukaryota; kingdom Metazoa; phylum Chordata; order Ceratodontiformes; family Protopteridae; genus Protopterus; species Protopterus annectens. The sequence continues at coordinate 1,587,853,558 of NC_056732.1, read as the reverse complement.
ATAACACATTGAACAGAGATGTAAACTGTTGTTTTTTAGCACACACAGCCACAGTTCAAATCCTGCCAGTGGTAGTAGTCTACATATTCATACCCCACAACTGTACAGATATGTACAGAATGTCTATTAAAGTGGCCCATATCTGTTGCCTATCAACCTGTCCCCATGGGAAATCAGTAGCATGATCCCAGACATATAGGCAGCAAACAGAAAATATAACTGATTGACACACAGCTATGAGAACAAAGCTGGCACACTAGCAACTCCCCAATACGTTATGTGACTAAGAAGTCACATATGTCCCATTTACACCCCGACTTGTAAGCTGTGGTCAGAGTGTGTACAGTAACAGAGTGAGATGTATGTGCATAATAGTAATGTGAAATCTGGTACTGTGTGTGGGAACATTTAGGTAGTGCTAATATAATAAACAATCCTCCCATAGGTCTGTCAGATACCAGTACTGTGCCCAGAAATACAAGAATGATATGCAGTCATTCTGAATAATGAGGTATTACACATCACTGCCGCCCACACTGTCCTACAACATAAAACTGTCTAGGAAATCTGTATAAGAGTGTTGTTATGTAAGGTCAGAATGCATAAGCACAGGGGATTAATAAGACAGAAGGCAGATTGGAGATGTACAGCAATATCTATATAGCAGACACAACTGTGATGGACAGTGTTTAAGTTGTAGCAGACACAGCCATGGCCTGACTCCTGGGAGTGGAATTAGGCTGCATACAGATTCATACCCCACAACTGTACAGATGAGGCCAGAATGTCCAGTATATGTGCCCATATCTGCTGCCTGTCCCCCTGACCCCCTGGTAAGTCTGTGGGATGATCCCAGATGTTTAACAAGCAAACAGGGAATACAAGTGATTGTCAAACATCTATGAGAACACACCTGTCACTGTAGCAACCCCCGAAACTGTTAGGAAAGTAATATTTCAAGTATGTCCTATCTACCCTCCCATGTTGTCAAGATGTGACCAGAGTGTGTACAGTAGCAGAATGAGATGTATGTGCATAATACTAATGTGTAATCTGGAAATTTGTGTGACAACAGACAGGTAGTGCTAACAAACATTTCTCTCACAGGTATGTTGGATACGAACACTGTGCTGAGAAATACAAACCATTATAACCTGTACTGGTACTGTTCATTCTGATATTGTAGGGAATTGTGAGTGTTGCAGTTTCTCTGAATAATAAAGTATCACTGGTCACTGTCACCTACACTGTGCTATATAATATAACTGTGTAGGAAAGCATGTATATGTGTGTCAGGTCACTAAAGGTGAAAGAGGGCAACATTCTAGATATGTCCCGGCACACCAGCATGTGGTCAACACATGGCCAGAGTCTGTGCAGAAAGAGATGGATAGCTATGTGCAAAACAGCAACCCAGAATCGGGGAGTATGTGCAGAAACAGCTAGTTAGTGTTAACAAACATTCCCTCCACAGGTATACCAGGTAAGAGGTGTATGTTGCAGGTAAAACCCGGTTCATGTGTAACGATGATGACAGCCATATCACTGACCAAACTAAGACTATAGAGTAGTGTAGTAAGACTTGTAAGGTACAGATAACAGCACTGACTAGGAAAGTAATGTGGACTACAGGAATATGCTAGTTGTTAATTGACATCTTTCTCCCCCCCACCATATCTCCAACAATAATCAACATACCCACCCCCAACTGGTATGTAATGGCTCTGATAATGTCAGACTGTTTGATAAATAGTTTAATGGTTCCCATGCATGTGCTATATTGAATTATCCCAACATTGGTGGCATGGTGCCATCAATGTATCTGCATGCTATTCGTATTACCACTGTGGTCACATATAGGCATGTGTTCTGTTTGCTATGCAACTGTTCTCTATCTGGTGTCTGGGTTAATAGGAATATCTATGCATGCTGTTATACCTAACCCTGGAATGTGTTGACTGTTACTAACCCATATATGATGATGACATCTAAACACTATAGTACGCTTGGGAGGGCCGGTCCCAGCAGACTCACCTGTCCTACCTCAGCTGGCCGTGGCACCAGGCACCAGCATGTCTGGGGCCCAACCCTGGACCTCCCTATCTGTTGGTACTGCACCACCTTTGAGTGGAACCACCTCAGGGGATGGGGTTCGCCCTCCCGGGAGTGAGCGCAGACGGGCACCTGTCACACATTGCCATGTCAGGGCCATGGTGCATAGAGAGATCGACCAGCAGGTTGGTGATCTTCTACACCAGCTCAAGGGCCGCATGTCATGATTAGAGAGTCAGCTTGGTTCTGCAACTCAGCCCCCAGCACATCCACCTTTGGGGCTGGGAAGATGCAGTGGTGACTGCCCATGAATGGGGACCTCAGTCCCACTGTTACCACTAGGGGGCTTGTGGGCTTCCGATATCTCAGCACCCCTCCCCATCAAGGTGTTTACCCACCACATGTGTCATATACCGCCCCTGCATGCGTCTTGTTTATCTTGTCTGTTAACCTACCCAACCTACCTCCCCAAATATACTTACTACCCCTCCCAAACATCCCACTCTCACCTGAAAAAAAGAAAAAAAAGAGTAATCTGTTCCCACAAAAAAATCTCGCCCCATACATAGCTGTCCATTTCACACACTTGTCCACTGAACATAAGTAATCCGGCCTAATTGGCATCACAACTTATTATTGTTGTCCCTACCCCTTTCCCAGGGGTTTGAGTGTCCAAATCTACCTCCAAATTCAGTGTATATGCACAGCTGTTGCTGTAGAAGAAATGGGCAGCTATGGACCTTCCCTACATCCTTCCTGCACATCCCTAGCTATATTCCCAACTGTCTTTCCCTCTTTGTGCCCCTTTTTCACCACTTTCCTATCAACCCTTTTTCTTTCCTTTTAAAGAAATTAGCGCAGGGGTAAGCAGGAGTAAGCACTTTTAAGCAGTAGTAAGTGGGTTTAAGCCTGTTTGCATGGGAGTAGGCAATGCCTACACTGTTAAGCAAATTAGAAACTAACTGAGTATAAGACACTGTAACCGGAAGCTGGCAGTGCTTACCTCGGCGCAAACCCATGCAAGCCCGCTTACAACTGCTTTAAAGTGCCTTAATCACTCTGTATCCAATGGCCCATGTTCTGCCCAGCAAAAAAATAAACAGCCTCTGCAAAGCTCGAACCCAGGACCCTACACACCATAAACAAAGTGATTTACCACTAAGCCATGCCAGATATACATAACCCTTGTGTTTTCAAAAACATATCCAGCCCAGTCATTAAACAGTACAGAGAATGTATTCCAACATTTAGATGTATGTGTGTGTGTAAAGATATTAATATCTAAACAGATACAACATATCTATATATGTAGAGGGATATATATATATATATATATATATATATATATATATATATACACATACATATATATATACATATATATATATATATATATATATATATATATATATATATATATATATATATATATATATATAGATATATATACACACACACACACACACACACACACACACACACACACACACACATATATAAATATATATGAACATATATACATGCAAATGCCTACATCAACACATATATATATCTACACCTATATGTCTACATATACACAGCAAGTTACATATATGTAAGCATATATATATATATGCAAAAAAACAAATGTTTCCCAATGGAAGGACCACGTACGTAAAGTATTCCCAAGCACAGTAAGATGCCAACTTGTTATTCCAATTGTACTCAGTCACATTCAACAAGAAACTGTAGTCACCGTTGTGTTTCTTTAGATCAAAGCCGTTTAATAAAAGATAAAATGTGAGCGCTTTCGCGGGCAAACACTCCCGCTTCCTCAGACAAAATACTCACTATAAAGCTAAACTTTAAATACTCTAAACGAAGCAAATACAACCAATCAGCATCGTCCAACGTAACTTCCTGCAAAGATGCACAACACATTTACGATGAATTCCATTCAAGTAAAACAAACTACTTTCACTAAAATGCTAGAAGTGTTCAACATTTTAAAACATTTAAGACATTTCAATAGCCTGTGCACGTCAATTAATGTACATATCAATTAGTGTGCAATAGTTATACAACTACAGAAACCTAAGTTTTAAAAACATTTGATACTATATATAACTGTAAAAATCTATGACATCTTTAAAAATTGCTAACTATTATATGGTTAGCGCTTCACTTACTGTGTATATCTATCCTCTCTGTCTATTTAAAATAATCCAGAAAGTGCGTGTATGTGAAAGTAGTGGAATGTTCAATATCGCACAATCCTCACAATGTTTACCCGAGACCCTTTTGCATAACGTGAATAGCGTCGTCCCCATCGTGTGCGCATGGGCAACGGCGGTAATCTATACAATGTTACAGTAGCTGTACGGCTGAAATACAAAAAAATCTGTGTTCATGAGTGCCATCAATGTATAAAACCAATAAAATATACATATTTAAAACATAATAAAGTGCATATGTTCTATTGTTACAAGTTGATCCTACAAAATATATACCGCTAGGACTTATTAAAAATATATATGTGAAGAGTAAATCCAACAGTTAAGTATGCATACAGTCCTATAAATATGAACAAATAAATACTCTGCTGCATACCATGAGCCCATAAAAATATGATGAATAAGAATAAAATAAATAAATAAATATATGGATACATATAAGTATCCATACAAATATTAAGTGTCAAATTGTGAATGCAGTAGCGCTAAAGCATGCAGAATCAATGTGGATCAAAGACAATGCTACAAATCACACATAGTAGACTTATTTGATCCTTTTAATCCATCCACCTTTATTCCAATCTGTCTCCCATCCATTGATTCATTTATTTACATCCATTAACTTTCCAATGTGATTTGTAGCATTGTCTTTGATCCACATTGATTCTGCATGCTTTAGCGCTACTGCATTCACAATTTGACACTTAATATTTGTATGGATACTTATATGTATCCATATATTTATTTATTTATTTTATTCTTATTCATCATATTTTTATGGGCTCATGGTATGCAGCAGAGTATTTATTTGTTCATATTTATAGGACTGTATGCATACTTAACTGTTGGATTTACTCTTCACATATATATTTTTAATAAGTCCTAGCGGTATATATTTTGTAGGATCAACTTGTAACAATAGAACATATGCACTTTATTATGTTTTAAATATGTATATTTTATTGGTTTTATACATTGATGGCACTCATGAACACAGATGTTTTGTATTTCAGCCGTACAGCTACTGTAACATTGTATAGATTACTGCCCATGCTACGATGGGACGGCGCTATTCACGCTATGCAAAAGGGTCTCGGTAAACATTGTGAGGATTGCGATATTGAACATTCCACTACTTTCACATACACGCACTTTCTGGATTATTTTAAATAGACAGAGAGGATAGATATACACAGTAAGTGAAGCGCTAACCATATAATAGTTAGCAATTTTTAAAGATGTCATAGATTTTTACAGTTATATATAGTATCAAATGTTTTTAAAACTTAGGTTTCTGTAGTTGTATAACTATTGCACACTAATTGATATGTACATTAATTGACGTGCACAGGCTATTGAAATGTCTTAAATGTTTTAAAATGTTGAACACTTCTAGCATTTTAGTGAAAGTAGTTTGTTTTACTTGAATGGAATTCATCGAAATGTTGTGCATCGTTGCAGGAAGTTACGTTGGACGATGCTGATTGGTTGTATTTGCTTCGTTTAGAGTATTTAAAGTTTAGCTTTATAGTGAGTATTTTGTCTGAGGAAGCGGGAGTGTTTGCCCGCGAAAGCGCTCACATTTTATCTTTTATTAAACGGCTTTGATCTAAAGAAACACAACGGTGACTACAGTTTCTTGTTGAATGTGACTGAGTACAATTGGAATAACAAGTTGGCATCTTACTGTGCTTGGGAATACTTTACGTACGTGGTCCTTCCATTGGGAAACATTTGTTTTTTTGCACATTTTTGGGTTGTCTCGCCGTGGTGTTCTTCATATATATATATATATATATATATATATATATCCATGTAGGTATATACGGACATAGTTATATATATGTAAGTATATATATATATATATATATATATATATATATATATATATATATATATATATCCATATAGGTATATATGAACATACATGTGTAGATATCAATGGGAGATTAACTAAATCATATATGTCCACATGCACTATTAATGGGGTTGAGAGGCCCCAAACAATATATGTCTTGTACGAATAGGCATACCCCCCACAGCCAAACATGTCCACCCTGCAATACACTACAGAGTGTTGCAGATCCTATAACCAGGACCTGAGATGACATGGGCACAAGATGTTAACAGTACTACATCCCACCTGTATGTTGTCAGGCTGGTATTGGTAACATATCATGCAGTACAGTCTGGCTCCCATAGGAAATGTAAAATGTGGAAGCTATCAACATCCCCAGGATACATATACACAGACACATACATGCAGGTAGAGATATATATACACACACACACACACACACACACATATATATACATATATATCAATATGGAACAGCCACTATGCCTACAGTTAACACCTTAACAACTGGCCACTGTATGGGCCACCCATACAAATGACAATCGTTGCCTGCAACACATACCTACAGAGAGGTCATTGGAAAAAACACCACACACATGTTTGCAGAAATGGAAAACCTTTATTTGTGTACTATTACAGTTCTATATGCCATATAGCTGTTCAGACACTGACATCCATATAAACATAGTAATGCAACTGTGAAACAGTTATACTAATACAGTAGTCTGGAAAGGTTCACAACTGTTGCTATCCAGGCCAAGCCCTTCAAATTGTGCAATAATAAAGACAGACTGGGGCACAGGATACCAAACAATCAACAGTAAGTAATGCAGGTGTATAGTTTAGCAGCCTCTATCTACACTCTGTACAAAATCACTAGGTGGTAAAGACTTCAGTTTACCAAATGGGATGTAACTGTTACATAACAAGGCATAATTGACACCATCACAAGCACACTGAGAAATAGAACAGTCTGTGTGGCAGGAGGCAGTAGGCCTGCATTAACCAATTTATGTAAGAAATGTAAATATAGGTGAAATGTATGGTACTGTACATCCAGATACCTTAAGGCAGCTCACCCCTGATACCCCCACATTTTGTAACAGCCTAGGTCATTTATGGTGCATCCCCCACCCAGACTCAATAATACAGGGCCATATACCACTGTTACATAAACTGGCCTCTGGAGTGCATAAGGGCACACATGTATTGTGTAGGTGAAGCCCACACATATATGGCCCCAGCCCCACTGTATGTGTGGGGGATACAACAGCACTGGACTGATGGCAGCAATGGCAGTGTGATATACTCACAGCACACTACAGAGCAACTCCTGACAGCATGTCATATGTGCAAAGCTTGGTATGTAGGTAGAGGACAGAGGCTGGAACACAGCCCCATATATGGAAAACTGTTGCCATACACTAAGCAAGTTGCTGATGTTACAGGATAGTCTGCAACATACCCTTAGTCAGGGAATTGAGGTTAGAAACATAAATGGATGTAGCCATGTACTGATAGCACTCAACACACACACTGCCAGTGAAATATCTGACACAGGACCTGTGTGGTGGACAGACAAAACATGATAGGCACATGTCTGGCCACCAAGAGAATAGGCCCACAGTTGAGAGCTATGCAGACAGTATGCATTCCAAGGTAAACTAGTATGTATACACACATCCTGTAACACTAGTACTATACAAAGCACAACACAACTCTACTCACACTCTGTCTGTAGTTCTGGAACCTCCTACATATATGTAGCTGGCTTGAGTCTGCTGGTTCTTCTGTAAGAGGTATTGCTACCTGCTGTCTGTAACACTGATGCCTACACACAGGAAGGATGTCCATCACACAGGAAAAGTAAAGGGACCACACCCATATGATGTAGGGATTTATACTGGTTGCCATGACAGTGGTAATTGGAAGTGCTACACAGCAAGCTGCATGCAGTTAGCAAGTGGAGGACACTGATTGGTGCAGAGGCCATCAGCTGATCATGTGCATCACCTACTAAAACCAGGCTGCAATTCAGGAGAGAGAGAGAGAGAGAGAGAGAGAGAGAAAGAGAGAAAGAGAGAGAGAGAGAGACAAAGCTCTTCAAACTAACAACTGAAGTCACAGGCATTTAGCCAGCTGCCATTCAACAAGACATCATTCCCACAACAGGTATGTGAAGTATATATAAATGTAATAGAATGTAGTACCTGATCCATCATAATGGGATAGATGATGTAGAATGGGATATATGTGCCATCAGGTGTTGATGTGATGATGTTCAACTGAACAACTGCTATGGACAATAGTGTCTGTCCCTGTGGGTAGTGGGCCATAGCCATTAACTGTGCAGGTCAGCACTGACAGACAAGATGCAAGCCATCATAGTGTGCATTGTGTAATGGGAAGTATGTATATTACGTGGCCAATAGCTGGTGGTAGAAGTAATGCCATTATGATGGACATGTGGGAGCCACAGCCCACCACTGGCAGGATACTCAGGTGAATCTGTAATGTAGCATGCCAGAATGCCATAGGTGTGTAATAGGGTTACCTGCAATCGGGTCCCACATATACCCCCCTAATGTCAGGCCATGTCCATATGTGGCACCTGACTGTGTTGTAGCATGGCAGAACAGTGCATCTGTACAGGAAGGTGTTGTGAGATCGTGGAGCTGATGTCTGAATGTACCCCACATATAGATATGCATATGTGTACATATGTCACATATATAATATATAAAGCTATAGATGTATATCAGCATGTATGTCCAGAAATATACATATACCCATGTATAGACATATATATATATGCACATATATACATCACATATATCTATAAATATATAGATATATACCTATATGCACATGTCTACATATATACAAACACACACGTAAACATATATGTATGTAAAGACATGTCCCCTATATCACTACAACAGTGATGTATGCTATGTGCAAGGCAGCAGCACACATAGCAAGACATACAGATATCTACAGCTGGCAGTGTGTGCACCATGGAAGGTATGTCACATGTTAGTCCCTTGTTGGCACCACATTGCCCCTGTCTGTGAAGTATGCAATGGGAATATAGGGAAGTATGGCAGGTACACATGTGGAGGTAGTCAGGATTGGTAGATATAGAGGACAGTTTACAGGGGTGGTATGTGACACATGTGGTGGGTAAACACCGTGGATGGTGTGTGTGGTCTGTGATGTGGACGCCCCATGGTCCCCAATATGGGCACAATGGGAACAAGCCTCTTACCCACTGCTACTCACAACAGCAGTCCATGTCCTGAAGGTGCCTGGTCTGGAGGCTGGGCAGGATGAGCTTGTTGGCTCTGTGAATGTGTACTGGGTGCCTCAGACTGATGTAGCACATCTCTCATGTGTCTATGGAGCCCGATATGGAACAGACCCTAGACCTGAGCTCAGGGGATAGGAATATGTCTGTGTCTGCCATGTGGGGGGGACAACATCCCCTGGGTGGTTCCACCTGATGGTATTGCTGCAACAGTACATGAGGAGGCCCCAGGTTGGGACACACATGTGATGTGGCCAAGTATCATGGGCAGATGGGTGTGGAGAGGTGGATCTGCTAGGCAATAGAACATATACATGTTATTATGTCACTGTTATAGAACATTTGTTGGTAGTATTAGTCTACACAATCCCGGTACATGTCCAACAGCATGCATATATATCCCCAATAACACAGACTGTCAGATGTGCAGCAATCTCAGAGCAGCCATACCACTGGCATATATGTAACCATAGTGGCCCTGACAATGGCATGCAGGTGAATAGTCTGTAACAGGCCAGCAATGATGGTGTCCACACAGGGGACATGGCTACATAGCAGAAGGTGTGGTACAATACGATATCTGTCCAAACAGTAGTTAAGCTGTAGCCATACCTAATGAGTTGTGTGTACAGTCTGTTGAAGCTGATATGGTGGGGGGGGTGACAGAGATGTGTAGTACAAACTGTGGTAACCTTGCTGTATGAGTTGCTCAGACTTGTTTCTATCTTTATGTCTTTCAGCCAAGATGGCACATGCACGGTCGGCCACCTATTCCAATGCTGAGAATGACATGTTGATAGCATACATGATCCAGCACTATCCACTGCTGTTTGGCAGGCACACACCTGAGCAGCAGGAGCAGACCACCCTGTGGAACGACCTAGTCCACAGGGTCAATGTTGTCGGACTGCACAACCACAGTTATGAGAAGGTCCGGCATCATTGTACTGACCTGCTTCGCAATGCCCGTCGGCATGCTGCTGCAGTCTGGGGGGATCACCTCACCATGGGGGGGGCATGCCACCCATCCCCCTGATATGTGTGGAGGAGCTCGTGGCCAGTCTCGTGGCACCTGCCCATCCGGACCACCAACAACCACTGGACCCTTTCATGGAAGTGGGTTTCACTCACACACTGGCCGAGGAGCATGCAGGTAAGGTCACAGGGCACATCAGTAAACCACTGTTGTGTAAACATCTGCATTGGCACAGGTAGATCATGCATATCTGACATGTCATAGATATATTGTGTTGCTGCATTGTAGTGATAAACAGATGTCCAGATGTGGTAGTATTGTGGGAATGTACCATTGGTGTATGGTAGTACTGCACCCAGCCTGTAGCAGTGCCACAGGTGTGGCCACTGACATTTCATCTCTCACTCTCTTATGTAGGTCCCTCTGGGATAACAACAAGGCAGTAGCCTGTAGCTGGTGAGTATGTTTTATGTAGATTCTATCCAACACACCGGGCATGTAATGGTGATGGTATATTCCATGCACACATCTAACACACCTACCCTGAATGCATGCTGTACATGTGCATGTATTATTGCTGTAAAATGCACAGTCTAACAGGGGTGACTATGATGGGGGTATTGGAAGAGTATGTCAGACACCTGCATGATAACTAACATCCTGTCATTGCAGAATGTCTCCACAGGGAGTAACATACTGGTGGTAGACATGGTCTACAGTAGTGACATGTTCTGAACAACACCAATATACAGTGCAACACCAGTGTATATATCTGTAGGACAGTGGCAACTGCTGCAGAGATACACTATGGCATAAGGCATTACAGTAGTCCATATTATCAACTGGGTCTAAGCTGCAACATATGGTGTTCAGTGTATGGGACACTGCAAAGTGACACACATGTGTAGGGCTTACTTGTCATGCATCTGCATAAAATCTGAAGGGGGGGGTCTCAGCATGACACACCAGTGCACTGCAGCAGAGATCCTAAGGATGATAGGAATGGCTCTATCTGCACATAGTCAGGTTCAGGACCTGTGGCAGCCATAACCCTACCCATACAGCAATAGTGACGGCAGTGTGTGAACACCATGGGATGTGCACATGAGTAGACCTTGCAATCATGCAGAATAGGGGGACATGTGTAGGGCAGACTGAACGTACACTGGCAAATGCAGATGGCCCAAGCTGGTATACCCCTGCCAGGAGCAGTGACTACTGTAGTATACACAAGAGGTATGTTAAACCATCATGATAAGGGTGTGCACACATATGCCTACATGGTGTGCATGCATTGCAGTCAGCAGCTGCACACCTAACACAATCTGTAGACACTGCATGTGAAAGTACAGGACATATGTCACATATCAGGCTCGTGTACTGCTAAGATATGCGTTGATGTGGTTCCATGGCAGATCAAGGATGTGTATGTAAAATCAGTAATGGTGTGTACACCCCCCATAGCCATGGTATGCTCTGATGGTTGTCAGTGTAAGAGTATTGCAGTGGTCATACATGGTCTGTTGATGTTGACAGCTGTAAATCAGGCATCAGGCATTCACCAATGACAACTGTCCACATATCATCCCAGGTATGTGTTGCTGAAAAACATAGGGGCTGTGAGAAGTAAAGCTGACATAACTGACACATTACTACACATTCCGCAATGGGTTGTACACCTGTGAGTTGTGGTGCACAGTACATGGCAGGGTGCAGAACAAGTGTACAGCAATAATGTGTACATGGGTGCAGTGGTATCCAAGGGAAGGGGCATTACCTAGTGACACAGCACATGCATCACACACATGCATACTGTTGCTAGCATGGATTGACTATAGCTGAACTGCATGCTGTTCTGTACCATATGTTCTGCATGTTGGCAGATGGGTAATAGGAAGACTGTGTGTACTATCATTGTGCAATCTCACCTGTGTGTGTGTGTGTGTGTGTGTGTGTGTGTGTGTGTGTGTGTGTGTGTGTGTGTGTGTGTATATATACATCCTGGTGGTTAGTTTGCCTGCAGGGTCACTCTGGTGAAGTGGAGGGAGGTAGATGCATATAGGATGCATGTGTGCATGTGTGGCCATGTAGGCACATGTGTGACTGTGGGGTGTTCATATGGCTGTACCTCTCTTTGGGACCGTGCAGTACATGTATATGGACTGCCACATTACACAGTAGGAAGGACAGCAAATAGTATAATATGGCCTGTAGCATGGAACAGGCATCCAGAGGGAAGGTAGACTCCAGGTACACATTTAATATCACACTCAGCAGAGAGGTCACCTACAACCCACATATGCAGCTCTACAGATGCATTGGGGAAGTACTAGTCAACACCAGAGAGTGTATCCAAATATTACAGTTGTCACATGATGGTCTGACGGAGCAACATATCTGGCATGTACTGAGCATTACATACACATGACACACCAGTTGGAGGTATTATGGATACAACATAGTAGCCCACACATATTGGGGCCATGCACATCATTTCTGGGCATACAGAGGGTGCATACTGAATGACAACAGTGAGGCCATGTAAATCCACTACACACAGTTCAGGCAGGTAAAGTAGCAACAGGCCTTGTGTTGTGACCACTTGTGTCGGCATTTAAAGGATTGTGATGTTAATGAGTGGTATCAATGTGTGTATGTAAACAAGTGTGATGCAGGATGGGGTAACACATGGACATATACATGGAACTGTCTGTAAAGCCATGGACAGGTAGGTATTACGGAGGTGTGTCTATGTGTGTGTGTGTGTGTGTGTGTGTGTGTGTGTGTGTGTGTGTGTGTGTGTGTGTGTGTGTGTGTGTGTGTGTGTGCACTGTTAGGCAATGCTGTACAGGTTTTAAAGTGCATTTATTGTTTTCCCCCACAGGTGGTGAGGTGGGTCAGGGTCTCTCCTACACGCAATCAGATGTAGGTGTCCATAAAGACACCGATGATGATAATAATGTTGAGGCACAGGTGGGTTTGTCAGGAGCAGACACTGCACCAACATTTGACATCCCCGTTTTAGCCACCCTACCCACACACACACACTTTCAGTGCCTATACGCACACCATCACCAGTGGCCATAGTGGAAGGACAGCTGGCATTCAGTGGCAGTGCACAGAAAAGTGTGGTAACCATGCCTACTGTGTCTGCTCACAGCAGGCATAGCCAGATGTCTGGCAGGCCACCACATAGGCAGATATCCTAGGGTGCTCATGGTAGAGCCACTGGACATCATGCCCCTGGCAGAGGCGACATAGCTGCTACCAGCAGAAGCATGTTTCAGGCTGTTATGGCAGCACAGGCACGTATAGAACATTACCACAGACAGGGCCTGAGGCTGCAGAGGGCTGCTCTTGCATCTTCAAATGGCAATGCTCGTGAACTGCCTGGTGCCATCCGTGGATTAACTGAGTTCATGGATAGATGGTTTGGCAAGATGATGGCCCTCATCAGCCATGGTCTATCCATGCTTGAACGTGTGGTGGGAGTGCAGCAACATCCACATGGATGTAGGCCAGCAGTGCCAACAGCAGGTAGTCAACATGGACTTGCCAGGACACCAAGGGGCTCCTGTAGTGACAGTACAGCCCCGGCAGTGCAGGGGGTGTGCTGTCCACACCACACCACAGCAGGCCACGTGCACATGGTTCTGGCCAATCCCAGGAGGGACCTGGTACCAACAGACACATGTCTTCAGCAGGTGAGAGTAGCACATCGATGCTTGTACCTGGATGTGCCCATGGAATACCTGGCAGGCATAATCCATGTGTCCATGGCCAGAGGCAGTGAACTGCACACTCTGCCAGATATGGTCTGCAGCTGTCTATAAAACCTTGTGTAGGGCAGCCATATGGCAGAACTCTGTGCATGCATACCCACACAATATGCAAGCACATCTAGAGCAACCCCATACCTACACACACCACATCACCCCGGCCAGCTCCCCAGACTACACCCCTCACCCACACACATGATGTCAAATGTATGGCTCACCCTCAGCCTCTGGCAAACCAACACCACACCCTTTGCATATGATGATATCTGTGCCCCATTCCTGTCATCCGTACCATCGATGCAGGGACAGGCTGATATGGTTCTGATGCACATGGTGACTGTACAACAGTGTACCACAGTACTGTAGTATAACATGTTGTAGGGAGTAGAGTGTGAGACAAATGTGGTAGGTAGTGTAGCCATCCAGCAATGCTGCCTTATAGCTGTTAGTAGCACTGGTTGGTTGTGGTCTCTATAATGTTATCCAATTGTGTTGTAGGTGTACATGTGTCAGCACTAGGATGCCTTGTGCATATGATGATACCTGTGCCCCATCCCTGTTATCCTTACCATCGATGCAGGGACAGACTGATATGGTTCTGATGCACACGGTGACTGTACAACAGTGTACCACAATACTGCAGTGCAACATGTTGTAGGGAATAGAGTGTGAGGCATATGTGGCAGGTAGTGTAGCAGTCCAGCTATGATGCCTTATAGCTGTTAGTAACACTGGTTGATTGCAGTCCCTACAATGTTATCCATGTGTGTTGTAGGTGTACACGTGTCAGCATGAGGATGGTCTGCAGTCATATTGCACAATGGGATATGTCACTGTGCTGACACCATGGCTGTGACATATCTGGGGTACAGTCAAACACATTTCACAGGTTACTAAACCGGTTATTGCCTGTGCCACATGGACAGGTGTCCTGCTGAGGCATGTATACACTGCAACCTAATGTAGACCCATCCACTTACACGGACACTGTTACTTGCCAACAATGGGACTAGACCCCTACCTAGCTATGTCATAATACTGACGTGTGTGGCTTGCATTGCACACACTGCACAGCATTTAGGGTGAGGTGTGTCCCAGGTTACATGGTACATGCAAAACATCCCCAGTGGTGTCCCCGGCTGTGTGCTACATGAACTCAATGAGGAACTAAACCCACACATAAGGCTGCTGTTTAATCTTAGCCTTACCACAGGATACGTGCCCAAAGAGTGGCGTACGGCAACTGTGGTCCCACTCCACAAAGGTGGTGCTTCTATGGACCCTGGTAATTACCACCCCATAAGCTTAACAAGCCTGGTCTGCAAAGCTATGGAGAGGATCATAATGGAACTCATAAATAAAGACATAGGGGACCTACAGACATTGGATCCTACCCAATTCGGCTTTGTCAAGGGCAGATCATGCTTCTTGAACTTTGTCGACTTTTTTGAAACAGTCACCAAGGCCATTGATGAGGGTAAGGCAGTTCACACAGCCTACCTTGACCTTGCAAAAGCTTTCGACACAATACCCCACTTGGGTATCATAGAAAAGCTCACCAGCTTAAATGTAAACCCATATGTCACAAGATGGGTTGCAAACTGGCTCAAGGACAGAACCCACAGGGTTAGAGTTGCTGGTGCCATGTCAGACTCAAGCGGTCACAAGCGGTGTCCCACAGGGCTCAGTCCTGGGCCCCCTCTTGTTCGGCATCTACTTTTCAGAAGTGCAGGCAAACATAGGAGGATTGTGGCTGACAAAGTTTGCAGATGACTGCAAACTGGCGCCATAGTTGAAAATCCATCAGACACAGATATCCTTCAGAGAGGTCTCATAGAAAAGGATAACTGGTGCCAGAGCCATGGCCTTAAGCTAAATGCCAAAAAATGTATAGTCATACCCTTTGGTAAAAACAAGGTAACCCCAAGTTACCACATAGGTGGCAATTCATTAAGCACAGAAGAGGTTATCAGGGACCTGGGGACCCAAGTTGACAGTAACCTTTCTTTTAACACTCACATTGCCAAAGTGGTTAGGAGGACCTTCTACATTGCCCACCTGATTATGAAGAGATTCACATCCAGATCAAGGGAGGTCATTGTTCCCCTGTACTCTTCACTTATCAGACCAATGATTGAGTACAATGCCCCATTCGGAATGTATCTTACCCGACACCTGCAGCAATTGGAAAGACCCAAAAGTTCCTCACCAAAAGGATAAAGGGGCTCAAAAATATGCCATATGCTGCCCGACTGAAGAAACTCCAGCTCTATTCAGTCGCATACCGTCTGCTCAGAGGTGACCTGTGCCTGACATACAAGGCCATGTCCAACCTGGAATTAATGGACATGCTCCACCTCAAAAAATCCAAATCCACCAGAGTCACAAGAGCAAGAGACTTAAACCTCAACACGGATATAAATAGTATGTGCTGGAGGGACAGATTCATCACCCAGAGACTCCCTATGCTGTGGAACAGAATCCCGGTCCATGTGTGACAGAGCACCTCGCTGGCTCTGTTCAAGAGGAATCTTGACCAGTGGATGGGAGATCGTAGGTTTACCCCGGGGATCATCTCTGTATCACTGCTGGACAGAGGCACGGCAAACTAATGGGTATAGTATTCTTCAACCTAAGGGGTGGTGAAAGCCACACAACTCTGGCTAGGCTTATAAATGCCCTAGGGCAGATAGCCTAGTATGAACCTATGAACCTATGAACATGTACGGTATGCTCATGGGGGATGTAATGGGTGTATTTGGATGATACGTAGTGTGACATACTGTCATATACACATTTACAGACACATAACAGCCAGACACACATTAGAGATACCAGGGCCTATCACTACTAACTAACTTGACCATGTCTCCAATGTATTACAAGTAGGCTGCACGCATCACATGCATAACTCGCTTGGATTGTGGTAACAGTTACCTGTATGATTGATGGTGACAGTGGTAACCATAACGTGGTACATGGAACACATACCTGGTGTACCATGGAGTAATAACAGTGTACACAGCACCCACATCCCCCACTGGATATTGTACTCCCTGAAACCCATGATGACACCAATACCCACCATCACACATTGGCTACGACTGTGATACAACCCATAGTATACCTCAACATTGGTACTACAGGGATATGCATCTCATGCACATGCCACATGCGTAGTAGGGTGTCAATCAAGTGTAGGTTGCCTGTACATATCTCGGCTGGATACCTGCCATCTGCACATCTGTACAGGGACTGACAGTCATCAGCTTTGCAGGTAGCTATGCAGTAGCATAAGTGCATTGACAGACCAGTAAGGGGTATATACTGTGACACAGCTCACACACCAGGGATACATCATGGAGGCCTCAGTATCCAGCCATGCTCGCAGATGTGCCTGTTGTCAGTGCTACACTAAGCACTCTGTTCTTGCCTGGGTTAGCACTGTCAACAGTAGTACTGCCATGATACACTACATGCCAGTGTGCAGCACGTACCCTGGGCTACTACAACTGTATGTAACACATTCACATGGATAACAGTGCTGTACAGGCCTCATATATGTTTATGCCCCACACATGACACTCACACCCCTTGCTACTGTAATGACAGCACATAGGTGCATGTATTGTACATGGTGTTACATACACTTATTACAAGTTATCAGACTGGGTTGTCTGTCCTGAATACCAGGGCTAAGCTATGCTTAGCAAGTATCAACATTGCTGCAATATAACAGCTAAGCTGATTTGCACACTGGTAAGTGCTGCTTACACTGTGAAAGTGCTTGTACGTTTACCCATAGCTTAGCACCATTTAGCTTCACACAAAACCACACAAACCTGCTTAAAGCTGCTCAAACCTGCCTTAACCACTCTGTATTTGACAGCCCTTGACCTACCCAGCAACAAAATGGACAGCCCTTGCAGATCTTGAATCCAGGACCCTTTAGACTGAAGTCACAACACTTAACCACTACGTCATGATCACTGTGAAGACTGCTGCTGTTTTACCAGTATAGCTGTCAATACACATATTGAATAGTATTGAACATTTGCCTGCAGTTCCTAACTTGTGTAGTCCTTGTTATTAATATGACTGTTGCATCACATCTATTTTACTCATGACACGAATATGGTTGTATACATATCATAGGTCTATATATGTCTACATGTACATACATATGTATACTCATACATATGTCTGTATACACATCTGTATAGTGTTACATATATATGGCCATGTGTACATCTCTTTGTATGTACACACACACACACACACACACACACACACATATATATATATATATATATATATATATATATATATATATATATATACACACACACATATGTATATATACATATGTGTATCTATAGGTATACGTATATGTATATATAGATATATGTGTATATAGATATTTATGTATGCACATCCTATGTGTACAGATATGCTTAGTTATGTTGGTATATATGTAGATATCTATAACCACATGTGCATACATATCTATTCTGATATACCTACTACTGTCGATATATCTGTAGATATCCATATGTATATGTGCATATGTATCACTATCTGTATATGTGTAGACATATATTGCTCTGTATAGGTTTATATATGGGTGTGTATATGTATATCTATGTACATAGACATACCCATCTATATATGTCAATATGTTTATGTGTAATTTTACATATATATATATATATATATATATATATATATATATATATATATATTGGATTGTATGTAGTGTGACTACCCTAAAAAGCATTGCTCTCTACACAGACAGAGTCAGCCGGACACACATACTTGCCATGTCAGGGATTAGAACTCCCACCTAACTAATTTATCATACTACAGCAGTACACAGTACACAGTTATAGGACATGCTACAGAGATTACTGGGCTACAACCTCCCCCGAGGTGTATTTCTAGGTGGATGGCAGCCTTGCCAAAGTAGAGCATACAAATTGTATGGAGTGTGACTACCCTAAAAAGCATTGCTCTCTACACAGACAGACACACACACACACTTGCCAAAGCTGGGATTAGAACTTCTACTTAACTATTTTATCACACTACAGCAGTACGCAGTTTTGGCACACGTTATGGAGACTACTAGGATAGAGCATTCCCAGAGATGTATTTCTAGGTGGATAACATCAGCAGCCTTACCACAGTAGAGCATTTCAGTTGTAGGGATTGTGACTACCCTAAGAAAGCATTGCTTTCTACACAGACAGACACTCACACAAACACACAGTTGCCATGTCTGGGATTTGAACTCCTACCTAAGTAGTTTATCGCACTACAGCAGTATGCAGTTATGGGAAGCACCACAGAGATTACTGGGCTACAACTCTCCCAAAGGTATATTTCGCAGTAGATGACCTCAGCAGGCTTGTCATAGTAGGGCTATGGGGTGGGCAGTGTGTGTGCATGGGCCATAACCCATTCCTCTAGAGGTTGACATGCCACATGTGGGCACACACAGGGTCATATTTCACAGGTACATGTATACAGCTACTAGCTGACTATTTCCTTGTACAGTCATGTTGCACAGCTAACATGTGCACCACATAGTCTGTAATGCTGACAGATACCGGTGGCTAGTATCTGCAGTGAGTGACATCTGAACCTCATGTGGTTGGGGCCCTTTGGCTGTGTGCTGGGTGGGACAGGCCTGGATGGCTCCTTGTCATAGTCACCCTCTTACACACATCTATGTACATCTACCTTTGGCTTATTATAGTGTGTTGTTCTTACATATATGTCTGTATTCCTATCCACTGTGTGTGCAAATCATGAGTAGTGCATAATGACGAGTGTCTGCACTAACAACTGCGACTGCCAGATATGTCTAATCCACTGGTGTTTGCAGACATGGCCTTCATGTGTTTAAGTGTGTGAGCATGCCCAGTGTGCCCATCTGTATTTAATGTGTGGATCGAGAGCAGGTAGTTTGTACTGCAGTGCTGACCTTTGTGTTGTACACCGACAGGTAGAATGCTGTTTTTGCATGGTATCCATTGAGCATTTGGCATTGACTGTTACTACATTTTTGCATAGGATGGGGGGGCCTCACCTAACTATTTCTACATTTCTACACAGGATTAGGGAGGCACACCTGACTGTTACTACATTTCTACGTAGGATGGGGGGCACACCTGACTATTTCTACATTTCTACACAGGATTGGGGGGGCACACTTGACTGTTATTACATTATTACGTAGGATAGGGGCACACCTGTCTATTTCTACATTTCTACACAGGATTGGGGGGCACACCTGACTGTTATTATATTATTACGTAGGACGGGGGCACACCTGTCTATTTCTACATTTCTACACAGGATTGGAGGGCATACCTGATGGTTATTATGTTACTATGTAGGGTGGGAGGGCACACTTGTCTATTTCTACATTTCTACATAGGATTGGGGGGCACACCTGACTGCTATTACATTACTATGTAGGATGGGGGAGTACACCTGTCTATTTCTACATTTGTACACAGGATTGGGGACACACACCTGACTGCTATTACATGACTGCATAGGATGGGGAGCACACCTGACACTTGTACATATTTGCTATGACTGTACTGGTATGTCAGGTACTCCATTTCATTCTGTATTCTTACCTATCATGCTGACTAGAGGCATACCAGTGTACTACAGAGCGTAGCTTTGGTTGCCCTACATATTAGTGTCTGACTTTCTACCCTTTAGAACTAACATCCCACTGCCTGACCTGCAGTAGTCTGTCTGTGTAGGCCTGGGGGGGGGGGTTAACCATAGCCATCATTCAGGGGCCATAGCACAGGCTCTGTTTGGGTTTGTCTACACCTGTCCTGCTGGCTGAGACTGTTGATGTGTATGTGAACCGCCCTAACTGGCATGTGTGAGTCATATGGACACACATGTCACCCAGCACATTTCCTGCAGTGGGTTTTGTCACCCTGTATAGTACTGGCTACTATGGTGACTCCAGTATGTGTTACAGATGTCATGGTGTTACTATGGGTGTCTACTTTCTGCTGCTATAACATTCAGTCACCCAATTCCCTTGCATGCTCACATCCATACCATAGATACAGGAAATGACACATTCTACTCCATTTGACAATTGGTAGGTTCATTGACTTACATTGAAGGTATGCCAGAATTGCGGATGGTGCTGGAGGGCTGCTTGTGTTGGATGCACATAGTACACTCCCTATACATGGTTGAGCACAGGTAGTGTCATGTTTGGCATCCCTTTTACTGTATGTGTGAATCAGAGAGAGGTGTCATTCCTTGGGTCCCTACTGTGTCAGTGTATGTGCTATGCATTGTCTCTTTGCCGCAACCTCGGTATACTGGGCACGCCTCCATCTGCCTACTGGGGTAGGCTCAGATTGTTCCTCCTCCGAGTCACTCTGTGCCTGTGCAGGCCTTGGCATTGGTGGGGGGCTGTGTGAGCCTGCCCCATGCTGTTCCTGCTGAAGCTGTTTCTGCAGGATCATATTGTGTAGCATGGCACATACCATAACAATTTGGGTACATGTAGCTGGTGAGTACTGCAAGGCTCCACCGGATGTGTCCAGACACCAGAAATGTGACCTGAGCATCCCAGACACATGCTTTATTATAAGTCTGGTCTGTGCATGTGCCTCATTATGGCATTCTTGTTCAGGTGTGTGTGCATTTCCGATGGGTGTCATCAGCCACGGCTCCTGTGTGTAACCAGCATCCCCCACTAGGTGACCATAGGGGATGTGCCCATTGTCAAATCTCTGGTACAGCTGCATCAGATGCCATATGTGGGAATTGTGATAGCTTCCAGGGCAGCCAGCACATACATTCATTGTAATGCCCTGGCCATCACAGATGACCTGGCAGTTGATGGAGGGAATGCCCCTATGGTTGATGTAGGCCCTACCCTGATCATCAGGTGGTGTTTTGATGCATATGTGCATGCAGTCTATAGCACCCACTACCTCAGGATATTCTGATATTTGGTGGAAGAGACACATATTGCTGGCCAACACTTCACGGGTGTTGGGGAAATATACGTGCTCACTGGCATGTGCTGACATGGAACCCAGGAACTGGTGGAATACTCTAGATGCTGATGCCTGTAAGATCCCTATGATATCCCCAGTTGAGCTTTGGGAGGTACCTGTGGCTAGTATTCCTAGACCTAGGCATACCTTGGTATCCACTGGGATGGGTTCCCCTTAGTCAGTTTGGTGTGTCAGGTGTGGCCAGCACAGCTCAACAATTTGCTGTAGGAGGTCTCTGTCCACCCTATAGTGCTTCACTATCTTGAGCTAATGTAGCCCCTGGTAGGTTACTCTGGGTCTGTACACTCTTCTCCGTCTCCTCACTGTGGGTTGATCGTCAGCATTCACATCCTCACCACCCTCAACTTCTTGCACATGTTGTTCTATGTTGCTTGCTGCAGCCCTTCTCATTTTGTAGGTTTGTTTGTTAAAATTTCCCCACTAGTATACACCGGTGGTGTAGAGAGTGGAAAAAAAACAGAGGGGAAGGTGTCCGTATAGTTTATAGTAGTGTTCTGGGCTGGGCTGGGCTGGGCTGGTCTATGGGGGTGTGTAATTGGCTGATTCTGATACATTTCACCTGCCAGCTGTGCTAGTTTCCCTTGATTACCTTCCTACTGCTGTTTTCCCTTCCCATTGCCTTCCTGTTTAAGCCCGGGGGCATGCCGCACAAACAGAGTGCTGAAATGTGCACACTGCTGCTATTTCCTGGTTTAACGTTTTGTTTCTGCCTTTAAAACCTGGTGTGCGGAGCGCACACCCAGTTAGGCAATATAAAGAGTGCTAGGCAAGTTTAGACACACCCCCTAGCTTAGCTGTGCTAAGCTGGGAGCAAATCCGAGCCACAGGGCTCCAGTCTGCTTACAGTATGCCTGACACACACCCCCCATGATGTCAGCTAACTCCTAGGCTTGCATCAAGCTATTCCTACTTTTACACTGTTGGGACCTGACTAGCATCCTGGGGAAAACTGGGATTCACTATCATTCCCCTCATTTGCATAGGATTGCCTGCTAATGCATAGTTACATATCTCACACTGAGCCTCCCTCCTTAGCAACCACTACTCACTGGCATGTTGTATTCTGCATGCCATTGACTTGCATGGCAGAATACTGATTTTAGTTAGAATGCTTAATTTAGGTTTATTTTCCCCCCAATCCCGTTTGCTCAACGCTGCCCTACGCTTAAACAGCCGAGATTGGCTAAAAAAAATAAAAGTTGATTTTTGTAAGTTTTTCACTGTTTGCAATGCCAATAGCCTTATACTTGGCCATTGGCATGCTTACTACATGATATGCAGCCTTTATTTGGAGCTGTCACAGCTCTGTTTTGGATTTTGCAGAAATGTACTCGGTTACTAACCAAGTACATTTCTGCAGATTGCACTAGTCCTGCATGGCTGATTGCAAGCTTCCTGAATTGCAAAATCACCTAATTTGCATAAATTTCTCCTGCAAATGGAGTGATTTGCATACAGGGGCTTAGTCCATGCAGGATTAGTGCAGGAGCACTCAAGCATGTCCCTGCAGGCTGTCCCTGGATTGCACGGCAGACATATTGCCTGCTAGAGCTCCTGCACCATGCAAGGTATAGAGAATCCAGGGGTGTATCATTTATGAATGAATTTATTGTAGTATTTTGCAGTTCAATTTGTACTAGTGAACTAGGTGCACAAACATAATTCAAGGAGTCAACTTCTGACCCTTCACACTGCGAAGATTTTTCTTGTTTTTTTTTCTTTTTATCATTTATGAACTGTTACATAGGAGAGATTAAGGGAAATAAAGCTTTTACTTACTTCCTCATGCTATAACATTTAAAAGAACAGATTATTTTATATACCATTTTATTTGTGACAATAAATATACAGTTTTATGTTAAAGGATTCAGAGACTCTTTGTGCCTCGGTCACTCCACTGTTGGCTATTTATTTGGTATATATATTTTTTATCTTATTTGCACAACGGAGCGTTTGTCCGGTGGATTATTTTATATTTCTCAGTTTTATTCGTTATTCCTATTTTAATCCATGGGGACATGGCGGCAGATCAACCAGTGGTTATTGAATTAGATTATAACCATGGCAAGAGCAGCAGGGCTGATGTATCATTTTGTGAGAGGTTTTCCCAGTACTTGGAGAAAGACAGGAGTTTGTTATGGCAACTCGACACCGGTAGCATGGATGATGACGTCAGTAATGCGACTGAAGAGCTAGAGCACCTACAGAGGAGTATGGAGGAGATAGAGCGTGATTTCCTTAAACTGAAGAAACTGCAAGCACAATGCCACCACTTTGAATTTTGCTTAAAAAAGAGGATTGTACCTCGAGGTGTACGTGTTTTTAACATTCCTACACAGGGCTCGCAGTATCCGGAGCTACTTACTCGATGGCAGCAGTTAAACCTTTAGGCAAACGCGTTTATTAATTGTCTTTTTTGGTCCTGAAGAGGACAAGTTAAGAGAGACATTAAAAAAGAAACAGGATGCTTTGTTTAACAAACATTCTAAAGAGACTCTGAATCCTCTGTTAGAAAGTCTTTTGGATGGTGTAAATGTTTTTGAACGGAAACTGTTACGACAAAAAAAGATGAAAATTACAAGAGACATTAATAACTTTAGAACAGGCCATGTCTTCATGTGGCCTCGTGTGGGACAGATTAATGAAAGAACTTCTAATTTTAATGATGCTGTTGCTGGCGACAATGTTTCTGTTGCCAGGAAAACTGTTTTAACTTCTAATTCTGTTGTTAGTGTGGGCAATAATTCAGTTCTTATTAAGGAAGTGAATACAGATGGGAAGGGCTCTGAAAATATTGCCATCTGTAACAAGAATGTTAACAAGGTTGCAGAAAAATGCTCGGAAGGACATATTAATGATGTGATATCTTTGACACCTATTGTAGCACCTGAAATTAATGTAGATGGTGAGTTAATCACATCACAGTCATTAGGACAGAATCTTTATCCCAATGTGCTCATTAATAATAGGAAGGTGGATAGTAATAGTGACAGGGTTGTTAGACCCAAGAACAGGAATATAGTTAGTACACATAGAACCCAGTCAGATGAAATTATGTTTGATAAGGCCTGCAATGGGGCTTTAGGTGAGCTCCCTTTTCCTTTACCTGTCAGGACGGATTGAGGAGGGAGACGGACGGGGTCTATGAGTAGAGGGCGCCAGAAGCACAAATTTTCAGGGGAGTACAATCCGAACCAAACTCTGAAAAAGATGTGGGGGAATGCACTGGATCATTGATTTTGAATATTTCTTCCCTTGAATTATCATTTGAAGAAAGGGAAGTATTATGTAAGGGTTTGAATTTTATTCCCACTTGTAGAAGTAGATTGTCCGACACTATTTTGGATCTGAAGGTTTTTTGCAGGAATGTCATGTTACGTCTGCAATATGGCGACTCTGTTAGAAGGGACAATTACATAGATAGTAGTATATTTCATCCATATTTCAAAAAAACTGAGTAGTTTTATACCTAATAATCACCCCTTGATAGAAGCCTATATGAAACCCACAGAAGAGAATATATATAAATATTATGATAATCAAACAAGTGATACTAATAGGAAGTTTAAGTATAATTTAACTCATAGAGAGAGAGAGTTGCATTGAGGAACTTACAGGACAATACATTGATCATTATAAGGCTGGCTGATAAAGGTGGCCTAATTGTTATCATGGACAGGGCACATTATGTGAGGTCCATGGGAGTGATGTTGGGTGATGAAAATTATTATAGTAAGATTACTGTTGATGAAGTCCACAGGATTATCTCAGCAGTTCAGAATACTTTGTATGATGTTTGTTGGGAATCTTGTTAAGGAGGAAACATATGATTTCCTTAGAGTCCCTAACCCCCTGATACCGTTAGTACAAGGGTTGCCGAAGGTGCATAAACTTATGTATGATCCACCAATGAGACCTATAGTAGCAGGTGGAGGGTGGATTACAGAGCCTCTATCAATTTACGTTGAGAAACATCTGAGACCATTTATTAATATGAATAAAGTAGTGTTGAAGGATTCCAAACAGTTCTTGTTGGATCTGTATGAATCTGTGAAAGGGATTTGTGAACTCAAGAATGTGATTCTTGTAACATTTGATGTTCAGTCCCTTTTCACAATGATTCCCAATGATTTGGGATTACAATATGTACATGAGTATCTTGTAGCTAATAGTGATTTCACCCTGGTGCAGACTGACCTTGTCTGCTATTTCTTGGAGATTATTTTAGAGAATAACCTTTTCACTTTCAATGGAGAGATATAAATTCAGAGACATGGCATCACCATGGGCACTTCATGTGCCAACAGTTATGCCAATATGTTCTTGGCACATTGGGAGAATACTATATTATTCAATAGAGAAGAATTTCAGACTAATGTATTGTTTTATCAATGATTTGTTCCTCTTATGGCAAGGGACCTAAGGAGAGTTATGTAAATTCCATCAGATGATGAATGGTCTCACCAGTTGTTTGAAATTTACTATTAATTGGTCATACACACAAATAGAATTCTTAGATCTCTTTGTAGAGAAGCTCTGTGATTCTATTATTAATACCGGTGTTTATCGAAAGACATGGTATAGGAATGCACTCTTGTCTAGATCAAGTATGCACCCAGGCTATGTCTTTCGGAATCTGGTAAAAGGTCAAGGCATGAGGGCCTCTAGGTTGAACCCCTCACTTGTTGGGTTTGAGACTGAGATTAAGAATTTAGAGAATAGGTTATTAGAGAGAGGATACAGACAGGAAGAGATAGCCAAGAGCTGGGCAGATCTGGGCAGGTTAAGAAAGGGTACTGCAGCCCCGTACTTTGGTCCAACCTGTGAGATATCAAGGGATGTGAACCATGACCCCATTACTAACAAGGTTTGTATCAGGATCCCCCTTTTTTATACCCAAGACAACAAACAGTTGGTTGAGGTCTTTGCTCAGAACTGGTCCATTTTATAGGTGGATACAGACATTAGTGAGACTGTAGGTGACAAACCTAGGTTTCTTTACAAGAATAGAAAGAATTTGAAGAGGTTACTCTGTTATGAAAGGAGCAATAATGCCACGAGTAATGAAGCAGGAATTACCCTACTGTGTGGTAATTGTTATTTTTGCCCTTTAATTAATACCTCCAGTTCCTTTTTTCATCCTGACCTTCATAGGGATTTTGTATTCTGTGCTAATGCCAATTGTAGGACCTCCAACATGGTGTACTTAGCTGGATGCAGCATTTGTAAGTCATTCTACGTTGGGAAAACTAATAGGACCCTACGTGATAGGATTAGAGAGCATATGTAAAATATTAGGAAAAAATCAGAACACAATGCACTCTCTAAACATGTTATACAAGTTGGCAATACACATTCCTGTACATTTAGGGTTATTGAGAACATTACACATACCCTTAGGGAAGGTGATATTTGCAACCATACAGAATATAGGGAGACAAACTGGATTATTGCCCTTAGAGCAGATAGAGGGAGTGGGTTTAATGAGAGGGCTTCTATTAAGCCCTTGTTAAAGAAATGAAGAGTTCAGACATAATAGTTTATGCTCACCACTCATGTCAAGCTATACATGTTTGCTATATTCATAGATTCATAGATTCATAGATTCATAGATTCATAGATTAGTACTAGGCTAATTGCCCTTGTGGGCCATTTTAAGCCTAGCCAATTATCCCTTGTGAGACTCAAACCCTGCACCTTGTGTTTGTAAGGCAAACACCTTCACCATTAGGCCACCCCCCCAAACCCTTTATAGTCCTGAAGTTCTCAGAAGTCAATGATTAGAATTTTATTGATTATCATTATGTAGATTTTTTATTGTTGCTATAAAGTTATAAACTTATCTTCTTTTTATGTTTTGTACTTTTAAGAATTAGTCTCCTAATTACTATGATGTACTGATTAGTTGTAGGATTTTTGAATTTTTATAAAATAGGTTCTTCTTTTCTGTGTGTTTTAAGGTCTGATGAAGCTTGAATGCAAAAGGGCTTACCGTTTTATTTGTGACAATAAATATACAGTTTTATGTTAAAGGATTCAGAGACTCTTTGTGCCTTGGTCGCTCCACTGTTGGCTATTTATTTGGTATATATATTTTTATCTTATTTGCTCAACGGAGCGTTTGTCCGGTGGATTATTTTATATTTCTCAATAAATATATGAATAATTAGTTAAGCACATATATCATCTACAGTACTATCACTTTTTCTAGTATTTTGATCATATGACGGTTTCTCCATTAAAAGATGTTTTATTTGATATTAGATTTCCTCTAGTAGCTTGCCAAAGACTATTTTAGAGCTATTGAAGGTTCTAGTGTTCAGAATACTGGCAAGCTGAAACTCTAAGTAGAACCCAAAACACAGAAGGGTGGAAAAAACAACTTTTAGCACTTTTTGAAGGGGCAAGACCCGCTTCATTCCTTGAGGCGGGAGCAAGCCCCACCTTGAACTTATATATACCAACTCCATGGTTGCACCAACTGGGAGAAGGAATAAACCTCCAAAGCAATTGAATAACTACCAGTGCACACCTAGAAATCTCACTGGCAATGATTTCCTATAGGAAACAGAGACAAACATTTATTTTTTCATCTTTGTTTTTCTTCAGGCTACAGACATTCAAGGAATATCACCTCAACCGTCTGTAGAGGAACTGCTGTTAAAATAGTTTGAAAATTTAGCTAAATTAGTGTCTAATTAAGCTAAGGGTTAAATGAATCCCGGTATGGTGGTAGTAAACATTTACAGTCTTTTATAAGTTATCCTTATTTTTCTTAGCTGTTCTCCTGATCAATCAAGTTTGATGAAGGCGTAAATACATTTTTATAAGGTAACACTAAATGAGGCACCATTGTATAAAGAATGTAAAAGCATAAATGTTTTAAATCAACTACAAGATAAAGACATTAAATATATTGTCAGATAATATTAATGTACTAAATAGTGGCAAGACAATATATGGTCTAAGTAAATAGTTACAAAGTTAATGTTGCATTTATACAAGAAACTCATACCTGAAGAGGATAGAGATACTGTAGATTAACAATAAGCTAGTAAGCAACATTGAAAGGATCTTATTAAAACTCCACATGATTACTTACATTAACACTGCAGAAAAAAATAATCATGCTAAGAGTATCATTTACTTATAATGTTACAAGTGGAATGTTTTCAATGACAGATGTTATGTTGTCCTATCTCGCCTTCATTTTTACAATGATGGGTTCGGAGCCGAATCTCGGCTCCTGCTCAGACGAATACACAGCTGAAAGACTCAAACTTGGCTCATGGCAAGTAGGTATCCCATAATGCGGTGGTGTAATTTCCCAGATCTCGTTTACCTCTTTACGAAGTTGGATGCAGTCATCTTGGTTGTGGCTAAGTTGTGAAAAATGTTCTTCATTTTTCCTTTTAGAACCAGTAATCTTTTTTTGTATTATAGTATAGTGTTTTTCTTACATTGTAATTACATAGCTTTCGAATTTAGTAATACCTAAATTGTTATAGCTTTATTCCCTTTGGTACTGCTTTCGGCCGTCATTTCTTAGGCCTTACTGTATCCCTTGTAGTGGTTGTTGTTGTGTCTTGTCGTAGATAAATAGTGGCTAATTTAAGTTAGAGAGCTCTTCGCCTGTTTTAGTTAGAGGGTTTGTAGTTAATGTGTTGTTTTTTTCTGGGAAATAGGGATGTTTGAGTTAGAGGCCCTATTTTATTCCCTTGTTGTCTGTCACCCTAGTGTTTCCTGTAGTTAGCTATAGATCTGTTTAGTTTAGTAAGCTAAATTTCTTGTTGTTATATTGTGGTCTTATCTTTATCATGTCCAAAGACACAAAAGAGAGGGAACATAAGCCTTCAGGCTTCAAAAAATGCCAGAAGTGTTCACAAAAAATATCTATCACAGACGGTCATGTCATACGCATGTATTGCCTTGGAACTATTCATTTACAAGAGAATTGTACATTTTGTCACTCCTTCAGTGCCAGGGTTTTACAAGAAAGGAGAAGCAAATTGATCCTTAAAGGACTCTTAAAGCCAATCTTTGAGGAAGCTATCCACAGTTCTTCTTCCTCTTCTTCTTCTCCATCTTCTAAAAAGGACAAACCTCAAAAGAGACAATCACTTGCTACATTGGCTCAGTCTGAGCCACCAGTTAAATTAACAAAAATTTCTAAAGTCACTACCTCCTCGGCTCCACATTCCTCGGAGCCATCAGAGGTTATACTGATCGACAAGCCTGGTTCTTCAGTTCCAAAGCCTTTTGAGCCACAAGATACCTCTTCTTGGGGCCAGTCCATGGATATTTCACCAGTTTCCCCAACACTGAGATCTCCCATTTTACACAGGTCTCGTTCTCCACCCATTTCCTCCAGGTCCACCAGGAGCTTATCTGATGATGATGTGGAACGGGTGGTGCACAGATTCTTGAAGTCGCTGGCGCTGACTAAATTATTTTCGGCTCTGACCCATTTGGTCCCAGAGCCTACTATACCAATTGTACCTACTGTTGTTCCTCCTCCGAGCCAAGTTGGACCTTTGGAGCCAGAGCGCTTAGTACCACTTACTGTGGATCCATTGGTTATGAGACCCCCTTCAGTGTTCACATAGCTGACTTCTGCTCCGACACTCTCTGTGCTGTCCAGAGAGTCTGGGAGCCAGGGTTCCCCGGTCGGCCCTGAGGGGGATTCTCAGCCCCGATCTTCTTCAGTGCCAAGCCTCCCCCTTGGAGCATTGGCCCAGGTTAGCTTGAGTCCTACATCAGCCTTGGGTGTGATCTCGCTGATTCCGGTGCCTACCCCTGTCTCTTCAGAGCCGAGGGAGTCTTTGGAGCCAGTGGGATCTGCCTTTGAGCTGATGAGGAGTATGCTGTCTACCCATACAGCTCCACATAAGGATACCAACACTTGTCCTCCTAAGGCACCGGCTACTGTCTTGGCACCACCCATTCCACAGGACAGCAAAGATTCAGAGTCTCAGGATCCCCCCACTGGGTGAACCCCTCTCCTCTGAGGCCTCCCCAGAATATCCTTCTGAGGAGCCACCTCAGAAGAGAACTTGCAAAAGGAAGCATGTAGACTCTCCAGATGAGGCTGTTACTTCAGACACTGACCTCGAGGAGTCGGAAGGGTCCCCACAGTTGTCCTCTGATGATATCTCATTTGCAGATATTCAAGAGAACCTGAAGCAGAGAGGCAGGTGGCAGGCCACCACCCCTTCTGATGAGGAGTCAGTGTACCTGAAGGCTTTTGGATCTCAACATTCAGCCTCCTGGGTGTCTCTGCCTTTCGATGAGCTAATGGACCTGGTTAGTCGAAAGGCATGGGAGTCACCTGACACAATAGAACCAGTCCCTCTGTGGCCAAACAAATTCTTATCAGCTCCTTCGGGAAAGGATTTCCTCACTAAGGGGGGACACGTAGATGTTATGGTGGTGGCAGCAGCCACCAAAAAGCAACTTTCAGAGACATCCTCATCTGTTCATCCTCTGAATAAAGACTCGAACGATGGACAGATATGGGAAGCATGTCTTTTCTTCTGCGAAGTTTACACTCCGATCGCTGAACTACCTAACTCACTTCACAAGGCTAGAAAGAGATCTCCTGAAAGAGCTAGGAGATACTCTACAAGGTACATTAGTTGTGGGGGTGAATGAATAGGTCTCCTTCCAGCTATCCACCTTAAATTCTGTCATCTCCACCATGAGGCTGATATCCTACGCAGCTGATGGAGCGAGCAGGGCAGTGGGTTCTGGAGTTTCCCTTAGGAGACACTCCTGGATGTGCTTGTGCAATTTTGCGGAACCTTTTAAGTCTACTTTTACTAATGCCCCTTTTGATGGTTCCTCACTCTTTGAACAGAAAGTAAAAGACACTCTCACCCGATGTGAGCAGGAAGGAAAAACTCTCTCTGCCATTGGAGTCCATTTTTCCGTACCTTCAAGACCTTATCCTAAAGGTCAGAAGAGTGGGAAAATGTGGTTCAAAAGATTCCAGAGAGTTTTCCAGGACACACGGGGTGATTCCTTCCCCAGGGGCAGAGGGGGAGGTAATGGTAGATGCCACCCCAGAGGCAAAGGGGGCCCGCAGAACCAGGGTGACTGTGATTCCTTTCATGGATGCCCTTATCAGTGCTCCTGAAAGGAGGCCTGACTGCTCTATTCTGGAGGCAGTCGGGGGACATTTAGCTATGTACCCAGAAGCCTGGCAAACTATCACAAGAGACAAGTGGGTACTAAGAATAATATCCAGAGGATATTCCATTCCTTTCTCCAATCCTATTCCACAGTCCAGAACAATCCCAGATGTTCCACCCAATCTAAGGGAGCAAGCAACTATCCCACAGGGAAGTAAATAGTGTGGGAAAAAATAGCCTGGGAAATGTTCTGGCTATGCTTGTATAGGTCCTAGGGCTGATAGCCTAGTACCAACCGATGAACCTATGAATCTATGAACCTATAGAGATTCAAATGTTGCTGCACAAAAGAGTCATCCAAGAAGTCCCCACAGACCAAATAGGATTCGGAACTTACTCAAGATTCTTTTTGGTGCCAAAAAGAACAGGGGACTGAAGACCCATACTAGACCTAAGAAAATTAAATGAATCTGTCAAGAAGTCAACGTTCCGAATGGTGACACTGCAGTCTATACTTCCCTTTTTAGAGAAAGATGATTGGATGTGCTCGATAGACCTTCAAGATGCTTACTACCACATAAAAATGGACAAGACATCCAGAAGGTACTTATGCTTCCGGCTGTGAGCCAGTCATTATCATTTCTGAGCTGTGCCCTTTGGTCTCACTACAGCCCCCAGAGTGTTCACCAAATGCATGGCAGTCGTCACGGCTCACCTGAGGCATCTAGGATTCCGAGTGTTTCCCTAGCTAGACAACTGGCTCCTATCTGCCACCACCAAGCATCTACTCCAACAAGCCAGGGATCTGACTTGGATGTCTGTGCTTAGTTGGGTATTACAGACAACTTTCAAAAATTTGCTTTGTTGCCCTGTCAACATATTACTTTTATAGGCACAGATCTAGACACCACTTCTATGGTTGCACGTCTTCCAACAGACAAAGTTGCAGCACTCAGACAGCAGATACTTTATTTTCTTTCCAAAACCAAGGTGAAAGCAAAGATAGTTTTAAGATTATTAGGGACAATGGCTTCCACTATAACACTGGTTCCTCAAGCCAGAATGCACATGAGGCTCCTTCAATGGCTGTTATTCTCCCAATGGTCACTTCAAGAGCTTCCTTTGTCTCACCCGATCAGGGTAATGGAATCATGTAAAAACGACTTAAGATGGTGGATACACTCCAGCCATGTGACCATAGGGAGACCCTTTGTTCCACAACAACCCACAGCTACGGTTATCACGGACACTTCCCAGATAGGGTGGGGGGGCATTATCTGGGGAGAACAGTCCAAGGTACATGGCAAGAACATGAGGCTCACTTGCATATAAATGTCCTAGAGATGAGAGCAGTGCTTTTTGCATTGCAAGCACTTCGCAACTCTCTCCCTCTAGGGACAATTGCGATACAGTCAGACAATATGTCTGTGGTATGGTAAATAAACAAGCAGGGGGGAACCAGATCTTACCCTCTTTGTCACAAGGCCCTAAGAGTTTGGCAATGGGTGTTTTTTTCCAGTGCTTTCTAAAAGCAATGCACATTTCGGGGAAGTCCAACGTGACTGCAGACAAGCTGAGCAGGGCAATTTTAATGCCTCACAAGTGGTCTCTCAATCTGAATGTAGCAGAAAGCAATTTCCGAACATGCGGTCTGCCTTGCTGCAATCTTTTTGCCACTCCCATGAATGCCAAGTGCAGAAACTACTTTACCCTAATCCCCCCTCCAGGGGAGACACCGGGAGATGCACTTGCCCATGATTGGCCCTCAGGACTTCTGTATGCCTTTCCTCTCATAACCAGAGTCATTCAGAAAGCACAGTCCTTGGGAAGCAGGATAATTCTCATTGCTCCTTACTGGCCTCATCAAGTTTGGTTCCCCTTCCTTTGGCCTCATCTTCAGGAGAAGCCTTGGACTCTGGACCCAGTTCCAGACCTACTGGTACATATGTCAGGTGCGCTTCATCCTTCTCTCCACACCCTAAAATTGACAGCTTGGCTGCTCCACTTCCCAATCTAGTCAGACTTCAGAATTTCACTCCCACAGTTATATATTTTAATGTTCTCTCATAAAGCTTCCACCAGAAAACTGTATTCTAGCAAATGGAAAAGGTTTTCCCTCTGGGCTCAAAACAGGAACATTGATCCCTTTTCTGCGCCAATCCACTCTATTTTGGAATTTTTGGTGGACCTCTTCCAATAAGGTTCAGCTGCAGCAACCATCAGAGTACAACTCGCTGCAATCTCAAATTTTCACATTGGTGATTCTACCTCGAATTTAATGTCACACAGGTTGTGTAGAGCCATCTTGTAAGGTGCCTCCTTATTAAGACCTCCCTTTAAGGAACCTCTTTTTCCTTGGGATTTAAAGTTTGTTCTGTCTCACCTGGTGTTACCACCTTTTGAACCCTCATCATCTTCAGGCCTCAAGTTCCTTTCCTGGAAGACCATTTTTCTGGTGGCTGCTAGAAGAGTATCAGAGTTGCAAGCTCTATCTATTAAACTGCCATATGTGATATTTCATAAGGATAGGATATCCTTGCGAACTAATCCATCCTTTTTACCTAAAATCTCTTCTTCAACTAACATAAATCAGTCTATTGAGCTTCCAGTGTTTTTTTCCTAATCACAGCAACAAGGCAGAATACAAATTACATCAACTAGATGTGCACAGACAACTCAGATTCTATTTGCATAGGACAAAAGATTTTAGAAAATCTGAACAGTTATTCATATCCTTCTCTGATGCAAAGAAGGGTAGCTCAGTTTCAAAAACTACTCTTTCCAAATGGCTCTCAAACTGCATTACATTCATTTGTACCTCAAATAACAGAGATTTACCATTTAAGGTGAAGGCTCATTCCCACTAGAGCAATGGCTACTTCTTCTGCCTTTCAAGACAGATTTCCTATGGATAATGTTTGTGCAGCAGCTACCTGGACCACTCCTCATACATTTATCACGCATTACAAAGTGGATTTGGCCTCCAGGGACAGGGCTTCCTTTGGTTCCATGGTGATTAAAGGTGTACTCTCATGAACCACCCAGGGAAAAGGTGCTAGGATGCTGTCCCATCATTGTAAGAATGAAGGCGAGATAGGACAACATAACATAAAGAAGTTATGTACTCACCATAACATTCCATGTTTGTTGTCCAGCTCGCCTTTCATTCTTACGAACCCTCCCTCCTTCACCCTTCCAAAGACTCCTTGTGGACCTGGTGGATGTTTTACTACCTTCAGGAGTTCTTTGTTTCAGTTTGCTTCTCCTTCCATTAGGGATAGTATATATCTGTATATATATATATATATATATATATATATATATATATAGTTGTTTACAATTAATTTAGTAGTAGCAGCAAACAAGATCTGGGGAATTACACCACCACATTATGGGATACCTACTTGTCACGAGCCAAGTTTGAGTCTTTCAGCTGTGTATTTGGCCAAGTCGGAGCCTGTTATGCCTGTTAGTCGCGCTGAGTTCAACCAAGTCTTGGTTGCACTAAAGGAGCTAACTAACTTGTTGAAATCAACGGGGGCAGGTTCACCAAACACTGCCTGCAACGAGCTACATACACCAAAGTCTACGGAAAATGTGTTTACAGTTTTGGGGGAATCGGAGAGTGCTAAAGACACAATATCATCTCCCCATGAAGCATTAAACGTCGGGCTACCTCGCGCTAATAACAGTCAATGTCAGGGCACGTTTAACAGAGTGGATATGGGTGCACGTTCTAAAACAAATGGATTAAATGCTGCCAGAAAGGAAAGTAAAAACAAGGACGTGGTTTTTTCCAAATGGGCTGACCAACGCTTTACATTCAACAAAGGTACTGTTAACTCTCACAATATTTCCAATTTTGAACAGGACATGGATGTTTTTAAGGATAAATTATATGCTTTAAGAAGCACACAACTCGAAATTGATTATTTAAATGAATGTGTTAGGGTAAAACGTATCCCTAAAGGCTTACACTTTTTCAAATTCCCTAATCATGTGCAGCAGGGAACAAGCTACTATAACAAACTATGTGACATTTTTGATAAAGCTGGGCTTGAAATGCTCAATTTAATGATTTGGGAATATCAGGTAAAAGGACAAGCACTTTTAAATGATTTGGATATTTTAAATAATAAGTTAATCAATGACACTGATTTTAATGCTTTTAAGTTGGATTATGACAATTTATTTAACAATGTAGATTTATTATGTGACAAAATACTTAACAGAAAGTTAAGGAAATTGGAAAGAGATCTACTTGAGTATAGGGACGGGATAGCATACCCAGCCCCTAACCGATACAACAGGGGGGTTCCTAATAAGACTAATATTGCTACCATTGACAGGGGTGATGATATTCAAGAGGAAACAGAGGAACCATTAAGGAGAAGTGAGAGGTTAGCGGAAAAAGGTAGAAGGGCTAACACTAATCAGGATTTTCAGCGGAACCCCGGCAGGACCGGGGTTTGGGGGCAGAAACAATTACCCAGAACATGGATTCCCAGACATTAAATGATACTAACATTACTAAAGATTCTAGACCTATAGAGGATGTTGTTTTTAATGTTAACCTTGATTCTGACACAACCATTAACAACACAGCAGTACCAGAAGGGAATTGTATTAAGTTAAACAAAGATAATTTTACAATATACAACTATACAGATCTAGATCTGGAAGAATGTGCATTTGATGTTTTTACCCGGGGCTTACAGTTTGTTCCTCACAAATGAATGAACTTGACTCAAGCACTTGTAGAATTGAAACTTTTTACCAGAAGTCTGAACCTGACCCAAATCTTTAAAGGGCAAAAACCTGATGACACAGGGTTAACCCGTAGTAGTCTAATTAATCCCCCTCTCCATCCAATAATTCTCTTCTTTGAAAAACTGGTGGAAAATGACTTTAGAAAACTATCTAAAGACAAACATTCTTTCCCTGGATGCAATCTATCCACGCAAGAAATTGAATGTATTAACCATCTTAAGAATGAGAATGTCGGGATTATGAAACC
Source organism: Protopterus annectens (assembly GCF_019279795.1). Taxonomy (NCBI): domain Eukaryota; kingdom Metazoa; phylum Chordata; order Ceratodontiformes; family Protopteridae; genus Protopterus; species Protopterus annectens. The sequence goes on along the minus strand of NC_056732.1, from coordinate 1,587,816,151 downwards.
GGACAAGGGTGGAGGGGTGGTGCTCATGTTTACCAGTGAATATGAAGCACATATCTATTCTATGCTCCAGGATAACGAACAATACGACACGGTATCTCAAAATGAAGTCAATATTGCTTTTGCTCAGATCAATTACTATCTAAAAGATCTTTTACTGCAGCAAGCAATCAATGAGAGGGTTTATAATTATTTGCATGTAGAAAAACCCAAGATACCGGTCATGTTCGGGATTCCCAAAACTCATAAAGGAATTTGTTCTTTAAGGTTCAGACCTATAGTATCAGGTGCGGGTGGTATAACTGAGCCAATAGGGAAATTTATTGATCACCTAACCAAGGCTTTCATGCCCCTTCTCAGCCATGTTTGCAAGGACTCCTGGCACTTTCTTCGCGATGTTCCTGTTTCCTGTTTTTCGCCTGACTTGATCATGATCACTATAGACATTAAGGACCTCTTTTCAAGCATTCCTCACCAAGAAGGTCTAGAGTGGTTTACCAGATTTCTTAGTAATGAGACCAGTCTCAACAACAAGCTCACCAATTTACTAACGGAGTTGATGGAGATGGTCCTGGTGAACAACTTTATTTTCTTCAATGGTGAGCTGTTCAGGCAACATAAAGGGGTTGCCATGGGGGCATCCTGTGCCTCATTTTATGCCAATGTGGTGTTGCATAAATGGGAAAACACGTTTGTTTTGATACCCCCCTGGCAGCAACACATCCTTTTTTATAGACGCTACCTGGACAATATTTCCATCCTCTGGGGAGGCTCAGAATGTGAGTTCAAGGAATTTTTTCAATACATTAATACTACCACTGGTTTTCTACAATTCACATACACTGCTAGCTCTCACGAGCTCCATTATTTGGACATCACCTTGTTTAAAGACTTCAACCAGAACACTTTCAACTCCAAATTATACCGCAAACCCACATTTTCTAACTCATTGCTACATTTTGACAGTGCACATCCCCTATATCAGAAAAGGGGAATCATTAAAGGGCAACTCATAAGAGCCAGTAGAATTTGCAGTACCGAGGAGGACTTTGACTTTGAACTTAAAACCTTGCGAGCCTTGTTCCTGGAAAGAGGATATCCCCTAGAAATGTTTATGGGCTTAGTTGATGAGATCAAAGAACTGAGAGAAACCTTATATACACCCATTTTGGGAAAAGGACCAGAGTTGGCAATTCCATCAGCTTCCAGCACATCCAACTACCCCACAGACAGCTTTATATACACATATTCTTCTAACTCCAAGGAAATGGAGGAAGTTGTTAGAAACTACTGGCCGGTTCTAGCCCTTTATGAAGATTTCAAGGATCTTCTACCCTCTAGACCGAGTTTTGTCAGGAAAAGAGGTACCAACTTTAAAGAAATGTTTGAAAGGAAACCAGACTATAAAAGGAAGGTGAAACAACCAAAGATGGGCACGTATAAATGTGGCTCCTGCAGTCAATGTCACGCCTTAATGAACGTTGAATCCGTGTACATTCCATCCAGGAGGTTTAGGACGAAACCCTCTGGTTACTATTCTTGTGGAACCAAAGGGGTGGTATACCTGGGTATTTGCACCACGTGTTTGAATTTCTATGTAGCGAAGACTGAAAGAGAATTCAGGAGACGGATCTACGAACACTTATATGACATGGCTAAACAGAAAGAAACTAATGCTTTTTTTAAGCATTCCCTTCTTTGTCCAGGTTCCAACATTAAATTCTTTGTATTAGAGCAAGTGGAGCCGGACCTCAGGGGTGGTGACTTGGAATCCACCCTTGAGTATCGCGAGTTAGTATGGCAATAAAGGTTGGACGCAGGGAGACCACCCGGACTGAACGGGACTATTAGCATTAAACCTGTACTGAAGCTTAGAAGGACAAGACTATAATCATTACATTTCATTCAAACAGTTTTTTTGTTTCATTCTTACAAACACAATGTCCTTTCTTCATCACCACCTGACATATCCTCATTTGCCTCATTGGCTGACAGGTTCAGTGCAAACTCCCCCCCCTCCCCCCCTAAAGGAGAGATATCTATACCAAATGATTGTAGCCCCCCAAACATCTCTAACACCCAGGTGAGAACTGCTCTCTCCAAGGCAAAGAACACAGCATCCATGGGACCTGATGGTGTCCCCGGCTGTGTGCTCCATGAACTCAATGAGGAATTAAACCCACAGTTAGGACAGCTGTTTAATCTTCGTCTCACCTCCAGATACGTACCCAGGGAGTGGCGCACAGCGACTGTGGTCCCACTCCACAAAGGCAGTGCCTCCACCGACCCTGGAAATTACCGTCCCATTAGCTTGACAAGCCTTATCTGCAAAGCCATGGAGAGGATCATAATGGATCTCATAAATAAAGACATAGGGAACTTGCAGACTTTGGATCCAACCCAGTTTGGCTTTGTCAAAGGCAGATCATGCCTTCTAAACTTGGTTGACTTTTTCGAAACAGTCACCAAGGCCATTGACGAGGGAAAGGCAGTCCATACAGCCTACCTAGACCTGGCGAAGGCTTTTGATACAATACCTCACTCGGGTATCATTGAAAAACTCATCAACTTAAATGTAAACCCATACATTACAAGATGGGTTGCAAACTGGCTGAGTGACAGAACCCACAGGGTCAGAGTTGCTGGCGCCATGTCAGACTCAAAGCCTGTCACAAGTGGTGTCCCACAGGGCGCAGTCCTGGGCCCACTCTTGTTTGGCATCTACTTTTCTGAAGTACAAGCAAACACAGGAGGGTTATGGCTGACAAAGTTTGCAGATGACTGCAAACTGGGCGCCGTAGTTGAAAACACATCCGACACAGATATCTTTCAGAAGGGTCTCACAGAAACGGATAACTGGTGCCAGAGCCATGGCCTAAAGTTAAATGCCAAGAAATGCATAGTCATACCCTTCGGGAAAAATAAGGTTACCCCTAGCTACCATATAGGTGGCAATGCCCTGAACACAGAAGAAGTTATTAGGGACCTGGGAACCCAGATTGACAGTAGCCTTTCATTCGACACTCATATTGCTAAAGTAGTTAGGAAGACCTTCTACATTGCCCACCTTATCATGAAGGGATTCACATCTAGATCAAGGGAAGTCATAGTCTCCCTATACTCATCACTCATCAGACCAATGATCGAGTACAATGCCTCATTCAGAATGTATCTGACCCGACACTTGCAGCAGCTGGAGAGGCCACAAAAGTTCCTCACCAAAAGGATAAAGGGTCTCAAAAATCTGTCTTATGCTGCCCGACTGAAAGAACTCCAGTTATATTCAGTTGCTTACCGCTTGCTCAGAGGTGACCTATGCCTGACATACAAGGCCATGTCAAACCCAGATTTGATGAACATGCTTCATCTCAAAAAATCTAGATCCCTCAGAGCCACAAGGGCAGGAGACTTAAACCTCGACACAGTTATTAATAGGACGTGCTGGAGGGATAGATTCATCACCCAAAGACTCCCTATGCTGTGGAACAAAATCCCGGTTTATGTGAGGCAGAGCACCTCGCTGGCCTTGTTCAAGAGGAATCTTGACCAATGGATGGGAGATCGCAGATACACCCCAGGGGTTACCTCAGTGTCACTGCTCGACAGAGGCACAGCAAAATAATGGGTATAGTTTCTCCAAACTAAAGGGGTGGCGTAAGCCACAAAACTATGGGCTAGGCTTATAAATGCCCTCGGGCAGATAGCCTAGTATGAACCTCTGAACCTCTGAGCCTAGAATTTACGGTTAGGGAATTATTATTCATCAGTTTCTATCTTTATAGTTCCTATGCTCTTGTTAGTGATTTGATAGCCAAACGCCTGGTTCTTGGAGAGCTTTTTGAATAATAAGGCTGATGTGAACAAAGAAAAAGAAAAAATATTTTTATTACAAATTTAGACTGAATAAAAGGCTCCCTAATACTTTCATAGAGTTTTATCTCCCAGAACATCAGAACACACAGATTTCCAGTGTTTCCAATAGCAGAATTTTAAATTCTTTTGATATTGATTTTACTATATTGAAATAGTGTTTATTAATTCTATGTAATTAGTTTTACACAATCCAGCTTTTAAACATTTTTAACAATATAATATTTTATCCCATGTTTTAATTAATGCAAAGCCCCTTTAAATACCTAAGTAATTGAACAGTATCACTTGCTCATAATTAATGAGGTACTCATGGTTATATAAAGGTCTGGTTTTAGCAAATGCTTTTGTATTCACTTGAAAAAGCTCAGGATTACCTGAGCGAAAGCGCTTGTGTTATTTTATCTCTTGGATTTGCTTGAATAAAGAATTTTCGTATTTCACACTATTTCCTGGTATTTCTGTTCCTGTTGGTCGTGGAGTTGTGTTATTAGGATTACTGGCACCTTTTGGACTTTTCTTACTCACCATAACATTCCATGTTTGTTGTCCAGCTTGCCATTCATTCTTACGAACCCTCCCTCCTTCACCCTTCCAAAGACTCCTTGTGGACCTGGTGGATGTTTTACTACCTTCAGGAGTTCTTTGTTTCAGTTTGTTTCTCCTTCCATTAGGGATAGTATATATCTGTATATATATATATATATATATATATATATATATATATATATATATATATATATATATATATCAGTGAATCCAATGAGTCAAGATGAACTAGAAACCACAAAAAACGGAAGCCAAAAAGTCCCACAAGCACGAAAGACTTAACGCAGGTTTATTTTTAAAATTAGTTAGCGTTTTCGCTTCTCTGCACCAAGAAGCTTCCTCAGAGTCAAAATGCTTAGAAAGGCGCCAACTCTTACAAAGCATTTAAATAGATACATAACACGCATTTTACATCACTTCCTTAAGGGAGTGAAATCTACAGCTGATAAAAAATTAATTAATTAAAGCACCAGTTGGTAAACTTGCAATCAGTGCATCTGTCAAATGTCCCATAACATTCCAAAAACACACAGAAAGGCTCTAGTTCCTACTTACAAGCCATCGGTACATAAACATTTACATACTGTAAAAAATACATCTAATTGTATCAGATTAGATATATATGTTAAAAACAGGTATTTCACAACATATGCTCCTACAATAAAGTAAAAATAAAAGTAAAAATGACATAAAATAAAATAAATTGTCCCTTCCATAGAAAGAACTACCAAAGTTGTCAAACCAGTTATGTCTAACTAGATCAATGTCACACTCCTACCAAAAAAAAGCAAAATTGGCTATGCATAAAAGTGCGTATGTAAGTATGTGTATAAACATATGTACATGAGTGTATAAATGGGAATGATTACCATATATTAAGAATGCCTAAATAAGTCGCTAAATAAAAAAGGCAATTAACTTCTGAGGTAGGCCTTATATTTTAATACTGGAGAGATATTACAACTCTCATTTAAACCTGGGGAATTGAAGGCGTCCAACCTAAGCTGCCACTCCAATTCCCGGTTTTCCAACAGTAATGAAATAGGTCCGCCCCGAATAGTGTATCTAAGGTTATCAATACCCATAAATGAAAAGCTGTGTCCCGGGTTTTTCATTACATGCTTGGCTAGGGCGTTTTCAGTTTTCTTGTTTTTTATCGAATAGCAATGCTGGTATATACGCTCTCTTAATTTTCTGTCGGTTTTTCCGACATAAAAACTGGGGCAACAAGCACAGAAAGCTATATAAATAACTGACTTGGTTTCACAATTTATTTTTGATTTGATATTATATTTCGTCCCCCTGATACAAAATGTGTTACCTGTGCGGATGGTTTTGCACCAGTTACAGGACCCACAAGAAAAAGAGCCTGTCAGTCTGCTGAACTGGTTTTGTCCAATTTCCTTTTGTAGTAATTCCTTAATGTTAGTTCCCCTTTTATAAGGGCTTTAATTAATTAATTTTTTATCAGCTGTAGATTTCACTCCCTTAAGGAAGTGATGTAAAATGCGTGTTATGTATCTATTTAAATGCTTTGTAAGAGTTGGCGCCTTTCTAAGCATTTTGACTCTGAGGAAGCTTCTTGGTGCAGAGAAGCGAAAACGCTAACTAATTTTAAAAATAAACCTGCGTTAAGTCTTTCGTGCTTGTGGGACTTGTTGGCTTCCATTTTTTGTGGTTTATATATATATATATATATATATATATATATATATATATATATATATATATAGTTGTTTACAATTAATTTAGTAGTAGCAGCAAACAAGATCTGGGGAATTACACCACCACATTATGGGATACCTACTTGTCACGAGCCAAGTTTGAGTCTTTTAGCTGTGTGTTTGGCCGAGTCGGAGCCGAGATTCAGCACCGATATCATTGTAAGAATGAATGGCGAGATGGACAACAAACATGGAATGTTAGGGTGAGTACACAACTTATTTTTCTTGAATATCAAAACACAATGTATACACTAGCAAATGCTTATTGGATACCTGGTCTTTGTGCGAAATATGCAAGAAAATATCTAGACATTTTACTGGTCCATAAGAAATTAAGTGTAATTTTGGGTGGTGATTTTAATTGTGTACTAAATAAGGACAATATGAATGTAATTTATGCCACCAGAGTCTCTGCTACAGCTAAAGTTTTAAAAAAATTGAATAGCATCAAATAAGTTAATAGATCTGAAAAGAAGAAAACAAGACAATTCTTTAAAATTCACTCATTATTCATCTGGATTTGGTACTCAGGTTACAATATATCATTTTATATATATATATATATATATATATATACACACACACACACACACACACACACACACACACACACACACACACACACACACACACACACACACACACACACACACACACACACACCACACACACACACACACACACATACACACACACACACACATACATATATATATTTTATATATGTATATATATATATATATATATATATATATATATATATATATATATATATATATATATATATATATATATATGCAGTGCTTTTTTTGTAAACAAAAAGAAGGCAAGATGTATACACTGCATTTGGGTCAACTATCCCCCACTCAGCCTCCCCCCACGTAGCCATTCCAGTGACCGTTTACTTGGCTATTTCTCCCAAGTAGCCATAAACACTGTTCAAAGCTCTCACCCCAGGATTCAGCTAATTTCCATGCAAGAATAGCTTATTCTTGCACGGAAGGGACCGTTCCTGTACAGCATGGCAGCGTGCCATGCATATTCATGAAGGCGCACTGCCATGCTCTAAAATGGATACTGTTCCATGCACGAGGGTAGGGTGTGTGTCTGAGAGCAGTGCTCTCACTATACACAAGCCCCCTGCACTCCATAATTGCAGTACAGCAATGTAACAGTAGCGAGAGTGTCCATGGACACTATTACCTCACAACTTGGAGAGAAATCTGGACAGAGCCATAAAAAAAGCAGCCGATAGGGACAAATGTGAGATATTGCTCTCACAAACTTATAAAGTTGATAGAATGACAGGCATTGCATTAGCATGAATTCCCCAAAGGGTATGAAGTGTAAAACTTAAATGTTTGCCGTTACATACTAACTGCAGTCCCTAATGCTTTGCCACTAATCTGCCAGAAAGCCACAACTGTATGAAAAATGGACCAAAAATATAAGGCAAAAATCTGGAAATTCTGTGACAATCTGTACAGTTGAGAGGTATGGTGGACACTGTTAGTGTCTGTGGAGCATACCTCTCAAATGCAAAGTCTGTCATGTCATCACCGTTTTAAAAGCACAGCCCCCCACAGATAATGGTGCAGAAATCAATGTGTAAATGCCTACAGTACAAAAATAAAATACAACAGTTTAATTTTTTTTTTCAGTCCACAATAAAGTGTAAGCCTAGCTGAGTGGGTATGTACATTGCACATCTCTGCTCATCCTAGCTTACACATTACAAGGAGCTAAATAGGAATATACCTCAAAAGATAACAATGCAGCAATAGTGAAGTGGTTAGAGCATTTGTTTGGTAAGTAGTTGTTCTTGGTTTGATCCCCACTAAAGCCAGTTTGCATTTTACATGTGAAAGCAGTACATATTTTTTTTTTAAAAATTAGGTAGTAAATAACATATATTTGAAAACCAGAGTAATATAGTAGGTCCAGATGTGAGGTGCCAGTGTAATAAAGTTGTAAAACCCGCATATAAACAAAAGTGCCCCATACAGTATAGTCACACAAGAATAAATGTAACAAAAGCACATAGGGGGATTTCAGGGAAGGTAAACTAAATTATAATATGTCAGAAATGATGAATCAATCCTATACAGCTGATAGTCTGTAAAATAAAACTTAAGTAATGCTAAGCATTGCACAGCTGTGCTTATTGGGTGAGGGTGTAAGCATTGTTTAAATATGAATGCCAAGTAATGAGTAGCCAAACTAAGTGGATTTGCCCATAGGTAAGCAGTGCTGAACCTGCCCCTTTAAGCACTGCCAACCTTAGCTAAGCAGGTTTGCCCGTAGCTTAGCTTAGCGCAGCATATTCAAAACCGTCCACTCAAATATGGGAAATCTGCTGTCTTTAAACCTCGTAGGCAGGAATACAACCCATAACCAGTTGTAGCTCCCTACTGCAGGCAGTATGGCTGGTGTAGGAGAAGGCATGTGCTTTCAGGCACAGCACTGGAACATACAAGAGTCCAAGGTCATGGTAGGACTCCTTGTTAAAAACATGATGTGAGACTGCTGCAGGACCAGTACCAGGGCTCCCAATACAAAGCAGAGGCCTGGAAAAGTCGCCCCAGTGATCTCACCAGTGCCACTGGCATCCCTCGGACTGGTGAGCAGGTCCAGCACCACTATGCCAACTTGAAGTGGAGGAAGAGGGAGCTCTTGGACCAGTGGCTCCAAGAAGCATGGCAGAGGGGTGATGTCCTAACAATGTGCAAGTATTCATAGCAATAACTGTTTACCAAAGTCCAGCCTGTGTATGTGATGGATAGGTATGCATAAATGTTTCTCTAGTTTTTTTACAGCTCCAGCTGAGCGGGCTGTGAACCAGGAAGCCAATGCAAGCAGGTTGCAAAGACTGTGTCGCAAGGCTGGTGAGTAACAATCCAGCTTGTAGTATTCATACCAAATAAATATAAAGGAGTAGAATGTCACCTGGCAGTATTAAAATGGGTATGGTTTGTACTGAATAAGCCAGACAATATTACAGTAATAGTCTCATATAGGTTATATATAAATAAAACTGTAACTGCCTGTCAATAAAATTCAAAACCCTGGACTGGTTGTGTTTACTATGGTATTGTATGAATTGAAATGTGTACAGGTTATGCATAGCAACTATAACTCTGAAAGCATTAAATAATCAAGTCTCATCTGACAAAGTCAGTGCCTCTGTAAAACACGAGATTAACTGATAAGAAATTTGTCATGCACAAAGATCTGAAATCTGAATAGTAATGTGTTAACCACTGATATTATGTAGTCCTATCTTGCCGTAATTCTTGCTGGATGGGTTCGGAGCCGATTGTCAGCTCTGACTCGGCTGATACTAAAGCTCGAGAGCTTTTACTGGCCCGAGCCTATCCCCTATCCCATGGTGTATCACGGCAATTCCCTAGATCTCGTTTGCCACAAAAGCTTTGAGTTTGTCTTCTTACTGGTTTGTTGGCTAAGTAAAATTTTTCTATATCTTTCAGTAGTTTTTGCCATATTTCTTCACCTTTTTTCTATTAACTATTTTTTTCATATTATCTAAGTGATTGCAGTGAGTGTTTGCTTCCCTGTCCCCTTTTCCTAAGGCTTGCATGGCCCATTCTAGTTAGAGGGCTGTAGTTGCCCATTTAAATTAGAGGACCTTTCCTTCCTGAGTGCTAATCTTTCTCCTTCTATTTAAAAAAAATATATATAAATATAAATATATATATATATATATATATATATATATATATATATATATATATATATATATATATATATATGTGTGTGTGTGTGTGTGTGTGTGTGTGTGTGTGTGTGTGTGTGTGTGTGTGTATATATATATATATATATATATATATATATATATATATATATATATCTTGCTTTTCCTTTTATAGTTATACTAATGTTTTGTTGTTGTTATATTGTTATTTCTTCTTAGTCAGAATATGTCTAAAGATAAAGACAGAGAACATAAAGAACACTGCCCTTCTGGCTTTAAAAAAAATGCGACAAGTGTTCTCAAAAAAATGTCATTGACAGTCACACCAGCTGTGTGTACTGTCTTGGAGAGGCTCATTTACAAGAACCCTGTACTTTCTGCCATGCTTTCAGCACTAGGGTTCTTAATGAGAGGAAAAGGAAACTGAAACTGATAGACAGGGCCTTATGACTAATTCCTTCCAGGAACAGCTGGAACATGGTCAGACAGTTCCCAAAACTCATAAAAGGAAATCTCCATCGGTTCTGGCTTTGGAACCATCTAAGAAATCTAAAGTGACAGAGCCGAAGAGTTCTGGCTCTGATTCTGCTTCTTTAGTCTCCGTGCCATCTGTTTCATTGGTGCCGAGACAACCTTCTATGTCGAAACACTCACCTGTTTTAGAACCGGTTTCACCAATCTTGAGATCTCCTATTTTGGAAAGGAGGAGATTTCCATCTATCTCCACCCATTCCTCCAGGACACTTTCTGATGAGGATGTCATGCAGGTGGTGAAGAGGCTGCTCTGTGACCCGGCGCTGGCTACAATTTTAGCTCCTCTGGACCCAAAGGCTTTGGAGCCATCCCATCTTCCAGCTACTGCTCCTCCTCTTCTGACTGCTTCGCTCTCAGAGTCTAATGCTTCAGGTCCTTTAGTGCTGGAATCTTCAGTTCCAAAAATTCTTTCTGCTTCCTTGGAACTGATAACTCTATCCTCATCAGCTCAGTCTGGAGCCAAGGGGTCTGGGAGCCGACTCTCTTGGGTCGACTTCGAGAGGGATAGTCACCCCATTTTTTTCTTCGGAACTGACCCTCCCTCTTGATGCTTCAGCTCATGTCAGCTCAGCTCCCATGTCCGCTTCAGAACCTGTCCCTCCTGCTTGGAGTCGACTTTCTGTTTCCTTGGAGTGGAGGTCTTCTTCGGAGCAGGATCGTAAGACTTTCAAAGTGATAGAGAAAGCTTTGTCTAGTGCCAAAGCCCTGCCTTTGGACCCAATGTCCCTCCAGCAGCTGGTAGCAACCTTTTTGCCCCCACCTGCCCCTAAGCATAGGGAACCAGAGCCCCAAGGAGCCCCCATTGGAGGTGTCCCCACTTCTGAGACCTCCCCAGATTATCCCACTGGAAAGGTCCCTCAGAAGAGACTTTGTAAGAGGAAGCACATTGACTCACCTGAGTCTGTCACTTCGGACACTAATTTGGATGAGTCAGAAGTGTCCCCAAGATCCCCCACTGAGAATGTCTCCTTTGTGGACATTCTTGAAATCCTAAGACAGAGGGGTGATTGGAAGACCTCTAACCCTACTGAGGATGAATCAGTGTACCTTGAGGCTTTTGGTTCTCAACCTTCCACCTCCTGGGTGACACCACCATATGACCAACTTTTAGGGGTCATATCCTGGAAAGCTTGGACCTCTCTGGACACAATGGAGCCTGTTGTGAGGAGGCCAAACAAATTTATAACTGCTCCAGAAGACAAATCTTTTCTAAATAAAGCAGTTCCTGTGGATGCTATGGTGGTAGCAGCGGCCACAAAGAAGGAGTTGTCAGATACATCCTCAAATATCCATCCTCCTAATAAAATGTCCAGGACGATGGATAGGTATGGAAAGCATACCTTTTCTTCAGCAGCATTTACCTTACAATTGCTGAATTACCTGTCATGTTATACTAGACTTCAAAGAGATCTCCTGAAGGAGTTGGGAGATACCCTTCAGGGTTCAGTAGCTTCAGGATCCACTGACAAGGTATCTGCACAGCTCTCCACCCTTACCTCTATTGCTAACTCCTCCATGAGGCTGATTTCCTATGCAGCTGATGGAGCGAGTAGGGCAGTCACAGCAGGCATCTCTCTTAGGAGACATTCCTGGATGCATCTATGCAACTTTATGGAATCCTTTAAGTCTTCCTTTATCAACATCCCCTTTGATGGTTCAACCCTCTTTGGACCTCAGGTGAAAGAGACTTTGACCAGGTGCGAGCAGGAAGAGAAAACCTTATCTGCTGTTGGAGTCCATTTCTCCCTTCCTTTTAGACCCTATCCCAAGGGCCAAACAGGAGGGAAAATTTGGTTCCGTAAATCCCAAAAAGGTTTCCCTCAGGCACAAGGTCAGCCCTCCCCTAGAAGCAGAGGGGGAGAGTATAATGGAAGATGCTGCACTTACAGAAGAGGGGATCTGCAACACCAGAGTGATAGAGATGTGTTCTCTGATCATCCCTTTCATCGCCCCTGGGGGTTGCCTGACTGTCCATCTCTGGAGGCAGTCGGGGGGGTCATCTCTCACTGTATCCAAGTGCCTGGCTACAAATTTACCAAGAATGATGGGTACAAAATATAATTTCCAGAGGTTACCTCATTCCCTTTTTTTCAATCCCCCTGTAAATTGGTCTTTACCAGATGTGCCACCCATTCAAATAGACTATGCAACATCAGAGGTCATCTCGTTTCTTCAAAAAAGAGTCATCCAAGAAGTCCCCACAGAGCAAATAGGATCCAGAACTTACTCATGATTCTTTTTAGTTCCAAAAAAGACCAGGGACTGGAGATCAATTCTAGATCTCAGCAAGCTAAACAAGTCTGTAAAGAAATTGAAGTTCTGTATGATCACTCTGCAGTCAATTTTTCCGTTTATTGGAAAAGTCAGTTGGGTGTGTTCCATAGATCTTCAGGATGCTTACTAGCATATAAAAATGGACAGGGGCTCCAGAAGACATCTACGCTTTCAGCTGGGAGCCAGTCATTTTCAATTTCAAACACTGCCCTTTGGCCTGACTACAGCCCCAATGTGTTCAACAAATGTATGGCAGTGGTCACGGCTCACCTGAGATGTCAGAGATTCCAGGTGTTTCCGTACTTAGATGACTGGCTCCTCACTGCTACCACCAAGCACCAACTAATCCGAGCCAGGGATGAGACTCTATCCTTGTGCGCCAGATTAGGGATTACAGTAAATCTAAAAAAATCCACCTTATCTTCATTGCAGCACATTGTCTTCTTAGGCTCAGTCATAGACTCAACCACCATGACAGCAAAACTGACACCAGAAAGAATAGAGTCATTGCACAACCAAGTCAGATTCTTGCTGAACAGAGACAAAGTACAGGCCAGGATAGTTCTTCAATTTCTAAGGACTATGGCATCCACCATTCTCTTAGTTCCCCTAGCCCATCTACACATGAGAGTACTTCATTGGCTACTATTTGCCCAGTGGTCAATGCAGGATCTTCCCTTGTCCCACCACATAACAGAAGGATCTAACATGGTGGTTACATACAGATCAGCTTCATCTAGGTCGTCCCTTTGCTCTCCCTCAACAAAATGCAGTCTTGACCACGGATGCTTCCCAGATAGGGAGGGGGGCATTATCTGGGAATGACGGTCCAAGGTATGTGGCAGGATCACAAGAACCACTTGCGCATAAATGTTCTGGAGATGAGAGCAGTGCTATATGCGTTGCAAGCACTTCACAGTTCTCTTCCCACAGAGACAATTGTGATTTAATCAGACAACATGTCTGTAGTGTGGTACATAAACAAGCAAGGGGGAACCAAGTCTTACCCACTTTGTTGAGAGGCACAAAGAGTATGGAAATGGGCGATGGACACTCAATGCTTTCTGGTAATAGCGCACATTCTGTGGAAGTCCAATGTGATAGCAGACGAACTGAGTCGAGCAATTCTGATGCCTCCTGGAAACAGAAGTTGCAGAAGAGATTTTCCACAAATGGAGCCAACCTAGCTGTGACATATTTGCCACATACATGAACACCAAATGCAGCAACTACTTTGCCCTCATTCACCATCTGGGGATGTCATCCAGGGATGCTGTGGTCCACAATTGGCCTCCCGGACTTCTTTATGCTTTTCCACCCTTTCCTCCCATACCAAAAGTGATTCAGAAAGCAAAACTGTTGAAGAGAACCCTGATCCTCGTTGCTTCTTACTGGCCTTGTTAAGTCTGGTTCCCCTTCCTGTGGCCATATCTCTTGGAGGAACCATGGACTCTGGAACCATCTCCAGACCTTCTGAATCAGGACAGTTCCATCCTAATATCCAAATCCTGAAACTGACAGCATGGCTGCTCCAGTTCCAAGAATACCAGGTGTATATCCCTTTCTCCTACCATTAATCACATTCTCATTTCTTCCCACAAACCTTCCACCAGGAAATTATATTCCAGCAAATGGAAAAGGTTTTTCATTTGGGCAGCTAAACAAGGCATAGATCCCTACTCAGCTCCAATAGAGTCTACCCTGTCCTTCCTTGCATCTATTTTTCAAGAAGGAGCTTCAGATGCTACCATTAGAGTTCACTTAGCTGCCATCTCTATCATTTTAGGAACATGGGAAATTCCATTATGTCCCACTCTTTATGCAAAACCTTTTTAAAAAGAGTCCTCCTTCTCAGACCTCCAATCAGGCAACCTCTGGAGCCCTGGGTCTTGAACTTAGTTCTGACCTCATTGATTTCTTCACCTTTTGAACCATCTTCTTCATCTGACTTGAAATTGTTGTCTTGGAACACATTGTTCTTAGTTGCTATAACATCTGCTAGGAGGATTTCAGAATTGCAAGCCCTGACCATTTAACCTCCTTACATTATATTCCACAAGGATAGTGTCTCCCTAAGAACTAATCCTTCCTTCCTCCCTAAGTTATGTTCAGAACATAATCTAAACACAACTATTGAATTACCAATCTTCTTCCCTAATTGCAGTAATAAATCAGAATACAGACTACACCAATTAGATGTCCATAAAATTCTCTGATATTACCTGCACAGGACTAAAAATTTTCGGAAATCGGATCAATTGTTTGTTTCCGTCTCAGACAAAAACAAAGGCTTGCCCATCTCCAAAGTTACTCTGTCTAAATGGCTTTTAGACTGCAGCTCATTTGCTTACAAAAAGGCTGAAACAATAAGTGAGAAGGTCACTGAAAAAACAATCAGCAAAAATAAAATGAAAACTCCAGCAAAGCTAGAATTCCACTGAGTGACCTCCCAAACCTCTTGTATCAGAGGCACATGGGATATATGCAAATGACCCTTATGAACATCAGATGTTTCAGCTAATTGGCAATTCTGAATGCTCATGACTTGTTTCACTATTTTAATTGATAATTTCAGGCCAATAAAGCCAGCCCCAACTAGCTGTGGATATGCATATTTCAGCCTTGTTATGACCTCATCAACACAGCACAAACAGAGAGTTTGACTAAGCATAAGAAACACAGGGCTGTTATACCCAGCTGATGTCCATTATCATTAGGGTCACTGCAAAAATATCCCAAACAACAAACTAAAACAATAAGTGAGATGGTCACTGAAAAATCAATCAGTAAAAACAAAATGAAAACACCAGCAAAGCTAGAACTTCCACTGAGTGACCTCTCAAACCTATTGCATCAGAGGCACATGGGATATATACAAATGACCCTTATGAACATCAGGTGTTTCAACTAACTGGCAATTCCGAATGCCCATGACTTGTTTCATCATTTTAATGGACAATTTCAGACCAATAAAGCCAACCCCCACTAGATGTGGATATACATATTTCGGCCTTGTTATGACCTTAGCAGCACAGCACAAGCAGAGTGTTTGAAAACAACCCCTGGTGGAGGTATGGACAAGTTGATCCAGGACATTGGAATTTATGAATTCCAGAAAGCATTGAGCTAATGAGTTGGTACATGCGTAGTTTTCCCAGTTGATGGTGGGGTAGTTGAATTCTCCCATTATTAGGGTATTGGACTGTAGCTTAATATTATCCAGTATGTCGAGGAATATGGAGTGGGCATCCTGGGGCATGGCAGGGTATCTAGCAAGCTACAACCTGGATTGCAGTCTTGCCCAGTGTTAGTTGCACTTGGATAATTTTGAATACATTATGTTGAGCAACTAGCCTGGAGGTGTGGATATCCTTAATGAATATGGACACTCCTCCTCCTTTAGTGTTTCAGTTAGGTGGCCGAAAGGTGTGGTATGATTTATAGCCTGGTAA
>NC_056732.1:1587792539-1587795039 GCF_019279795.1 Protopterus annectens | reverse complement strand
GTATCTACTTCTCTGAAGTCCATGCCAACATGAAGGGACTCTGGCTGACAAAGTTTGCAGACAATTTCAAGTTGGGAGCTATTATTAACTACCCAAGTGATGTTGGCATCCTACTGAAAGGCCTCACTGAGAGCAATGACTGGTGTCAGAGCTGTGGCCTTAAGCTCAATGTCAGAAAATGTGTCATCCCCTGTGTGGAAGACCCTGTTCCCATGAATTACCACATCGATGGTAGTCCTCTGAACAAAGAAGGCATTATAAGAGATCTGGGTACACGGGTTGACAGACATGTCTCTTGACCACCACATTGCCACTGTGGTCACAAAGTCCTTCTATGTGGCATATCTCAGTACTAACGCATTAGTATCCAGGAAGGAAGAGGTCATTGTACCACTGTACTCTTCATGACAGAGTGACACAGTTTGTTTCAGCATACATATTCTGATGGATGTGAGGTAGGTAAATGAAATGTATATCCTCATTTTCTGACAACAAGCATATCATTACAGTGATTTACCAGAGAAATGATAATAATTTGTAAAACAGACCAGAAATATGAGTAATAAACCTAGAAATCTTGAAACAATCCAGCCAGTTGACAGGTAGGCTCAGAACTCCTTTCTGCAATGAATCTGGACCAAGGTTGACAAAATGGTGAGTGGTTAATTAGGAAATGTGCTATGGGTAGTTACACATGTATTTGCAAATATATCAGGCACTATGGGGATGTAACAGCAGTGACAAACAGACACCAGTGTGAAAGTGCATACCCACAACCAATATCACCACAGTCACAGTCACATACCGATAAGTCAAGTGAACAGTAGAGTATACGGACTGTGTGAACAAATACATCATTGTTTGCCTTTCACACACTAGCCCTACATATACCGTCCCAATTCTCAGTGTAGTCTGACTCCTGACCTTGGTACAGCACATGTCTCAGTCTGCCCCTACAAACACATACAGCCAATAGATCAGCAGAAACTGGGGCAGCATGCACAGTTAGATAAAGAAGGAGCCATAACACTTACATCCACCCCCCCTCTCTATACACAGCCCGAATAACATGTACACATGACATGTGTACACAGTCCTGACAGTCTGTTAACAATGGCCAGACATACACAGGCCTCTCACATGTACAGTTCACCTCAGAATGTACAGGCTCAGGACTGATATCTATGGCCTCTTCCCGGACATGACTGTGGGTCTACTACATCACTGGGATGGTAGCAGGAATGAAGTCAAGAAATAATGCTAATACATTTGCCTGTGCCTCGGTGACATCTGGACTAAGTCTGACATCATATGGGGACAGAGGCACAAACACAGGGGTAGATTGGACATATTGCTGTCATACATTGAGAGAGTTGCAGATGTTACTGGGTTTGTTGTAACATCCTTTATGAGGAATATGACATCAGTTGTGTCTTTCGGCTTTTCCCAGTTAGGGGTCGCTTGGTAATACCAATAGATGTGATTATTTACTGAATACATTCCCCAGAGTCCACATCTGATTTACCAAGGACACCAACTGTCTGGGGAACAGACAAAACAGAACAGGCAAATATGTGGCCAGTCTTTGGACAGTGTGCCAGTGGAGAGGTATGTCAGAGACATATCACTGTCAGTTGTGAAGTCACTCACTAAATGAATGTCCACACAAACCCTGTCAACCTATCAATCCACTATGTGTATAACAGCACTGATGGCATAGAATCTGTTCACAAATCTGAGGATATGTCCACCATGTTGTTTGGCTGTCTCCACATGTCCTGTCCTATGACGTATTGCCACCTACTGTATGTGAATCTTTAACCCACCACCACTGTAATGTCCCTCACACAGGCAAGGAAAAGGGGCAAGGCCCACATTAAGGAATGTCCCATATGTCAGAACTAGCAGCAGTGTTCAGGCCCACAGCACAATACTATGTGGTATACATACTACATAATGGTATGGCCTTAGCAATAGCTGACATCTGCACATCTGTACAGGGGACAGACAGAAAGTAGGTAGCCAACAGGTTGTGCATTTGGATTAATTTTTGAAAGATAGAAGTCTGAAACTGAAAGGTATGCCATTACTGCATGACAGCAGTCTTCAAAGACATGTCCAAAAATATAGTAGTCTACAGTTAATATCAAATTAACAGATCAATATCCAATAGGAGATACATAAAAACATACAGCTCAAACACCAAGAACAAGATAGTAGTACTCAGACTGCCAGCTTTGCATGCAGAGGTGTATTGTTCTAGTACTACAATCTGAAATCTACTTTTACTTGGGAAATCACTGTAAAAAGTACTAACATAATGATACAATATGTGTTAAATTATTTTTGTTAACCAGTGCACTGTAGCTGGTGTAACATGCAAGTGTGACTGTATATACCCTGGGATATTACCCATGTATGAAACAAATACAAAGAAAAAAGATTATGGTACTACCCATGTATACCCAGCTGTCCCATACAGTATAGTCACACCCCTTGC
>NC_056732.1:1587702539-1587790039 GCF_019279795.1 Protopterus annectens | reverse complement strand
AGTCCTAGGACCCCTCCTGTTCGGCATATACTTCTCAGAGGTACAGGCAAGCACAGGAGATCTATGGCTGACCAAGTTCACAGACAACTGCAAACTAGGGGCTATAACTGACTCTCCAGCTGACACAGACATCCTCCGAAAGGGTCTCACTGAGACAGATACCTGGTGTCAAAACCATGACCTCAAGCTAAATGCCAAAAGGTGCATAGTCATCCCCTTTGGAAAAAACAAAGTACCCACAAACTACCACATAGGCGGTAGCCCCCTAAATATGGAAGATGTAAAAAGGGATCTGGGGGCCCAGGTAGATAGTAATCTCTCCTTTGATAATCATATTGCCAAAGTGGTTAGAAAATCCTTCTATGTGGCCCACCTAATCACAAAAGGGTTTTCATCCAGATCAAAAGAGGTCATTGTGCCCCTCTACGCATCATTCATCAGACCCATCATAGAGTACAATGCCCCATTTGGGATGTACCTTACAAGACACCTGCAACAGCTGGAAAGACCACAGAAGTACCTCACCAAGAAGATCACTGGCCTCCAACAGATGCACTATGCAGCTCGACTGAAGAAACTCCAGCTGTACTCGGTTGCATACCGCCTACTCAGAGGTGATCTATGCCTGACATACAAGGGCATGTCCAACCCAGAATTGAAGGACATGCTCCACCTAAAGAAAACCAAATCCCCTCAAGCCACATGCTCTAGGGATCTAAACCTCACCACAACAATAAATAGGACATGCTGGAGGGATAGAGTCCTGTCCCAGAGACTTCCCATGCTCTGGAACAAGATTACAATCCACATTAGGCAGAGCTCCTTGCTAACACTCTTCAAGAGAAACCTTAACGAGTGGATGGGAAACAGAACGTTTACCCCGGGGATCACCTCAATGGCTCTGCTGGACAGAGGCACAGGGAACTAATCTAAGGGGGTGGCAAAAGCCAACATATTCTGGCTGGACTTATAAATGCCTTCAGGCAGATAGCCTAGTACCTTCCTATGAACCTATGAACCTATAAGAGCATTCTCTATACACCAAACACTTGAATGTATAGACATCAACATTTTTTCCAGCCATTCCCCTCAGCAGGAATGACAGCACTAAATAATGATAGACCATTATACCTATCAACCTCCTACTATATGAGATTTTTACAAAGTCTGACATAATTGTTGGACAGAGGTCCAAACACATGGCTATACTTGAAATATTGCTGTGATACACTGAGAAAGTTGCTGGTGTTACAGGGCTTGTTGTAACATATCTTTTCTGAGGGATATAAAGTCAGAAAAACAAATGGATGTTAGCATTTACAGACTGCAATCACCAGAGTATGCTACTGATTTGCCAAAGACACCTGTCTGGGGAACAGTCTAAACATAACAGGCTAACCTGTGGCCATTATGTGGAAAGCTCTACAGTTGAGAGCTATCCAGAGACAGAACTTTGTCAGACTGAAACCCATGCAGAAGTAGCATGTGCAGACAAACCCTGTTAAACTAGCAGTATTCCAAACATATAATAGCAATACTCACATTCTGCCCCTAAGTCTTGAACCTTCTCCACCAGTTAGTCGGCTTGTCTCCACAAATCTTGTTGTAAGAGGGAGTAGCTCACACAACTTCAGGATGTCTTCTTCACAAGTAAGGGAAAGAGCCAATGCCCACATGAAGTAGTCAATTATAGGAGTGTGTTGCCATGACATTGGCTATTGGAAGAACTACACAGCTGCTCTGCATGCATTTAGCAAATGGGGAACACCAATAGGTGCACAGGCCATCACCTGGTCATGAGCATCACCTACAAAAGCCATGCTGCCCTGTATTCAAGCAAGCTCTATCCCTATAGTGCACAGAGAGAGAGAGAGAGAGAGAGCAAATAAAACATAAACTGGAAAAGAGAAGAAAATAAAAAAAGGTAAGTGGAACATGTAAGCATGTAACTGAATGTAGTACTTGGTCTGTAATAATGGGAAATATGATTTGGAAGATTATATGTCCCAACAAGACTTGATGTACTAATGTCCTGCTGAACAGCTGTTATGGCCATAGCATCTGGCCCTCTCTGCAGTGGGAGAGATCACAGGCCATACCTCTCAACTGTACAGATCTTCACAGAATGTCCAGATTTTCCCTTCATTGTTTTTTGTCTGTGCCTCCTGAAATCTGTACTTTTCTGGCAAATAGCTGAGGATTGAATTCATCAAGTAATGACAAACACTTGAATTTAAGACTCCACACCCTTAAGAATATTCACAGTAATGCAAAGTGTATCATTCTACACACTTCCTATGTTTGTAACAGGAATATTTAAAGTATGTTCCTATTTACCCCCCCCCCCCATCATTGTAGGCCTTGTCCAGATGTGATGCTCTAAGAGGTTACAAAGTAGGATCACATCTCAGGAGCCTGATTCACCCTGGGAAAGAGCAGCTCACATATGACAAACATTGAGGTGTCTGTCAAACAGTTGTGACTGTGCCACTGCTAGGCCAGTTAATGGGATGTTGTCCAAATCTATATGTTACCTGTGAATATGAGTATGACACATGTTTGTCTTGTAAAGCTAATAGACCTATATAAGGCATGTGCATAGTAAAATACTGTTGCAGATGTGTGTTGAACTGCATGTGATCTATTGATTTAGTAACATTCAACTGTGCAGTGTTCTGCTGGACAATAAGCACATTTGTGACTGATATCTGTAGTCACATACACATATACCTGTGTTATGTCAGCCAAACCATTGACAAGTCTGTGAGCAATGACAATGTAACATAACAGCTTACTTATGACTGTTGGACATCTTCCAGGTTATCACAGTGATGTCAAAGCCTACTGTGTAATCAACTTACTAATGTATGGTGCAGCTATATTAATACAGTATCAGTAATGATGTCTCTTTTGTCACCCGTTAATGTGTGCCATTGTCCAGACGTCCTGCTATGACAGGTTGAGAAGTATGATTGAGCAGCAAGACTGTAAATAAAGTGTGACATACTAACATAGAACAGAAATGTATACCAGGTATCCCCTGAGCACATGTATTTATGCATATGTTCTGGAAGGCACAAAACTAATCACATGAGTTTCAAGCAGTCAGGTACATAGGTTGTGCATGTTGCACATGTGTGTAATAGTGTCAATGCATACAGTAGACATAAATGTGTACAGCTACTGGTTGTTGCATTGCCCTGACACTGATATGAGTACTAGAATAGGCATGATTATCAGTTAATAATCAGAGAAGTGTCCAACTGTGTTATGACCCACTGTCCATGCCTACCACTACCAGCTATATCAACACCTATATACAGTGGATATCACAAGTGTACACACCTCTGTTGGAATGCCAAGTTTGTATGCTGTATGACAATCAGACCACAGAACATCATTTCATAATGTTTCTTATCTTGAATGTGACCCCTAACCTGTACATTTCCACTGAAAAAAAATCAAAGGTGTTTCTAGGAAGGTGAGCAACTATTTCCAAGTGAAGATGTGCCATGATGTTAAAGTCCAATCCAAGATGAATGAATGCTGTAACCATCTCAAGAGGTGCATACACAAAATATCAGTTTAAGGGTGTGCACACTCATTCAACTGGCTTATTGTACTGATTATTTCCATATGTTTTCACAGACCAGATTGTTATGTTTACAATTGAATAGTACAGTATAGGTCACATTAAAATGTGGGAATTGTTTTGAAATGATTTATGGTGGTGTCATGTTTCAATTGCACAAATACCAGGCATTGTAACAGGGGTGTGTAGCCTTTATATCCACTGTAGCTATACGGACTCAGCAGTTCCTGACCTGTATAACCAGCCTCCACGAAGGTAGAGTAATTCCCTTTGATGCACAGCAGCAATACACAAACCACATAATAGGTTGCTATATTGGCTGTACAGGGACACATAGGTGCAGGCAACAACTTAGAAGCAAGTCCACCTGTATCAGAGCAAGCATGTAAGTTCATGTGACTTCCTGTAAGCCTGACTATGACTACAAATCAGACATATCCACAACAGCACAGACAATTGCAACAGTGTCTCCATATATGTTGTCAGTCTCAGAGGAAACAACACCGTTCACCCTGTACTGGGGGTAAAGCACACATCGTATACACATGTCATAGATATAGGCAACCTGCATCAGACAGGTTAGGTAGGCACATTGCCACCCTGTCCACCCCAGTTGTATAGGGGGATAAGCACATGAACCACACTGTTCCCCTCAGCTATGGTGAGCATCTACATACTGCCTACTGATGGCAACAACAGCAAACCTCCATGGGGCATAATAACATCACTGTCTGCCTCCTACATGAACACAGGCATGTGCTCACATCTCCATCACACACCACTGTCAACCACAGACCTGCCACCATCCACACACCATCCACATGGGAGATGGCCACTGTCAACCCTCTACACAGAAATGAATGGAGAATAGAGGATTATACAATCAAGTGTCCAACATTGAGGGGAGTAAGATAGCTCAGGGCCAGGAGTGTAATGCAAGCTGCTATAGCCATAATAGACTGGAGGCTTATGGTGTAGTTTGGATTATTTGCCAGTAATATCCACTGTTGATGTGAAATTTGACAACTGTATGAGGTCCTGTGACCTTTTTCCTGTTTATGTCCTCCAGGTAACATGCAGAGGGCTTGCCTACTAGCATTCTCTGTTGGGGAAACTGATATTATCAACCAATATGTGATTGAACATTATGCCCTGTTATTTGGATGGAGAGCAGAAGATGTGGGGGAGAACACCACCCTGTTGAACACTCTGGCCCACAGAGTGAATTATGTAGGCCTGCACAGCAGAACTTATGAGCAGGTGCAGCATCAGGTCACTGACCTCCTCCGTCATGCCTACCAATGGGCTGCTGCTGTGGCGAGTGACCAACTAGCCAAAGGTGGGGGACCAGCCATCCAGCACCCACTGACACACACCGAGGAGTTGCTTGCCAAACTTGGGGCACCTGCCTAACGGACAAGCCATGAAGCTGAGAAATGCATTGTGGAGGTGGGTTGCACACACATACTGGACAAGGAGCGTGCAGGTAATCCCAGCGGGGATTAGCACACTAATTCATCAGACATACATGTATCTGTATTGTATCCATATTCATGTGTCAGGTATGATTGCAGTTGTGGATGGGGTTTTATAATGCACAGAGATGCACATCTATGGTGAGGACAGAACATTGTGTATTATTGGGGTTAGTACTGTAAATGTGCAGACATGCTGCACACATCCTTTACCAAAGCCACATGTGAGTCTGCTGACAATACTTCCCTCTCACAACTACCTAGGATCCTCTGGTCTGCATATGGTACAGCAGCCTGAAGCTGGTGAGTATAACATTGTTCTGTTGTTGCTTGGCAATACTCCAGACATGTGAAGGGTATGCAATTTGCCATGCAGTCATTGATCAATAATACCAAACAGTTAGTTCACTCTGCAGACCAAATGAGGGTATGAGACCCAAACAATGCAGTTCCAAATGAAAAACAGTAGAAATAATCCAGGAATGAATATAGCTGTATTCATTCCTGGATTATTTCTACTGTTTTTCATTTGGAACTGCATTGTTTGGGTCTCATACCCTCATTTGGTCTGCAGAGTGAACTAACTGTTTGGTTTTTGTGACGACGGTTCACTTTCATCTCTTTTCATTTGGATTGATCAATAATAGCTATATTGCTTTATGTAATAGCTATATTGCTTTATGTGCATGTTCCCTTGTGGTGAGGTTAACTGCATTGCATCACAGTGGTCACCACTGAAGCCTATCTGATGTGAATTCAACATTCCTGTAGCATACCTCACAACTTGTCAGTGCCAAGACATCTGGACAGAGGCCAACAAAATGGGCTGGACAAGCTGCCTAAGGTAGGGACATGTGTGACACATTAGTGGTATAAAGTGGATATAAATTGTGTACACACCCTGTTAAGATGCAATGTGTTCTTGTTACATACAAATTATGACCACAATATGTCAGTTCACACCTCTTTCAGCCTTCAATGTGACCCATAACTTGAACATTTCACTTGTAAAACCAAGCATCTGGACTCATGTATTGCACCTACAAGGCTGGCCACCTGTGAGGGTGGCAGACGTCATATCAACATGATGTTTCAGTCAGGTATGATACCTTATGCTGCCATATGTGTCAGTACACTCACTGTGGCCTATATGGCTACAATATCACATACATGGGTATTGTTAAGGAAAACTCAGACCACTTCTGAACACATATAGGTTGCAAACATCTGGATATTCCAAACACATCTGTACAGAAAGCTGTACAATGGTTTAACCTGCTGCATGTGAGGTAAATATTGTTACCACACTAAATAAAGTTATGGCAGTGAGAGGTGGTCACCAGCTGTGTATGGTACACACATCAAAATGGTATAAGCCACACAAGATATGATCCTTACTCACACACAAGCAGTTTGAGGCATTGGGATTAGAACTCCTACCTATCCAGGTATTTCTACTATAGTGCTATGCAGTTATCAGATGTGCCACATAACGTATATAGTTCCACCTAGTCCAAAGGTACTTCTAAGGTGGATGACATCAACAGGGTTACTAGAATGGAGTGAGGGAAAGTGTAAGGGGTAGTACACAGGTTAAAAAAGGGTGTAACCCACACACTATATTATTCTCACACAAACACACACACACACACACACACACACACACACACACACACACACACACACACACACACACACACACACACACACTCACACACACACACACACAAACAAACATCCAAACAGTTACCAAAAGGGAGACTGTTAAGTTGTCAATCTCGCCTTCATTCTTGCTGGATGGGTTCGGAGCCAAACCTTGGCTCTGACTCGGCCAATACTAAAGCTCGAGAGCTAATTCCACTGGCTCAAGGCTCCCCTATATCCCACAATGCTAGGCAGTAACTACCCAGATCTCGTTTGCCGCTTAGCTGACGAGGTGCTTCTTCTACCGGCTCTGGCAGGTTAGTAAGTTTTCTTGTTTAGAAACTTCTACTTCAACCCCTATTTTTTTCCTTTTACCATAGTTTTATTTCTAGTATTTCATTAGTTTAAATTGGGTCCCCCTCTAGTGTCTGAAATCCCTTTTTATTCCCTTCTTAACTTTTAGGCCTTTGGCCCTCTCCCTCTCCTTCCCCTAGTCCTTCAGTGTGACTGGATTTTATTTTGCTTAAGGGTGTGTTTGTGTGTTGTGCTTGTGTTTTTACACTGAGTTAGGATGTCTAAAGACTCCAAGGTCTCAGGCTTCAAGAAGTGTGATTCGTGCTGTCAGAAAATGTCTCTGACAGACGGTCACACTTCTTGTGTATATTGCCTGGGACCTTTGCACCTGCAGGACTCATGTGCTATGTGCCATGCATTCAGCCCTAGAGTCCTGCAGGAATGCAAAAATAAATTGATTTTACATGGCTTGTTAAAGCCTGAAGGCCCCCCGACCCAGTCTGTGTTGGGGAAGCCTTCTAAGACTTCCATACCGTTGGCTCCAGTTTCTGAGCTGTCCCCTGGAAGCATTAGATCGGCTTCGACATCGGCTCCGGCTGGAGCCGATGTTTCCAAATCTCATACCATCACCTCGGCTCCGAACCCGGCTGGAGCCGAGGTTGACAAGACTCAGTCGGCTCAAATAGGCTTTTCAGAGCCACCTGCTAAGAAGAGGTCTAGGTCCCCTTCCATCGGCTCCATCCATTCGGCGCCGGGATCTCCTCTTCTATCAGAACGGAGCCATAGGTCTCATTCCTCTCGGTCCTCCAGGCTGTCCGACCGTGATTTACAAAGGGTGGTGAGTAGACTTCTCAAGTCCGAGGCACTGGCCCAAATGCTGCATAGCCCTACTCAACAGTCAGTGGCTATTTCCATCCCTGATTTTATTCCCCCTCTGACTCCTTTGAGTTCGAAGCCAGGGCTCATCGGAGCCTTGGCTGTCAGTGCTTCGGAGCTGATACCTTCCCTTTCGGCTCCGTTGTCTGCTCCGATTTCCTCATTGGAGGGATCTCGGCGCCAGGCTTCCCTCGTTGGCTCCGAGGGGGCGAGTGGCATCGGACCCTTGTCCGACCCCGTTCTCCCTCTCGGAGCATCGGCGCTGGTGAGTTTGGCTCCGACATCAGCCTTGGAGCCGTCCCTGTCGGTGCCGGGGGGGTCCTTGTCCCCTCGGAGCGGGGACCTCCGGCCTTGACTGATGGGGGCACCTTCGAGGTCATGCGGAGCGTGCTAGACCCAGTGTCTACCCCACAGTTGGCTCCATCAGCTCCTCCCTCTTCAGTGCCTGCGGTGATTTCTACCCATCCCCTTGTATCAGACCGCAGAGAGCCAGCTCCTCAGGTTTCCCCATTGGGAATTTCCTCCTCTTCTGAGGCCTCTCCTGATCCGGTAGGAGAACCCCCTCGGAAGAGACAGTGCAAGAGGAAGCACATTGACTCCCCTGAGTCTATCACTTCTGACACTGACTTGGAGGAATCTGAAGGTTCCCCTCGGTCCCCCTCTGAGGATGTCTCCTTTGCTGACATCCTTGAAATCCTGAAACAGAGGGGGAACTGGCCCACCCTTAACCCTTCAGAGGATGAGTCCGTTTACCTTGAGGCGTTTGGCTCTCGCCCTTCTACCTCCCGGGTGTCCCCTCCCTTTGACCCCCTTATGGAAGTGGTGGCAAGGAAGGCTTGGACAGCCCCAGATTCAGTGGAACCTACCCCAAGGAGGCCATCAAAATTTATTACTGCCCCTAAGGAGAAAGAGTTTCTATCAAAAGGTGTCTCTGTTGATGCCATGGTGGTGGCCGCAGCCACTAAGAAGGAGTTAGCCGATCCTTCGGTACCTGTCCATCCTCCTAGTAAGGAGTCTAGGACCATGGACAGGTATGGTAAGCGGATGTTTTCATCAGCGACCTTTTCAATGCGGTCGCTGAACTACTTGTGTCACTTCACCCGTCTCCAGAGAAATTTGCTCAAGGATATGGGTGAGGCTATACAGGATCCAACAGCTGAGGGGTTCAAAGACAAGATGAACTCCCAGTTGGCAACCCTGAATTTGATTGTTAACTCCTCCATGCGGCTAATCTCATATGCTGCTGATGGGGCGAGTAGGGCCGCAGGCACAGGTGTAGCTTTACGACATCACACCTGGATGCGGCTTTGCAATTTTGCGGACCCTTTCAAGGCATCCTTCACCAATTCCCCCTTTGATGGCGCAACATTGTTTGGTCCTCAGGTGAAGGATACATTGACTAGGTGCGAGGTGGAAGGTAAGACTCTCTCTGCTGTGGGAGTCCGTTTTTCTACCCCTTCTAGACTTTATCCAAAGGGTCAGAGGGGAGGAAAAATGTGGTTCCGTAAGCCTCAGGGAGTCTCATCTGATGCACAAGGTTGATTCCCATCTAGAGGCAGAGGGGGGAATAACAATAGACGCCGCCCTAGAGGCAGAGGAGATCTGCAAAACCAGGGTAGCAGAGAAACTTTCTCTGATAAACCCTTTCAGCATCCCTGAGGAGCTGCCCGGCTGTCCACCTTCGGAGGCAGTCGGGGGAAGATTATCACTGTACCCAAAAGCCTGGCTTTCCCTCTCCCAAGACAAATGGGTACAGTCAATCATATCCAAGGGTTACAAAATTCCCTTTATTCACATCCCTTCCCAACCCAAAAGATCCCTTCCAGATGTTCCACCCAGTCTAAGGGAACAAGCAGCACTAGAAATATCAAAGCTGCTATCAAAAAGAGCTATCCAATCAGTCCCAGCAGACCAGCAAGGACCCGGAATCTACTCCAAATTCTTTTTGGTACCAAAAAAAAACAGGGGACTGGAGACCTATACTGGATTTCAGCAAGTTAAACATTTATATCAAAAAAACAAAATTCTGGATGGTCATGCTACAGTCCATTCTACCCTTCTTGGGTCAGGACAATTGGATGTGCTCGACAGACCTTCAGGATGCTTACTACCATATCAAAATGCACAGACGCTCCAGGAGGTTTCTCCACTTCAGGCTGGGAGCCAGCCACTACCAGTTCAGAGCCCTGCCCTTTGGTCTCACTACAGCCCCCCGAGTGTTTACCAAATGCATGGCAGTGGTCGCGGCTCACTTGAGACGTCAAGGATTCCAGGTGTTTCCATATTTAGACGACTGGCTCCTTACCGCCACCACCAGACATCAACTGCTTCCAGCCAGAGACTTCACCATCCAAACCTGCCCAGCTCTAGGCATCTCAATAAATTTCGAAAAATCTGCCTTGTCGCCTTGTCAGTCTATTACCTTTATAGGCGCCACCTTAGACACACTCAATCTTTCCACCAGACTTACAGAGCAAAGAGTGTTAGATATCCGCAAACAAGTTTACCTTCTATTACAATGCAACAAGGTCAAAGCCAGGGTAATCTTGAAGGTATTAGGACTCATGGCAGCAACTATCACCCTTCTCCCCTTAGCTCATTTCCATATGAGGATCCTCCAATGGATGCTGTTTTCTCAATGGGCCTTCCAACAGCTCCCGATGTCTCACAACATATTAATAACTCAATCATGCAAGAATCACCTGTCTTGGTGGATCACATCGCCTCAAGTTCTCCAAGGCAGACCTTTCATTCCTCCCCCCCCCCCAGTCACCACGGTGACAATGGACGCCTCCCTGATTGGGTGGGGGGGCATTATCACTGCAGGACAGTCCAGGGCACGTGGCAACCTTTCGAGTGCCACTTGCACATAAATGTCTTAGAGATGAGAGCAGTGCTTTTAGCGTTGCAAGCCCTTCAGGACTCTCTTCCCATGTGGACTATTGCAATTCAGAAGGAAAACATGTCCGTAGTGTGGTACATCAACAAACAGGGTGGAAACAGATCCTACCCCTTATGTCGAGAGGCACTCAGACTTTGGCAGTGGGCGATTTCTTCTCAGCATTTTCTGATAGCAACGCACATTCCCGGGAAGTCCAACGTGATTGCGGACAGGTTGAGCAGGGCCATTCTCATGCCCCACGAGTGGTCTCTGAAGAAATCGGTGCTGGAAGAAGTCTTCCAAAGATGGGGCCAGCCTTGCTGCGATCTTTTTGCTACTCCCCAAAAACAGCAAGTGTCACGACTTCTTCACTCTCTTCCCGTTACCAGGCCATCCCACCAACGATGCTCTAGTCCACGAATGGCCCTGGGGACTTCTGTATGCTTTTCCCCCTTTTCCACTGATATCTCAATTAATTCAGAAAGCTATCACCTTGAGAGTTACAATGATCCTCATTGCCCCTTACTGGCCTCGACAGATATGGTTTCCGTTCCTCCATCATTACCTGTTGGAGCAGCCTTGGCATCTGGACCCGGTGCCAGATCTGTTGACCCACCAGTCGGGCCAGCTGCACCACTCCCTTCATTCTCTCAACCTCACAGTGTGGTTTCTCCAATTCCTACCCTAGCCAGGCTTCCCTTAATCTCTCATCCGGTCCAGAACATCCTGATAGCCTCTCACAAATCTTCTACCAGGAAGATTTATAATAGAAAATGGAAACGTTTTTCCTTCTGGGCAGCATCAAAAAATATAGACCCCTTCACTGCACCTATCCAGTCTATCCTAGACTTTCTGGCAGAGCTCTTCCATTTAGGCTCTTCTTCATCTACCATTAGAGTACAACTAGCTGCTATATCTAATTTTCATGTAGGAGTCTCAGACTCCAGTATCATGTCCCATAAGCTCTGCAAAGCCTTTTTAAGAGGTGTTTTTCTGCTCAAGTCCCCAATCAAAGATTCCCCCACCTCAATGGGACTTGAATTTGGTTCTGGCATCCTTAATCCCCCCCCCCTTCAAACCAGCGGCTTCATGCCCTCTTAAGCTGCTCTCATGGAAAACACTTTTTCTAGTAGCCATAACTTCAGCTAGAAGGGTATCTGAACTTCATGCTCTGTGCAGTCGTCCTCCTTACTTAGTTTTCCACAAAGATAGGGTGTCCCTCTGGACTAATCCGTCCTTCCTACCTAAAGTTTCCTCTGAGACAAATCTGAACCAAATGAGTGATCTCCCCGTCTTCTTCCCTGACTATTCCAACAGGTCGGAACAAAAGTTACATTTTCTAGATGTTCACCGCCAACTTAGATATTATTTAGACAGGACTAAACAGTTCAGGAAATCTGATCAACTTTTCCTGTCTTATGCGGAAGGGAAATTGGGCCTTCCAGTTACTAAGGTGTCCCTTTCAAGATGGCTTACCTCGGTAATTACCTTCATCTATGAAATCAGACATCAAAAACTGCCTTCAAGACCTAGAGCTCATTCAACTAGGGCATTAGCTACATCTGTAGCTTTTCAGGACAGGCTGCCAATAGATTCCATTTGTGCAGCAGCCACTTGGGCTTCTCCTCATACCTTCATTTTACATTACAAATTGGATATGGCCACCAGAAACCGTGCCAGCTTTGGTTCCACTGTTTTCAAGAGTCTGTTCCGATAGGCCACCCGGAATAAGGTGCTAGGGACGCGGTCCCATCCAGCAAGAATAAAGGCGAGATTGACAACTTAACATTAAGAAGTTATGTACCTACCATAACGTTCCATGTTAGTTGTCTTCTTCTCGCCTTCTTTCTTGCGTCCCACCCTCCTTCCCCCTAGCCTGGACAGACCGATAGGGAATTTTGGGATCTTCCTTTGGATTTTCCTTCCCACATGTTCTACCACCTCTATTCCCCCTTTTATGTTTGTGGCAGCTTACATTCAGGTTTATACAGAGGTGGGTTCTTTTTTCTCCATACTATGGAGACCAGAACTGCTTGGTTTAGCTATCAAATGAGATCTGAGTAGTTACTGCCTAGCATTGTGGGATATAGGGGAGCCTCGAGCCGGTGGAATTAGCTCTCGAGCTTTAGTATTGGTCGAGTCGGAGCCGAGGTTCGGCTCCGAACCCATCCAGCAAGAAAGAAGGAGAGAAGAAGACAACTAACATGGAACGTTATGGTAGGTACATAACTTCTTATTAGAACTCCTGCCTATCTAGTGTTTTCTACTATAATGCTACACAGTTATCAGACACATCAAAGAGCTTATCATCTTCACCTCATCCAAAGGTACTTCTAAGGTCGATGACATCAACAGGACTACTAGGTTGGGGCATGGGGAAGTGTGAACAGTAGTACACAAGTCAAAAATGGTATAAACCAGACAATACATAATTTTCACACACACACACACACACACACACACACACACACACACACACACACACACACACTCACACACACACACACTTGCCAGTATTGGGATTAGAGCTGCTGCCTATCTAATTATGTCTACTATAGTGTTATGCAGTTACTGCACACACTACAGAGCTTACTGAATTTTTATATGGCCAAAGCTGTTAACTGCACAGCTGAGGTAAAGTATTACAGGTAGCAGAAGGTCTGCCTTCAGTTCCACCCTTACATCATGTTATTTGTTTCTGTCTTGCACTTAAATAGCATTATGGCTTGGCACTGTACTAGGTTATTGTATCAAGAAATGTGGCACACATGGGAGCCATCAGCAGTAATTGTTCATCACTGAAGTAGCCCCAGTACTTACTAGTTATGTCCACCCGCTCATGGCATGATTGAAACACAGTTGTCTGTGCTTTCACCCATTAACCTGGTGTACTTGTCCATTCTGAAGCACTGTTGCAACTGCCTCATGTACACAGACAACCCTCCCCTCTAAACTCCAAACATTCACACCTGTGAGAGTTACCCTTCTATTGCCCAATGTGGGCATATGCACTCCAGCAAAGACTGGATGAGCAGGTCAAGAGGACAAGATCAACACCTGCACCACACCACATGGAACACATAGCTCACCATGATACCCACTTTGACAGCAATGGCATACAGTGAAAAGCCACACACCCACCTTCACAGAGGCACTCAATGGAGATTCACCAAAACAGCACAGGCCAGCAAGACACCCACTCAGACACCACAACATGGAGCATGCCAAGGGACACATATTTGACCTACACATTGTGCCCCTCAACCTAAGTTCCTAGGGCTAACCACCTTGCACAATATAGTGATCACGAGTAACTCAATACTGAGGCACACACATATCCCACTCACTAAGTTTAATATGGAGCAGGTAACAGCCAAATATCTATCACATGCCAGCATCCAATAAATGACACAGCCAGTCATGGCACTTCACAACAACTATGGTTATCACTCTTTATCCATGTGGATGTTAATGACTTGGGACACACCTCCCTGGACTACGTGACAAGAGACATGGTTGAACTCTCTGATTATGTGGTCTAGGCAGGTGTGACAGTACCCCTGAGCAATGTACAGAATGATACTGCGGTACTATCAACAGATTGAATGCAACATGGCTTACATGTTTTGTGTCATTCTCAGGGAATCCAGTACATGATTGACAGAACCCAATGACTTGCCACAGATGTCCTAAATCTGTCAGCACTGGGTTTCCAGGTACTTGCTAAGTGTCTTGCCACCCCTATGGTCCCTTATTAGGCAGTGTTCCTAATGTAATTACCACCATAACAGCTAGACATGTATGCAGTCTGAGGGTCATGCTGCTCAACAGTGGAATTCTAACTGTCAGGATGCAGTCACTCAAAGCACTCAGAGTGGGGGACATTAACATGTCTGCTTTAATGGAGAGGTGGTTCATAGCAGCAGACAGCAGCCCCCACAGTATCAGGCTATAATGCATTCCACAGCTGCCAGCCCTCAAACATGGACCACACCTCCACAGGTGGTGTTGTCTCCATATTCATTATGGATGGAAACACCTCCAGACTACTATCCAAGCATAATGCACTGGAGATAAATCCAGCACAACTGCCTTGGGATAATAATGCAATCCAGACCATAGCCTGCTATGGGTCCACATCTATGTCCCTAGACTGTCAATGCACATTCCTCAACACCCTGCCATCTATGATGGCTCAATGCAACACTGACATAGTATGAGACTTCAACTATCCCTACACCACCTGGAGAAAGTAGCCAAGTGACAGTACAGTGGCCCAACATCTCCTGTGATTCATCATTTCCAATGCACTGGACCAGCTTATACTGACCCCTAGTTGAGGATGCAACAACCTTGACCTGTGTTGATCACTTAAATATGGGACTGTTGCTCATCCACAGTTGTCAATCCCTGCATGGTGTGATCCACACAGGCTGTAATCAACATGGAACTCAACATGTCAGCCACTCCCCCCCCCCCACAAGGGTAACCACCTTGCAAAACCTGTCCAAAGCTGACTTTGCAGCCATGAAAACAGGGGTGGATGACTTCACTGCACCCATGGCAATGGGAAATAGCTGCATGACTGTGGAATCATACACATATGCACTGTACAAACAGGTGCATGAAGGCATGGTACTAGCCAGAGCCAACAGAACCCAGACATTGTCATCCAACCACTGGGAGACAATGTGATGGTCCCCTGCCATTAATAAAGTGAACAACAGAAGGAGGACACTGTTGCAGAGAAAGGTGGTGTCCCATGACTGTTGAACTCCCTTATTAGCCTCAAGCACAATGTGGGATCCCTCATGGAATCCCCTATAGGCATCCATGAAGACAGACATGCAGCAGACACAGACTCACAACAACCTTTGATAGGTACATCAACAACCTCCACAGCATTAAACACAAGTGCTGTGAGTTACTGAACAATGCTAATACATATCCTGAGACAACAGATATTGACTACAGTCTTGGAAAAACATTCAGTGTCAACTTTATCCCTCTCCCCCCCATAAATGGAGTGCTGAGTGAATGTGTTCTCACATGTTGTATCCTGTTCCTGTTCTAGGTGTCTGTGTGTCACCAGGATGTGGCCCTGCAGCAAGACCAAGGGGTATGGCAGTGTGGTAACACATCCACCATGTCTTAGGCAGGTTACAGCTGTATCTGCATAGATTTCCCAGGTCTGTAACACAGTGATTACATATGGCTCACAGATTATAGGGCTGAGGGTTGTACATAGGTATATGTCGATTTACAACATCTGTTGTAGAGTGGAGAATGGTATGTGTTGCAGTTTGGACACACCTCTGAATGCTAATAACCACAGCCACAGGGGGATATTCAATAACCCAACACACTGAGATAACTATTCACACACACACACACACACACACACACACACACACACACTTGCCAATACTGAGATCCATAGATTCATTACTTCATAGGTGTGTAGTAGGTGAATGGGCCTGAAGGCTCTACATGGCTAGCCCAAGGGAATACCCTGGCATCAGGCCACATGACAATAGTCCCCATTGTGGCTC
Source organism: Protopterus annectens (assembly GCF_019279795.1). Taxonomy (NCBI): domain Eukaryota; kingdom Metazoa; phylum Chordata; order Ceratodontiformes; family Protopteridae; genus Protopterus; species Protopterus annectens. Next base: position 1,587,773,725 of record NC_056732.1, on the reverse strand, counting down.
TGGAGTATAGTCACTGTAGGGGTCCCCAGGGGTGGGTATTATATTCCCCATCCACTCATCCAGATATCTATTGTGGGTGGCCAGTGATGTGCACTGCTTCACATGTATGTGATTTATATTCCATAACATGGGCAGTGTCTTGGTTGTGCACCTGTCCCACATGCATATCCTTTGAAGTGTGAAAGTGTGCTTGAGGTTTCTGGGGCATGTTGTGTGGACAGATTGGTATCTTCAGATGTAGCATTCCTGACCTAGGTTGGTGAGACATGGCTATGTAACTGAGGTAGTGATTGCACCTACATAGACAATATGATGTGGGGATTCATTGGAGTTATTGGAGTCTATCCATACAAGGCATGTGTATAAGGCATGGTATTCTCTTTGTGGGGTATGTTTGCAGACTCTACAGTTGTTGCAGGTGTCCATGGGAAACATGGCAAAAGGGCCACTGTACACATTGATTGGGCTACTGAGGGAATGGTGCAGGGTGACCATGTCCTTTTACTTGCTGGATAACACACACTTAGGAGATGTTACACATCAAAGTACTTTATGATGTCAGTGGAACTGTTGTGGTCAACAGGCAGCTGACTGTCAACCTGTGTTTCCCATTCTGTTATAACATCACTGTTCAGTGGACTACCACCAATGTGTTACTTCATGTGAGCCATGGTATTCCCAAAGGTGATGGTGGCACATCTCTTGGCATTGAGGTTATGTCCAGGGTTCTGACAACAGTCATAGGTGTCAAGTGGCCTTTTTGCATGATGTCAACATCACATGGATTGGGAATACTACCACCCACCTTACTGTTGTATGCAAACTTTTCTGCCAGGGTGCCTTTGTGTTCTCCTGCACCTCAGAATGGTAGAAACCAAACATGAGAGGACATGGGTCCATAACCTGTGTGACACCAGTCATGTCTGATCATCTGTTTGACATGGAGTCTATTGCAGTTACTGTGGGTACTATCTGTGAGGCAGTTTGCAGGAGAACTACTGATATAGTTGTTGATGCCTAGCCAAGTTTGTTTGTGTATGATTCCTGGGTGGAGTGTGGTCTCTGAGTATTATAAGGGTTGCCTATATTGTTAACTATTCCATACAGTCACATAGTCATTGCACATGGCACTGCACATTTAGGACTATGGATTGTCTATACCAACCTCTATGGTGTTTGACGACTGTTGACCTTGTAATGTTGACATTGGGACATATACTAGGTCATCAATATAATAATTTAGCAAAACCCACCCCCCAATGAATCCTGTTACTATACAATCACACCAACACCCACACAGGGTGCTGATGACAGACAGAGACACACACTCACGCATACACACACACACACACACACACACACACACACACACACACACACACACACACACACACACCAGTACTGAGTTTTGAACCCCTTCCTATCTATGCATTGCTATTACAGTGTTATGCATTTATCACACATACCACAGTGCTTATAGGATGGATGTTGTCCCAAGGTACTTCTAAGATGAGGAACCTCACCAGCCCTTGTAAATACTGGCATTGGGTGATGCAGTGGTTGAGAGATTTAATAAAATACTTTCCCTATACATGCATTTATATTTGCCAGGAGTGAGGTTCAAACCTTTATCTAAATATGCTTTCAGACCTTTATGGTTACACATTTACCACACGCACCACTGACTTTACATGGTTTAGGGTTGCCAACAGGTACTTCTAAGGGGAATGATATCTCCAGGACTGCTAAAGTAGGTCACTGAGAAGTCTACCGGATGAAAATGGGGCCAAAATCTGTAAGGTATGAACATGTATATATAGATATACAGACACACGCGCACACACACACACACACACACACACACACACACACACAAACTTACCAAGAATGAGATTCAAACACCTACCTATGCAGTTATTGCAACTATATTGTTACACATTTATCACAGGTGCCACAGAGCTTATAGGTCAAACAGTGTCCAAACATACCTCTAAGGTGAGTGACATCAGCAGCCATTGTAAAGTATTACATTTTGAAATGTACTGGCTGTGTATAGACACAAAATAATTCAACCTACAGATATAAACACACACTCTTGCAATTGCCGGTAATGAGATTAGAACTCCTACCTAACTAGTGCTTTGCACTACAGTACTATGCAGTTATCACAAGCGCCATGGAGCTTATATTTTGAGAGCTCTCCAAAGGTATCTTTGGAGGTGAGTGACATCAGCAGCAGTGATAAAGGAGGGGTAAAGGAAGTGTATTGAGTGTGAATGGCCTCAAACTCATGTCGCTACAAAGATACACACACTCTTTCACACAAACACCTTTACAGCTGCCAGGACCATGATTCAAACTCCTACCTAATTAGATTGTTACACTATGATATTATGCAGTTATTACAAGTGTCACGGAGCTTATATGTTGAAGACCTCTCCAAAGGTATCTTTGAAGGTAAGTGACATCAGCAGCAGTGCTAAAGGAGGGGTAAGGGAAGTGTAGTGAGTGTGAATGGCCTCAAAATCATGTTTCTACAAAAACACACACTCTCTCTCACACAAACACACACATTTTCCAGGAACAGGATTAAAATTCCTACCTAACTAGCTTGTTACACTATAGCATTATACAGTTATCGCAAGCACCATAGAGCTTATATGTTGAAGAGCTGTCCAAAGGTATCTTTGAAAGTGAGTGACATCAGCAGCAGTGCTAAAGGAGGGGTAAGGGAAGTGTAGTGAGTGTGAAGGGCCTCAAAATCATGTCTCTAGAAAGACACACCCACTCTCTCACACAAACACACATATTTTTAGAGTTGCCAGGATTGGGATTAGAACTCCTACATAACTAGTTTGCTACACTATAATATTATGCAGTTATAGAAAGTGTCACAGAGCTTATAGGAGTGCAAGCTGCCCAAAGGGTTATTTCAGGGTGACTGACATCAGCAGGAGTGCTAAAGTAGGACAATGGGGAGTGTAATGAGTGTGAATGGCCTCAAACTCATTCATCTAGAAACACACACACACACACACACACACACACACACACACACACACACACACACACACACACACACACACACCTTATTTGACAGGATTGAGATTACAAATGCTTAATGACTACTTATTTGTACTATAGTGTTACACAGTTATCACAAGCAGCACTGATACTATGGGGCTGAGGGCTAACAAAAGGTATTTCTACAGTGAATGACATCAGCACATCATGTGATATAGGCCAATGGGATGTATACTGGGTGGGAAAGGCTTCGTAATGGGATTCTGTCTGTCACTGTCTGTCTCTCTCTTGCCCACGTCTCTTTGTGTATGTTTGACATATTATATTATGTTGGCCTTAGATATGTGTGAGTATTCCTATCAGTGTGTGTGTGTGTGTGTGTGTGTGTGTGTGTGTGTGTGTGTGTGTGTGTGTGTGTGTGTGTGTGTGTGTGTGTGTGTGTGTGTGTGTGTGTGTGTGTGTGTGTGTGTGTGTGTGTGAAGTATGAATGGTGTACAGTTTGGTGTGTGCGCACAGACATTTATGAATAACAGATAACTATAGTCCACTGTGTTGTCAGACATGGGCTCCATTTCTGTAAGTGTAGGAGCATGCCCAGTATACAGGATCTGCAGGATATCTGTAGATAAGTTGCCAATATGGAGAAACAATGGGCGTAACATACAGGGGATACTGTAACTATTGCTGTCTGTGCTGCTTGTGTTCCATGGTTGGTTGTAGCATAGATTTTCTGACATATGTACTGTTTTACACTGTGATGTATCATGTCATCAACTACTGACAGATATCATTCTTTGCTCACAGTTATTTACCAGGGAAATACAAGATGAATGAGACCAATATTCTAAGACATATAGATTACACATTCTGGCACACTCCTGCCATTGTGGAGGGCTAGCTATGGACAACAGAGTGCTGGTTCTGTGTAAATGGTCCAGCACCTTGGTAGTAGGCTGGCTGGGAATTCCCTTCTTGTGCTTTTCTCCACTTAATGGAATGGCCATACCTTGCTGTGGCCATACCTCTCAGCTCTACAGATACACCCAGGTTATCCAGATGCAGAACTCATATATCTTGTCAGTTCACCTTCACATTGTGGTTTACAAGCAGTTTTGTGGCTATTCATTCATGGGTTTGCAGTCGGGTAGTATGGGCAGACATTAGAGTTTCAGACTTCACACACTCCATGACATCCATGCTTCTACACCTCCCCCCCTGTTATTCTCTCCTCTTCCTAACATTATGAAAGCAATATCTCTGTGGTATCCCTATAGTTGGGCCTTTATCCCAGTTATAGCCTGGTCCACAGTACTTGCAGTAGGACATGGGGAGGCATGCTACTGGCATTTGTCAGCATGGCCTTGCATTTGTTTTCTGTTTACTGTGTTAGGTTGTTAGGAACCCCTGACATTCCATACATTGGAACTGTGGGTGAGGCATGGGCCTTTGCCAGAGGACTGTAGGTCATTTGAGAGTGTTGCAGGCCATCTGTAGCAGGCCAGTGCATTCTGTCACTCATACTTTCCCAGGCTGCAAGCCAGTGGATTACCCTGGGGTGACAGTGGTAAGTGGTTGAGGTGTTTCTGTCAAACCTTCCTGTTCATACTGATTCACGAGTCTGAATATGGTCAGATTGCTGCTTACAGCTAGGGACACACCTGCATAGGACACCTATTCAGCATTCAGCATCATGTATGTATTCCCATACACAGATGGGTTCATGCTGTACTCATTCCCTACAGCAAGGATATGACCTGTGATAAACCTGTGGCTGATGGTGGGGTGAGCTGGGTGCATGTGTGATATGGAAGCTACTGGTACCGACTTATGGATATACCTGGGACATTCCCCTTATGCTGCCTTTTGTGTGAACATGGGCAGCCTGTCATTACTTTATAACTGTGCCTTTTGTGGTCTGCAAGTGATTGGCCAGACTACCAGTATTCTACACTAGAGGGACAACTAATGTGATGCTAACCTCTATGTATAATTCCAAAGTTATGTGCAGTTGACAGTTATTTGCTATGCATTCTGTGTAGGTTACTTCCACCTGTGTACTGTTATGATGTATGGGCTGCCATTCATGGCATGTCCAGCCTTCCAACAGTGACAAGTATTGACATTTGGACAGAGAGTATGTACAACTGCTGACGTGGGTGTAGCTGAGAAGCAGTGTGGTTGGTACTGCAGTTGTTGGAACATGTCCCTGTCAACCACTGTACTGTACCTAGGCCACTGAGACACAACCATCCAGGCCCACATGCTGACCACTTCCAAGCAATAGTAAACACACAACAAACTTACCACACTGACCCATGCATAATGCACACATGCAACAATATAAATTGGGACAGCTCTGGCAATCTGTGCTCCAGTGATATTACTCCTCAAACTTACATGCTACTGCATTTCTACATGGGATTGTGGGGGGTAAACACCTGAGGACTTTAAACATTTGCAATGACTGTACTGGTATTTCGATTACTCTGTTGGCTTCCATTTCATATTGTATTGTGACCTATCATGCAGAAAGGAGGCATATCAGTAGAGTACACATGTTAGATTTTAATGGCATAAATTTCAGTTTCAGACTTCTCACCCTTCAGAACTAAAATGCAACTGCCAGACCTATTGTAGTATGTGTGTGTAGGTCTAGAAGGGGGCTGTTCAACATTGTCATCATTTGTGGGCCTTAGCCCTGCCTTTGGAACCACAAAACAGTGTGTTGGTGCAGAACCAGCAAAAACAAACAACAAAAGCACCAAAAGGACCATGGAACACTACATTTAATAAAAAATAAATCCAGTATCCAAGACAGTTAAGCGCTTTTGTCAAACAAGTTGACTTCATCAGAACTAAGAAAAACATTTCACCAATGCATTTAAATAATCAGAAGCAATTAACATTTCACTCCAAAACATAGAAATTTAAAAAAAAACAGATGGTTTAAAATGTATCTGTTGTTACTAACAACAATAAATATGGAAACTTTTCAGTGTTTTAAAATAGTAGTTAAAATGACACAATCTCCTAACTGTCCTCAAATAATGTTTATGCACTGAACTTAAATAATATAATAATATTTTAAGTTAACTTATTGGCTTTTCCTTCAGAACTGGGAAAATAGACAAATGGTCATTTAAACCTGGGGAGGAAATTTGCAGCCAACCTCAGCTACCACATTAATTCTTTTTTACATAGTTGTTTTTCCAATCCCCCAGGGGCGGCTCGTGCTATAGGACTGCGGGACTGCAGCCCTCCCACCTGTGAAATAAAGTCCCCAGTCCCCGCACTCCCCATAGAACTAAAAATGAAAATAATAAAAAATCTCTCGGACTGCACGCATGCGTGCTTAGTTCCTGGCTGCTGTGTTAGGCAGATCAGAACACCAAGCACACATGCTCAGGCATTCCTGAGCTCCAGACTGCTCAGTCAGGCAGTCTGGATAGGGAAGGGAGTGAACTTCTTCCTTCCAGCCCAGAGATCTGTGCAGTGATGACCACACAAACCAGACGGTGTCCAGACTGCAGGCGATGCAGTCTGGACCAATAGCAGGAGGCTCCAGCCTGCTCACATCTCGTGGGAAAGTATGCATGTGCTACAGGATCATGCCAGCATGGAGGATCGAGAAGCTGCAGTATGGATTTGTTGCATGCCAGCCCAAGGAGCTGCAGGATTGGATCGCCTGGCCGTGAGACAGGTAGGGTCTACAAACAGGAGGTGTGTGTGTGTGTGTGTGTGTGTGTGTGTGTGTGTGTGTGTGTGTGTGTGTGTGTGTGTGTGTGTGTGTGTGTGTGTGTGTGTGTGTGTGTCTGTGTGTGTCTGTGTGTGTGTGTGTGTGTGTGTGTGTGTGTGTGTGTGTGTCTGTGTGTGTGTGTGTGTGTGTGTCTGTGTCTGTGTGTGTGTGCGTGTAAAATGCCCCACTCAATGAGTACTAGTGGCTAAATGAAGTCAAGAAGTTACAACCTAAGGCTAGTATTGGTATAGGTCATATTTTGAGAATTACATCTCTAGCTAGACTGGTTACATTATGAGCGAGACAAATGTTTGTTAGCAATAGGCTGATAATAGTATAAATGAACACATTTCAAGCTTTGTTTTTCTCATTTTAAATCCAACAGTGCACTTATACCCTTTTTGTACTGGTTATCTTTCTTAGGTACATCGTCAGACATTGATTAGTATGGACAGAAATGTGTTAAATCTGCATATGTTTAGGGGAAACATATGATAACTTTAATCTTTAAACATTGTTCTAAACATTTGTCAAGATTGAAGGGCTTTGGACTGGCATTTCTTTATTTGTTCTGGTATCCTGATATGATAATTTGGGTGTTAGGTCACTTTTGTTAAATGCCCTTTTTTTTATTATTTTTTTTCAATTAAGCTAGTGTGCATGAGACAGTATGCAAGAATAAAACCTTCCCGAGTTCTTTTCCGTCACTTTCCCGCACCAGAATACAACTTTTAGACAAGAAACAAAACTTGTGCTCGAGCTGCCTAACAACGACTTCAATGTGCATTAGCAGAGGGATCTGCTAACATGAACTTTAACTCTTTCGTGACAGAACACACTCAGTTTAAAAAAAAAACGAAAACGCAATTTGGCTGTTTTTTTTCCCTTTCTCTTCCTGGCTTTGTGTTAGTGAAGTGCTTTGCACCCAATTCTATGCAGAAGTGGGTGTGTCCATAATGACTGACAAGGGAAACGGGTGGGGAAATGACGTATGCTGATTTCCGTTTGACATCCTGAATGTCTCTCTCATACCTCTTGCATACTGATAATGTTGAGCGGCACTCAAGAAACGTAATGGGCAACTGCAGGCATTACATACTATGGGATTTCTTTAAGTTGTGCATTAAGATGTGATTTTGTACTGTTAACAAAGCATGAAAGTCACATGCCTTGATAAACTGTAAAGTAAGGAAATCCTGTGGTATGTCATGCAGTGTATGCCCTGTTTTGTGTCTGTCTATCGTGCTAAGAAATATCCTGCTCACTAATTGATACACCATGTGCAATCAACTACAGTTACAGTGACATTTTAGGGATATAAATCTATTTAGTCCACTAGCTTTAATGGCCACAATGGCACACTCACGAGAGTATGCAGTATCTACAAGAGATATGCAGTTATCACAGAACTTGAGACTTTTGTCTCCATGTGAAGAAACAAGACTGTAGAGCATGCATTTTGGGATAAATGCCAAGCCTCACTCCATGGCTGTATTCACATCACACTGCATGCTGTATAACAGACAGATTAATATTTATGCCGGCACATGCATAACTATGGCTAGAGAGAACTCAGGATACCTGCTTGTGGTGCTTGAACCCTGTACCTTCACTGCAGGTAGCAAGAGCCTGAACTCCCTACCTACTACCCTTTGTGCAACCTTTGGAGATTTTTGCCTCATATTTTGTTCTGTTCTGTTCCTTGTAAAATCTGTGGTTTCTGAGTGCTTAATCCCTTAAATAGTTGATGGTACAGTGGTAGCATTGTTGCCTCACAGCTTGAGGTTCTCTGGTTTGATTCTTGGCTAGGGTGCTTTCTGTGTGGACTCTGCATATTCTCTTAGTTTTTGGGTGGGTTTGCTCTGGGGTCCTCCCATGTTACAAAGACATGTGTCTGCAGTATTTCTCCCTGGGTCTCTGCTGAAAATTGGTTTTTGTTCCAAGTCAGACTTTTCTGATTAACAAATGTTAAATAAATGAAATTGACAGGCATTTGAATTTCAGATTTCATATGCTTCAGAAAGTACATGGTAACACAAAACCTTTTATTCTAGCAATTTTCTAAGTTTATAAGATGACTATTTGAAATTTGTCCCTATTTTTGGGACTGTATTCACCCATTATTGGCTTTGTCCAGGTTTTTTGTGCTATGGTTGAGAGCTATGGTGAGAACTGAATTCACTGAATATGTTTGAGGGCTGTATTCCCCCATTACTGGCTTTGTCCAGGTGTTTTGTGCTGAGGTTGACAGCTATGGTGAGAACTGAATTGACTAAATGGTAGCCATTTAACTTTTAGTCTTCCTCTCTTTCACAAAACAGCTGATTTGGCATAGTGGTATGTTGCTCTGACTGTTTTGCACAGTGTCCTGGGTTCAAGACGTGGCAGTGAAATGTATGGTGGTAACACAGCATTTTATTCTAGCAACTTTCCAAGATTATACAAGCAATGTTTAAAATGTGTCCCTGGCGTTTGTCCCTCCCAATACATTTTGGCTTTTTCCAGATTTCTTGTGCTGCAAAGTTGAGAGATCCAGCCGAGTGTCGAGTAGATTTTACAAGGATCTGAGAGCTGCAGGGGAAGAGATGTTTAGTGCTGCTTATGCTGAGTCTGCTTGCATTGTTAATAGCACAACAGGTTGTGTACTTGCGTTTGATGCAGAAGGCTGTGGGTTCTACTCCCACAGTATGTAAATGCATTGCTGATATTGTACTGTTGTAAACGGGGTGGATGCTGCCGTCTTGAGAATGTCCTCTTTGCCGAAGATACCTAGTAACTATGAACCCATCTGTTATTTGCCATCCATTCCCTATTGCAATATTACTAGCTTATTTTTTAATGTAATATAGGCAATTTATTCCTCAAGGGCAAAAGGCACTTTATCTGTAGATGAAATAATGAAATATAAAGTTGTTTGCTGGCAGCAACCTCTTCGTTAGTTACAGATCTTTTTAATGTGGACTTATTTAAATCACATTTACTTCTGCAGAGATTGTGCATATTTACTGATACTCATGGATTGTAGAAGTTTAAGTAGACTTTTATGATGGAAATGCTCTCAACTGAGGAGTTTTGTCATTATTGGTGCATGCATTTTGTTTCATTGTTTACTGGAAAAAATGTTCAAAACAATACATTTAAAACACTCTCTAACAACTGTACTGTATTATACAAGGAATATAATGTAATACAGTCAGGAAGGTGCATCACAGAACACATGTACAAGGGGCCTATCATTTGAAAATAGCCCAAAGTTAATCTTTACACCTAGCCAGATGTATTTTCTTTGAATGTGGGTTTCAGTGCTGTTTCAATGAATGTGAGTTTCAAGGACCGAGAAGTTTTAATGCTAAGTCTGTTTTCACTGTGAGACTGCATTGCTTTATTTAGCAGTGTTTGTGCTGTAAAATGCAAAATAAAACTTTCAAATGAAGTCCAAATCATCATAGAAGTAAAGCAGTATGCACATTAGTGTTTATGGTAAATGGGGTGAAATAGCCAAGTAATGGGACATTGGAATGCTGCAGGGGGAGGCTCCATTCTACCATGATTTTCTGAGGGGGAAGGGCAGCAAACCCCTCTCAACTGTCCAGATTATCACAGAATGAATAGATTTTTGCTTATTTTTGGTTTGTTCCTCATAAAACTTGTGGTTTTCTGGCAAATCGTTTATGAATTAAGTCACTAAACAATGACAGACATTGAGTTTCAGACTTCATAACCTTCAGCAAAATGCATGCTAAAGCAAGACCTGTTATTCTGTCAACTGTCTCAGTTTATACAAGAGCAATTTTTAGTACTGTTGTATGTTTCCCCAATATATTTGGCCTTGTCCAGATTTCCTGCATTAACAGGTTGAGAGGTACATGCAAATAAATTGCTTTTTAGAATTAAGCATATCCAAACCTCTCATCTGTCACTGATTTTGGATCAAAATGTTGCTCTTCCCCTGATAATCCCTCCGCAAAATGGTAGTTTTTGAAGAAAACGTGGAGGGTTTACAATTAATAAATAACTGTATAGATTACTTTTATTTCAGAAATGCATGTAGATTCTTTTATTTTGTCTGCTTCAAAAGTTAGCAGTACTAATATTAAAAAAAATGTTCCTTCTTTGGCAGGTTCCCAACTGTGGCTATTTTATATTTTTGCATCACATTTTTGGTCCATTTTTCATAAAATTGTGGTTTTCTGGCAAATTAGTGGCAAATCATTAAAGACTGAAGTTAGAAAATAATGACAGACATTTGAGTTTCAGATTTCATACCCTTCAGAAAATTCATAATAATGCAAGGCCTACGGTTCTGTTATCTTACTAAGTTTATAAGAGCAATATTTAAAATTTGTCCTTATTTTTGGTCTTTTGTCCCACTTCCATGTATGGCTTTGTCCAGATTTCTTGCTCTGAGGTTGAGAGGTATGACAAATGAGTATGAGTCAGGGCTATAACAGTCATCCAGAGACATTTCAAATTGTGACATACTTGTTGCAACCCACTCCCCCATGTAGTGACTCTGGATGTGTCCAAGCAAGGCAAGGAGCAGTTATGCAGTGTAAGTGTGCAGAGTATCCCCCTATCCAAGGTAGACACAAGTATCACAGTGGCTTTTCATCTGTCCTTGATTTTGCAGAATGTTCTGGTTTCTGTCATATTTTTATACTGTTGATTTATGCTTATTATTCAGAAAGTGCCTGTTGCTCTGTGTTTAAGTAGCAATGCTTTAATGACCATGAGGTAAGCTTGTCTGAGATTGTAACTTGTAAGATGCAAGTAACCTTTAATAAGCATACTGTTAAAGAATTGCCAACATTGAAAGCCTTTCTGTTGTTGCCAAGCAGAGAATACTTCCATAACTAGATAACGTATACTCCTTGGGTATTCAAAAGCATATGACAGTATTTGTAATAAAGGACAGGATTACATTATTTTAAGAAGCTCATTACATTTGTTGGAGACTTGAAGCTCATTACATTTGTTGGACACTTGCAGTCATCTTTGCAGGCTTTACCTGTAAACTAAACAGAATGCAAATCTATCATGTGTGGTCCATAACCTGTGCAGTAATCCTTTAAGCAATGTATCTTGAGCTTGTTTCTTGTTTGCTTTTCATTTTTTACTTTGATCATGTTTTCCCCATGAAACAAGTAGATAGTTGTTATCAAGCAGCAGGTCTTTTTTGGATAAGAAACATTTTTACAAGTGGGGTATCACAGAGATTGCTACTTTCAGCATGTTACTTGGTACTTTAATAAAGCTAAATATAAATTATAATTAGAACTGCAGTGCAAGGAGAAGTGGTTTGAGTTGAGTGCTGCTTGTTTTTCTTATACTTGAGTTTGACTGGCATTCCAGTAATGTATTTAAAAAGTAATTTATTTTTTTTCATGCCTCACAACCTTTTTGTTTCCATCTAGATATTAAGTAAGCTGTCATGCAGCCAATGCATTGAAATATTTTTTTTCTTCTACACTTCATTTTATCTTGATTGGATTCTTATAATGATGGTTTGGCACCCAGGGCAGCGTATTTAATTAAAGTTACAGTTTTTGTGGTTTTGAGCATAGCTCCTCCCCTTTCTAGTTGGCCGCACCCTGTCCCATTGACCCCACCCATTCAGCTGTCTCCTGCAGCCCCCCTTTGATTTGAAGTCACCAGCCGCCACTGCAATCCCCACCCCTGATATCTATACTGACCATGTCTATTATTCCAAATTTAAAACCTGTACCTCCCTTGCATTCCATACTATGTCTGTAAAGGGCATTTGTATCTTTTTTATTTTTAATGTCATTTAGATGCTCGTAAATCATATTTTTCAAGGTCCTTTCCATTTTACCAACATAAAATCCTGTACAGGTGCTGCAAAGTGCAATGTACACTACTTTACTAGTATGACAGTTCCCTTTCCTAAGATACAAGACACTTTTTAATCTGTTCCCCAGTGTTACTGGGGAAACTTGTAAAAATGTATCCACACTGAAAACACTGCCCACATGGTTTGGTGTTTTCCTCTTGGTAAGAATGGTTCACTGTGCATGTTTCCATATTTCTACCAACCTTTGTAGTAAATATGTTTTTTTCTCCCACTTTTTTGAAAATCTCACTGTTAACTTTAAATATTCCCCTATTTTGTGTAGAATATGTTGTATTTTTCTGGAAAATAGCTATGTTGTAATGCTTTCCTAAAATTTATGCTATCAATACTAGAATTATTATTAGCTTTAGAGGTACTTTCACCTTCTCTTAAACTAACCATAAGGGGATTCTTACCACCTATAGTTCTAACGTCTCCACAACTTAAAAGTGGTTTATACTTGCTCCCCCATTGTTCAAAAATTTCTTTCATGGTCATTTCCACCATGTTAAGTGGGTATCCCCTATCAAGGAACATTGTTTTTAATGTATCTTATCCCTTAATCACATCCTCTTTCTCTGAGGTCATCCTGGCCACCCTGATAGCCTGCCATTTTACTGTACTTCTCTTTTGTTTCTGGGGATGATAACTATGATAGTGCAAATACCCATTACAAAAGGTGGGCTTACAGTGTATATTAGATTTAAAGCCACCATTGAACTTAGAAATTTTCATGCCCAAGTAGTTAATTTCCAAATTATGTACCTCATAAGTAAACCTCAAAAAATTGGTACTACTGTTTAGGTACTCAATAAACTGGAGAATATCCTCTTGGTGGCCTTTCCATAAAATAAAAATATTGTCCAGGAATCTCAGGTATATTCCCATATTATTTTGGAACTTACTGTTCAAAACATGTTGTACCTCCCATCCCAAAAAAAAAGAGATTTGCATATAGGGGGCAAATGCCACCCCCATAGCCACTCCGCTGATTTGCTGATAGTAATTTCCTTCAAAGAATATGTAATTGTTGTCCAAAACATGTCATAATTTCACAAACCAATTGGAGTTGACTTGAATCCAGATGGGAAAACCTCAAAAGGGTACTCTCAAAATACTCCATCCCTTCTAATCTTGGTATACAGGTAAATAAATCTTGGACATCAATAGTCAGAAAAGTAACTTCCTCTGACCACAATTCTTGTTTTAACGGTCCCAAAAAAATTCCAAGAATCCTTTAAAATATGTGGTATACCTTCCAATACACGTTATAGTTTCATAGTTTCATAGTTTAGTACTAGGCTATCTGCCCTGGGGCATTTGTAAGCCTAGTCATAGTGATGTGGCTTTCGCCACCCCATGAAATGGTACAAAAATGCACAGAATAGATTTAGAATACTGTGCCTCTGTCTAGTAGTGACACAATGAAGGTCCCCTTATATAATAAAATTAGTTTACTGTGCCCCTGTCTAGTAGTGACACAGATGTGACCCCTGGGGTAAACTTACGATCACCCATTCACTCATCAAGATTTCTCTTGAAGAGAGTCAGTGAGGGGCTCTGCCTAACATGAACTGGGATCTTGTTCCAAAGCATGGGAAGCCTCTGGGTTATGAATCTATCCCTCCAGCATGTCCTATTCATACTTGTGCCGAGGTTTAAGTCTTTAGCTCTCGTGGTCCTGATGGATTTGGATTTTTTGAGGTGGAGCATGTCCATCAGATCCTGATTGGACATGGCCTTGTACGTCAGGCAGAGATCACCTCTGAGCAGGCGGTATGCTACTGAATAGAGCTGGAGTTTCTTTAATCTGGCAGAATAAGACATATGTTGGAGACCCTTGATCCTCTTGGTGAGGTACTTTTGTGGTCTCTCCAGTTGTTGCAAATGCCGGGTGAGATACATACCAAATGGGGCGTTGTACTCAATCATGGGTCTGATGAGGGAGGAGTATAGGGGTACAATGACATCCTTGGATCTGGATGTGAATCCCTTCATGATGAGGTGTGCAAGGTAGAATGTTTTTCTAACCACTTTGGCAACGTGGGTGTCAAATGAGAGTTCGCTGTCAACTTGGGTCCCTAGGTCTCTGATTACTTTTTCCGTACTCAGTGGGTTGCTGTCTATGTGATAATTTGTGGGTACTTTGTTGTTCCCAAAGGGGGTGACTATACATTTTTTGGCATTTAGTTTAAGGCCGTGACTCCGGCACCAGTTGTCCGTTTCTGTGAGGCCTTTTTGTAGGATGCATGTGTCCGCTGGTGTATCGACTATGGCGCCTAGTTTGCAGTCATCTGCAAACTTTGTCAGCCACAACCCTCCCATGTTTGCTTTAACATCTGAGAAATAAATGCCAAACAAGAGGGGTCCCAGGACAGATCCCTGTGGGACACCACTTGTGACTGGCTTTGAGTCTGACATTGCTCCAGCGATTTTAACTTTATGGGTTCTGTCCTTTAGCCAGTTTTCAACCCATCTAGTGACATAAGGGTTTACGTTTAAGCTGTTGAGCTTATCTATGATGCCTGAGTGGGGTATTGTGTCGAAGGCCTTAGCCAAGTCCAGGTAGGCTGTATGGACTGCTTTGCCCTCATCAATGGCTCTAGTGACTGTTTCAAAAGTCATCCAGGTTCAAAAGGCAGGATCTGCCCTTTACAAAGCCGAACTGGGTGGGGTCAAGTGTCTGTAGGTCCCCTATGTCTCTGTTTATGAGTTCCATAATGATTCTTTCCATAGCTTTGCAGACCAGGCTGGTTAAGCTTATGGGGCGGTAGTTCCCAGGGTCTGTAGAGGTACCCCCTTTGTGGAATGGGACCACTGTTGCTGTACGCCAGTGTTCAGGTACATATCCTGTAGTAAGGCTAAGGTTAAATAGCATTTTTATGTGCGGGTTTAGCTCCTCTTGGAGTTCACGTAGCACGCAACCTGGGATACCATCAGGTCCCATTGATGCTGTGTTTTTAGCTTTGTTGAGGCGGTTCTCACTTGGACATCTGAGATGACAGGAGATTACATTCAGCTGGGATAAGTATTTCTTCTTTTCGGAGAGGAGGGAGAAATTTGCACTGAACCTGTCAGCCAGAATGTTGGCAATATCTGTGGGTTCAGTGTATTTTTTGTTGTTGTGAACTAACTCTGAACATATCTGAGGGTTTCCGCCCAGGTTTCTAACATAGCTGAAGAAGGCTTTGTGGTTATCTTTAGTGTCCTTAGCGATTTTTCTCTCAAAGTTGGCCTTGGATGTTTTTATGAGAGAACATAGTTTTCTGCTAATGTTGATCAGAGATGTCTTCCCTTTATGGGATTTTGCTCTGTCATGCAGTAGCTTCCTTCTTTTGTTATACAATTTGTTTATGGCTGAGGTCCACCAAACAGGACGCTTGCCTTTGGTGGAGAGGGACTTGGATTTATTTGGGATTGCATGATCCATGCATTCTTGGAGATGTCCATAGAAAGCATTTGTGAAGGATTTGGCATTGTGGGATGTGGTATCCACTGGCCCAGTGGGCTTAAAGGATACCATCTCAGTCTTAAGAAGAGTGAAGTCTGCTTTTGAGAAGTTTTTCACTGTGGTCTTTTGTGCTGGGGGTGGAGGTGGGATATGTATATCCAGGGTGATTAGTTTGTGGTCAGATCTCACTAATGAGGGGTATACCTCCGGTGTGGAGCATTTTGTCCCCATGTTTGTGATGATCTGGTCTAGTATATTATCTCCCCTAGTGGGAGAGGTGACTAGATGTTCCAGTGCATTTGAATTTATGAATTCCAGGAACCTTTGGGCTAGGGTGTTAGGGCTAGAATAATGTACCCAATCTATGTTTGGGTAGTTGAAGTCTCCCAGTATGATGGTATTTTGTGATACATTCATATCCTCCAATGTCTTCAGGAAGGCTGAGTGGGGTTCCTGAGATTGGGAGGGTGGTCTGTAATATGCTACCAGTTGTATAGCAGTTTTGTCTATGGTTAGTTGCACCTGTATGGTCTCTGATGCTTCATGTGTTGCTACTAACCTGGAGGTGTGGGTGTCCTTGATGAATATGGACACTCCCCCTCCCTTTATGGTTCGGCCCGGGTTTTGGGGCCGAAAAGCATGATACGAGGTATAGCCTGGTAGTGCTGGGGTGCTCTCAGGAGCCTTGAACCAGGTTTCAGTTACTGCACAGACATCGATGTTCTCCATACTGAGGAGTGCATCGAGTGCCTGCATCTTGAGATTTAGACTTCTGGCGTTGAGCAGCATTACCCTTAGTTTTTTTCCATTTTTGTTTTCTAAGGAGGTGGGTTTGTCTTTTGAGCCTTGCCTAAAAAAGGCACTATGGGGGTGGCAAGAGCCTTAGCCAATATCTGGAAGCCCAGTGGTGACAGGTGCAAGCCGTCCCTTGCGAAGCAGTGTGGCTTGTCCAACATGTCATCCCAGGCAGACAGACATTGGATCCCCTTAGAATGACACCAGTACTTGAGTCAATTATTAAAGCTGATCATCTTGTCTTTGTACTGTGGCATCATTCTTGGTGAGGGCAAGATGCTGCTCAGGGTCAGGGTCATACCAGCCTGGGCTACATATTCAGAGAGCTCCTCTATGTCTCTTTTCATGTAGTCCAGGGAGGTACGTCTCAGGTCATTAATGCAAGCATGGACAATGACGGAGTCATATTTGTACTTGCTTTGGAGTGACCTGAGTGCGTGTGTTATGTGGTGGATCCTGGCTCCCAACAGGCAGCTCACAGTCACCCTCTCCTTGTTCAGCCTGGTAAGTGGGACATTAGTGTGTCTGACTATACAGTCACCTATTACTAGTGTATCAGGCATGGTGTTTGGCCTTAAGGGCTGTGACTGGTTGACACACTGATTTATTGAAGTATGCATTGCATGTGTTTTGTTTTGAGGTGGTGGATTTTTGGATGTCTGCTTTGGGAGCCTCTGTTGTTTTGGTAAGTTTTTTATTAGATCCTCCGAGTATGTCTTTGTGTTTTTATGTGTTTGGTTTGCAGTTGTGGTAGGTCTATGTGGGACTGGGTTTGTTGTGTGTGTGGTTACCATCTCCTCCTGTCTGGTCATGCCAGCCCTGAGTTGAGAGAGTTCAGCCTCCAGTTTGGCTATATAGTTGCATCTCTCACATGTATTTGTGTTTGTTGGGAGGAGGAGAGGGTTGTCTGTGTACATGAGACAATTGTAGCATTGTCTCAAGATACCCAGATTAGCCAGCTGAACTGGAGAGGACGCCAGTAATCTACCACTCGACATGGTAGAACAGTATAAGGGAGTGCTGTGCCTTTAAGGGAAGTGGATATTCACAGGGGTGGTAGGTGGATGTAGTGCTTACTTAGTACGAGAGTGCTTACTTAGTAGAGAAGTTTTGAGAACAAGTGCTAGGCTTATAATATAGCGAGTAGTCTGATTAAACTAAGAGTAGAGCTTCCTTAAGGGAAAATTTGAAGAGCAGACTTGGCGGAGCCAGCAAAAGTTTAACCCTGTTTAAACGACGCTTTGCTATGCGCACAATCGTGCAAAGCCACGCAAACGCGGATTTTAAACAGGGAACTACAAAAGAGCTAGAAATGGTCCAAAACAACCAATTACTACAGCTCTTGTGCTGAGGTCACTTCCTACAGGGACAGGTAGGCTGCTCAAGGTTCCCCACTCCCACTGGTGAGCAAAGAAACTTCCTTCTATCCAAGTAAGGTAATGGACAACACAGGAACTACACCACAGCCCAGAATACAGCAATGCCTGTAAACTGGTCTAAACTAGTCGAGGTATCCAAGTAAGGTAATGGACAACACAGGAACTACACCACAGCCCAGAATACAGCAATGCCTGTAAACTGGTCTAAACTAGTTGAGGAGAGGCGGGAAAACAAGGATTATTTTTTTTGGTTTTTTTTGTTTTTAGATAGAAACACACAGAAAATGCAGAAACAGTGATAAATCAGTTACACAGGCTAGCACACTTTAGTGGGCAGCCTCAACAGTTAAATTAAACAAACAAACAAACAAACTTTCGATCAAATTTGACTAAAAAGTAACTTTAAGTGCAGATTTTAAAATAATGCAGCAAACTGCTAAAAAACAGTTTAAGCTTGTTTAGGGTAAGCTAGAGAAACTATTCCAAGTAAAAAAACAGCGAAGATACTTAAATCCAGAAAGTAGTCACTTTTCTGAGTTCTCTGTAGCTAGGACCACTCTGCAGGACCACGAGGAGCTTGTCTGAGTAGTATAGCCAGAAAAAAACGCCCAGAGGCGGATTTTAAACAGGGAACTACAAAAAAGCTAGAAATGGTCCAAAACAACCAATTACTACAGATCTTGTGCTGAGGTCACTTCCTACAGGGACAGGTAGGCTGCTCAAGTCTCCCCACTCCCACTGTTGAGCAAAGAAACTTCCTTCTATCCAAGTAAGGTAATGGACAACACAGGAACTACACCACAGCCAACACAGCTAAATTGTGGGTTTTTTATCCACATGCTGCCACTATAGGTCTAAAAGGTGGGGAAACCACATTGTTATGGATTTTCGGAATACCAAAAAAACAGGGCTCTTGGGGTAGGTATTCATTAGGAAACTGTGTTCTTCTAAGGAGGTTCTCTGTTCTAGTAAATATTCTTCTAAATAGCCATCTACTTTCCGGTAAGAGATGTTTATTTCATTCCTGGAGACTGGAAGATAACTTTGAGTATCAGCCAGCATCTCCTGCATAATATCGATATAATCCTGAGTATTATGCACTACAACACCTCCTCCTTTATCTGGTACCATAATCCTGAGGGTCCTGTCACCTCTCAGTTCCTTCATTAATTTCCTTTCAGCTGCATTCAAGTTAGAAAAAAATCTTTTCTCCCCTATCCACAGATCATAAATTACTTCTTTAACTACTTTTTCAAAGGTATTTATCAAGGGATGCAAGGGTGGGTTGAATAAACTACTTTTCTTTACACCATTTCCCTTAATATATGTACTCCCATTCTGGGATTCAATTCTTTACACCATTTCCCTTAATATATGTACTCCCATTCTGGGATTCAATTCTTTACACCATTTCCCTTAATATATGTACTCCCATTCTGGGATTCAATTCTTTACACCATTTCCCTTAATATATGTACTCCCATTCTGGGATTCAGGGAACATTACCTGAAAGTTTAATTTTCTTGTATATAAATGGATGATAACCATTACCTCAGCTATATCAGGTATTTGGGTAGGCACAAATTTAAACCCCTTAGAGAAAAGGGTAAAGCATTCTTACTTAATTTCCCCAGTAGTATAATTATAGACATTGAAACCTTGGAAGGAATTGACTATTTGGGGTATAGTGCTGGTTAATAAAACTTCCACCCCCCTCCCATTGTTGTCATATCCCTTCCATTGGTTTCCCTGATGGTAAAAATCTCTTCTTTCCATGTTCTTGTTGGCTATCCTTTTCGAGTGTCTGGGCATCTGAAAATCCCCTAAATTAGATATATTTTCCTTTGAATTCTCGTAAACATCACCTACATTAACATTATCCTGTGTTTCCACCTGTACAGTGTCATTTTCTGCCTCAAACTCTGTATTGATAGCCCTAAATCCTGTTTGTAGGATAAACTTCACGCATGTCATACTGACACTTATCACGGTACAGTTTTCTCTTTTTCTTTTGGAATTGAATGTTACACTTGGTTTCTACCCTGCTAATAACTTTCCCATATAAATCTTCATATTGTGAGAACAAAAGATCCTGTGCTGTTATTCGATTCATTTCATCAAGTTCACTTTCCAGCTTTACTTTCATCAAATCTTGGTAGTGCAATACTTTTTCCATTAGTTCAAAACCCCATTTGACAAACATATTAGAAAAATCATTAACCATTTCTGCATATGAGTATAAACCAAATGGAAATTTAAACACGCTTAATCCTTGAGGTACAATCTTAGCATGAATACACTCCTTGAAATACATATTTTCTATTTGCAAGGTTTTCAATTTGTACAACTTTTTTTCAAATGCAAAAATAAGTTCTTTTAAGGAACTCGGTATAACCATTTTTGTAGAATTGTTGGTAGAATTTACACTAGCCACATTCACAGACTCTCGTGAATTAAAATTAAAACTTTTCTGTTTCAGATTATTATATTTTACACAATTGTCACTGTTCAACATTTCAGGAACTGCTTATTCCACAGACAAAGGACCCGCACCTGAGTTCACATTACAAGAACCAGTCTCAGGGTTGGTATAATTTACAGTACCTGCTGAAGACTTGTTTGAGGAACTACTAGCAAGTGCCCTGTTCTCAATGGATATGCAATCCGTGTCTTCGCCATGATAAACTGCTCTGTTCAACAAGGAGCCCAAATTCCTTCTTGGGCGACCAGGTAAGCCTTCCGTTTGCATAATACCATTTTCATCCATCGCCGTCTCTCCGCCATGATGGAGTTCGGTGGTCGTAATGACGTCATGACATTTTCTCCATTCCTGCACTTCTCCTCCTGCCATGGCAACCGCAACTCCTTTCCTCTAACACAGTTCCACCACCCAAAGCTGGGTGATCCAATATTTCCGATCTAACTTGAGCAAACAAGCTTAATATATATGAAAATCAGGTTTTGTTGGGATGGGAGGTACAACACATTTTGAGCAGTAGGTTCCAAAATAATATGGGAATATATCTGAGATTCCTGGATGATATTTTTATTTTATGGAAAGGGCACCAGGAGGATATTCCTCAGTTTATTGAGTACCTAAACAGTAGTACCAATTTTTTGAGGTTTACTTATGAGATATATAATTTGGAAATTAACTACTTAGGCGTGAAAATTTCTAAGTTCAATGGTGGCTTTAAATCTAATATATACTGTAAGCCCACTTTTTGTAATGGGTATTTGCACTATTATAGTTATCATCCCCAGAAACAAAAGAGAAGTACAGTAAAAGGGCAGGCTATCAGGGTGGCCAGGATGACCTCAGAGAAAGAGGATGTGATTAAGGGATTAGATACGTTAAAAACAATGTTCCTTGATAGGGGATACCCCCTTAACATGGTGGAAATGACCATGAAAGAAATTTTTGAACAATGGGGGAGCAAGTATAAACCACTTTTAAGTTGTGGAGACGTTAGAACTATAGGTGGTAAGAATTCCCTTATGGTAAGTTTAAGAGAAGATGAAAGTACCCCTAAAGCTAATAATAATTATAGTATTGATAGCATAAATTTTAGGAAAGCATTTTTGGTACAACATAGCTATTTTTCCAGTAAAATACAACATATTCTACACAAAAATCAGGGAATATTTAAAGTTAACAGTGAGATTTTCAAAAAAGTGGGAGAAAAACCCACATTTACTACAAAGGTTGATAGAAATATTAAGATTAATATGGAAACATGCACAAGTGAACCATTCTTACCAAGAGGAAAACACCAAACCATGTTGGCAGTGTTCTCAGTGTGGATACATTTTACAGGTTTCCCCAGTAACACTGGGGAAAAGATTAAAAAGTGTCTTGTATCTTAGGGAAGGGAACTGTCATACTAGTAAAGTAGTGTACATTGCACTTTGCAGCACCTGTAGAGAATTTTATGTCAGTAAAACGGAAAGGGCCTTGAAAAATAGGATTTACGAGCATCTAAATGACATTAAAAATAAAAAAGATACAAATGCCCTTTACAGACATAGTATGGAATGCAAGGGAGGTACAGGTTTTAAATTTGGGATCATAGACATGGTCAGTATAGATACATTTTAAACCATCTGTTTTTGCTGTTTCGGAGGGAAATGTTAATTGCTTCTGATTATTTAAATGCATTGGTGAAATGTTTTTCTTAGTTCTGATGAAGTCAAC
This sequence comes from Protopterus annectens, assembly GCF_019279795.1. Classification (NCBI taxonomy): domain Eukaryota; kingdom Metazoa; phylum Chordata; order Ceratodontiformes; family Protopteridae; genus Protopterus; species Protopterus annectens. The sequence continues at coordinate 1,587,751,294 of NC_056732.1, read as the reverse complement.
TTGTTTGATGAAAGCACTTAACTGTCTTGGATACTGGATTTATTTTTTATTAAGCATAGTGTTCCATGGTCCTTTTGGTGCTTTTGTTGTTTGTTTTTGCCGGTTCTGCACAAACACACCATTTTGTGGTTCCTTTGTTTCTTTTTGGTGTGGGGACTTATAGATACACTTGATTCCTTTGATACGCCATCAGTGACAAATTTGAATTCGGTTGAGGAGCTTGGCATTTTAAAAAAGGAAGTGGCGGACTTGAAGGAAGAAGTACACACCCTTTTAAGCTTGTTTTCTCAAGTTAGATTGGAAATATTGGATCACCCAGTTTTGGGTGGAGGAACTGTGTTGGAGGAACGGAGTTGCAGTTGCCACGGCAATGGGGGAGTTGGCCTTCCAGGGAACAGATTAAAAAGTGTCTTGTATCTTAGGAAAGGGAACTGTCATACTAGTAAAGTAGTGTACATCGCACTTTGCAGCACCTGTAGAGGATTTTATGTCGGTAAAACGGAAAGGGCCTTGAAAAGTAGGATTTACGAGCATCTAAATGACATTAAAAATAAAAAAGATACAAATGCCCTTTATAGATATAGTATGGAATGCAAGGGAGATACAGGTTTTAAATTTGGGATAATAGACATGGTCAGTATAGATGTCAGGGGTGGGGACCGGAAAAAACAACTATGTAAAAAAGAATTAATGTGGCAGCTGAGGTTGGCTGCAAACTTCCTCCCAGGTTTAAATGACCATTTGTCTATTTTCCCAATTCTGAAGAAAAAAGCCAACAAGTTAACTTAAAATATTATTATATTATTTAAGTTCAGTGTATAAACATTATTTAAGGACAGTTAGGAGATTGTGCCATTTTAACTACTATTTTAAAGCACTGAAAAGTTTACATATTTATCGTTGTTAGTAACAACAGATAAATTTTAAACCATCTGTTTTTTTAAAGTTAATTGCTATGTTTTGGAGGGAAATGTTAATTGCTTCTGATTATTTAGATGCATTGGTGAAATGTTTTTCTTAGTTCTGATGAAGTCAACTTGTTTGATGAAAGCGCTTAACTGTCTTGGATACTGGATTTATTTTTTATTAAACGTAGTGTTCCATGGTCCTTTTGGTGCTTTTGTTGTTTGTGTTAGCCCTGTCTTTCTTTATGGTCATCTACATCTGTCCTGCTGGGTGAGGCTGGTGGTGGGTATGTGACCCTCATTGACATCCATGTGTGTGATCTATTGACTCCCACAGTTATTTGGGCCATCACAAGTACTGCAGTGGGAGTTGTCATCTCGTGTAGTACTGCCTAGTATGTTGACACCAGTATTTGTTATGGATTTCCTGCTGTCCCATATAGCTGTCAGCTGTCTGCTGCTATCCCATTCAGCCACCCAATTCCCTTGCATGCTTGCATCTATACTATACATACAACTATCAGAACATAATACTCCATTCAGTAATTGATTGGTAGGGTGACTTATCTTGTTCTGGGCCAGTATTGAGGATGTTACTGGAGGGCTGACTATGTTGGATGCACATTGTACACTCCCTATACATGGTAAAGCACAGGTAGTGTCATGTTTGGCATCCCTTTTCCTGTCTGTGGGAGTTGGAGAGAGGTATCAGTCCCTGGGTCCCTACAGTGTCAGTGTGTGTGCTATGTGTTGCCTCTTTGCCAAGGTCTGAGCATACTGGGCATGCCCCCTTCTGCCTACAGGGGCAGGCTCAGGATGTTTCTCCTCAGAGTCCCTCTGTCCCTGTGCTGGCTTTGGAAATGGTGGGGGACTGTGTGACCCTGTCCCGTGCTGTTCCTGCTGCAGCTGTTTCCACAGGATCATATTGTGTAGCATGGCACATACTATGAACATTTGTGTGCATGTAGCTGGAGAGTACTGCAAGGCTCCATCGGATATGTAAAGACAGTGGAACTGTGACTTGAGCATCCCAAACACATGCACAACAATGATCCTAGTCTGTGCATGTGCCTCATTATGGTGTTCTTGTTTGGGTATGTATGCATTTCTGATGGGTGTCATCAGCCACGGCTCCAGTGCATAGCCAACATCCCCCACTAGATGGCCATATGGAATGTCCCCCCGGCAAACCACTGATACAGCTGTGAGCAATGCCAGAAGTGGGAGTCATGATAGCTACCAGGGCTGCCAGCACACATGTTCATGATAATGCCCTGGGCATTACACATGACCTGGCAGTTGATGGAAGGGAAGCCCTTGCTGTTTATGTAGGCCCTACCCCTCTCACCAGGTTGTGCTTCGATATGTATGTGCATGCAGTCTATAACACCTGCTGGAAAAATATATGTGCTCACTGACATGTGCTGACATGGCATCCAGGAAATGGTGGAGTACCCTGGATGCTGATGCCTGTGAGACCCCCATGATATCCCCAGTTGGTCTTGGAAGGTACCTGTGGCTAGTATCCTTAAGCCTACACATACCTTGTTATCCACTGGGTTGGGTTCCCCTCTGTTTGTTCTGTGTGTGAGGCGTGGCCGGCACAACTCAATGATCTGCTGTAAAATGTCCCTGTCCACCCTAAAGCACTCAGGTCTATATTAAGTGATCAAATGCTTAGGTGATCGAACACCTAAACATCAAGCACGTAATATCGAAAGCAAAAAACAGCAAACAGCCATTTTAACGCAGGGAAAGATTTCTCTTGGCCGTTCACTGGATTTTGCTGTTTTCTCCACTGTGGAGTGATCTCGGAGTTGGTATATTTAGTTAGGGGGGGTGTGTGGGGACACAGCCCCTCACGTCAGGGGGGTGTGGGGAGTGAAGCCCCCCACTTAGTTTGGCTGTAAAGTTAATTTTTTGTGTGTCCGACGGTAACGTTTCCCGGTGGTGTTTGCTGTTTTGCAGTTCGATATTACATGGTCGATGTTTAGGTGTTCGATCACCTAAGCATTCGATCACGTAATATGGACCCTAGTGCTCCACTATCTCCAGCTCATGTAGGCCATGGTAGGTACCTTGGGTCTGTACATTCTTCTTCTCCTCCTCACTGTGGGTCGGTTGTCAGCATTCTCCTTCTCATCACCCTTAGTCTCTAGCACATATTGAGGATTAAAGCAGCAGCAGCCTCTAACGTTTTTAGTTAGTTTTGCCAGTTAAAAATCCCTCGTCTGTGTACAGATAGTCTGAAAGGTGTTTGCATAGCTTATAGTAGTGTGCTGGGTTGCTGCATGTGTAATTGGTTGATTCTGACACATTCCACCTGCCAGCTATGCTAGTACTCCTTGATTGCCTTCCTACTGCTGTTTCTGCTTCCCACTTCCTCCTTATTTAAGCCCCAAGGCACGCTGTGCATACCCAGTGCTGCAATGTAAACAATGCTGCCATTTCCTCTTTTTTTATGTTCAAAACTTGGTGTATGGTGCGCACACCCGTTTGGGCTATGTACACAATGCTCAGGCACATCTGATACACTCCTTTCCTTAGCTGTGCTTAGCTAAGGGCAAACACAGGCCACAGAGCTCCAATAAGCTTACAGCAAGCATGACACACCTCCTTATGAAGTCATCCAGCTCTTAGACTTGCAATTTTGTATTGCTGTACCTACACAGTTAGGTACAAGCTGACACTTTGATGAAATATGTGATTCAGTATAACTCTCCTCATTTGCATACCCCAGTATGTAGGCCATTAGTTACTGCACTAAAATGGACCCTTTCCCCTTGACAACCAGTGCTCCCTGGTATTGTTTACATTCTGCATCTCATAGACTATAATGGCACAATGCAGATTTAACTTAAAAATTGAGTTTTCTAATTTTTTTTTATTTTCGGCACAATCCCATTTGTGCGCCACTGCCCTATACTTAAACAGCTGAGATCGGCCAAAAAAAGTTTAATTTTCATAATAATTAATCAATTTTAATGCCAATGCCCTTATATTTGGCCATTGGCAAGTCTATTGTACATAATACATGCTTTTTAATGAGCTATCATGCCTCCGTTTTGTCAGTTGCTGAAATGTACTCAGTTATTTTCTGAACACATTTCTGCGCTGACACTGTTCTAGTACAGAGACCTGGCAGCTTGTTGAATCACTAAATCATCTTATTTGCATGGTTTCCACCAGCAAATGATGTGATTTGCATATTTCCCAGTTTCCCATGCTAGAATAGTGTAGGGCCGCTCATGCACATGGAAATGGCACTATCCTGAATTGCTCAGTGGCCATTTTCCATGCAGGAGCTCCTACACTGATACTGCATGAAAAAATAGGCTTCCTGAATCCAGGGGTCAGTGTACATACTGTTTTCTGCTTTACTTCCACAATGATTACAGATATTTGGATTTAATTTAAAACTTTTATTTCATATTTTATAGCAGAAACACTGATAGACATTTGTTAAACAAAACTATAGTCTCACAGTGAAAACAGACTTAGCATTAAAACGTGTCTGCCTTTGAAACTCACATTCACTGAAACAGCATTGGAACTAACATTCAAAGAAAATGCATCTGGCTAGTGGCAGATAAGTTTACTTTTGGACTGTTTTCAAATCATAGGCCCCTTGCACACATTTTTAGAACCATGTAAAAGTTCTTTGATTCATCTTCCTGAGTGTTTTAAATGTATAATATAGAATAGTTAAATGATATCCCTTGTATAATATAGCACCACTTGTTAGAGCATTGTAATAATAGGAGGCACTGTCAGATATGCCAGGAGAAGTGGGGTAGTGGATGTGTAACATATGCCAGCACAGCTAGCTGGAATTTAGTAAAAAAATATATGTCATTTGTGTATCAACTTGATTTGTACAGATGTTTGTGTTAAAAATGTATTTGTAAAGCTGCTTGTGTTAAAATGTATCAACAGTGTGTCCTGCTGGAAAGAAAAGAAATGTACATGTATTATTGTAGCTGAATTAAATGTATATGTTTTAAAAGATGATACTGGAAGAGAAGAGGTTAATCACAATCCAAATGTAACAAACTTTGAAAAATAGCTGAAATTACATTAGGCCATAAAGATTGTATCTTACAGTTCTGAGTGCAGCCAGAAACTAAATGTCTGTGAGAAGCCTTAGTAGCTCTGTAGGAAGAGTAGAAGTGTTAAAATGATTTTATGACTTCCAGCAGCTGCACCAGATCTGAGCAATGCTCTTGTGTGTGTATGACAATGAAGTGTTACCACCTGGGTACAACATACACAGGCTGGATCGTGCTTCGAGGAAGGGGGGTGGGGTAGCTGTACTCTATAAATCTGAGTTGAATGTCACCATAGATGTAAAACAACCACCTCAGATTAATAACTCTGAGACTCTTGCCACCAAATTGCAACTTAATAAAACTAAATGCATTAATATCATCTATATGTACATACCCCCCAGGTAACAATATATCTACACTTGAAGATATCCTGCACTGGCTATCATGTCATTACCCCCAAGAAACTACTACTTGGAAACTTTAACATAGACTAGGGCACCTGTTCCTCAGAATCCCCAACCACCCATATTAACCTGCATGCATTTACACAAATCATATCCACCCCTACCAGGATAGGTGAACCCAATCAAAAAGAAAGCATTGTTGACTGGGTATTCATAAATAGTCACCCCCAATTGTACACCTCTGATACCCTCCCTGATGGCCTAAGCGATCACCTTCTCACATATGTAATTAAGCACAAAGCCATTAATTCCCAACAACCCTTACTCGTAAAGGTTAGAAACAATATAAACTTTGACCCTGCCAAATTCCAACAAGAACTAAACATGTAATTGGTCTATTGTAAAATACCTCCCCTTAGAAGAAGCAATAGCATACTTTAACAACAAATTCCTTGAGATCCTTGATTTGCATGCACCTGTTCGTTCAAAGAGAACAAAGGCAAAAACTGCGTCATGGCTTTCTAAAGAGTCTAAACTTAAAATTACCCTTAGAAACAAAGCATGGACTTTATGGCATTCTTCTAAAGACCCTCAAGATCACATTAAATACAGGCAATCCAGGAATGAAACTAAAAAATCCATTTTACAAAACACAAAACAATACTACTGTAATTTACAGACAGTAAATCAAAATAACCCTCAGAAGTTTTGGGCAGATTTAAATAATTTACTACATCCTGGACAAACTTCAACCCCAATCCCTGGTGCTACTATTGATAAAACCCCTGAAGATATTTCTGACAGTTTTAACCGATTCTTTACTGAGACAATTCAAGCCCTAGCTAGCCAACTACCTCCTAACTCCCCTGGTCCTGAAAATAGCACCCCTAGAAACCTACTCGCATTCAGCTTCCAACCAGTCACCACTTCACTTATCCCTACCTTGATCAAAAAATTAAAACCCACTACACTTTCTGCTGATCAACTCACTGCCGAGTACCTACAAAAATCAGCTGATGCTATTGCTTACCCCGTCTCAATACTAATCAATCGAACCATAGTAGAAGGTAACATTCCCACCATCTGGAAAATATCCTATGTAATCCCACTTCACAAAGGAGGCAGCTCTACTGAATTCTCCAATTATAGGCCAATAGCTATACTCTCTCCACTTGCAAAGATTATGGAAAAATGTATTCCTAGACAACTCATGCACCGCCTAATCCAGAATCACCTTATGGCAGACGCTCAGCATGGCTTCCATCCTCATCACAGCATTACTTCAGCCCTCCTAGCCTTTACCAACACCATAAACCATAATCGCAACAATAATTATATATTTTCAGCCCTCTTCTTTGATCCTTCCAAGGCATTCGATATGGCTGATCACCAACTTTTAATCCACACCCTGCAAACATTCTGTCTAGATACTAGAGCCCTTCAATGGTTTCAATCCTACCTGAATGGTTGACAGCAGGCTGTCCTCTGGCAGAACAAACTCCCTAACCTTCTACCTAACACCCTTGGAGTACCACAAGGCTCTATACTAGGACCCTTGCTGTTCTCTATTTTCATTAACGACCTTTATAAAGTCATCCAAAAGTCAGCTGTATCCAATATGCTGATGACTCTACTCTGACTTGCTCAGCCACATCTCCAATAGAGTTATGGTCAGCTACCCAGACCACCTTTAATACAATAGAAAACTGGCTTTCTGAACATCGTCTGATCCTAAATCCCAAAAAAACTAAAATGCTGTTATTTTCACCAACACGTAGGTGTACCACTTTCACCTTTACCATAAATTCAAATGATGGCACAATAATCTCCCCTGACCCCTCTACAAAACTATTAGGTGTCATCATAGATAATAATCTAAAATTCAACCTAGATGTTAATTAAACTATCAAAACCATCAATAAAAAACTAGGGTCACTTTACAGACTAAAAGCCTTCCTAACCTCTCCAGCTAAAATAGCCATAGCTCGCTCTCACCTTCTTTCAACCCTTCTGTATGCATCCCCTCTACTCTTGAATTTAAACAAGACTGTCCTTAACAAACTCTCAATTTGCTACAACCACATTGCCTGGTTTGCCACTGGGCTGCCATTTAGGACACATCATTGCACCAATCTAAACCAGCTTGGGTGGCTTGAACTACCCAGCCTAATCCAGTATAACCAACTGATTATGGCCTATAAAATCCTCTATAATCCAGACAATACTCCTGCACTTAAAAATATTATCACCCCCTATAACAATCCTAGACCGCTTTGATCCTCTAACAAACTACTAATTCAGACTAACAAAATTAATAACACAGCCGGTGATCATCTCTTTGCAAACTCTGTAAGTAGATCCTGGAACTTTCTTCCAGCTGATATTACCTTACTTTCCACCTTACGTCAATTTAAAACTAGACTCAAACAACATTTGTCACTTAACTGGCTATGTCACTGTATCAAGCCTGGCTAACTCTCTCTAGAATGTGTAAAAATCTGTTAACCATCTTACTGTGTAATTTAATTTAATTCTGACTTACACTTGGGATTAACTCTAACCTGTGGAACTTGTTTAACTTACTAACTTATGTAATCTCTGTAAATAGTCTGTTTGTAATATGTAATGCTGGTATTATGTAATGCTGTATCTGCTTACCCTTGGAGATTTTCTCCCCAGGCCTCCACTCAAAATGGACATGCATCCAGTCGGACAATCCCGGTCAACAAATGTAAAATAAAAATTAAAAAAAATAATAAAAATGATTGACCTGTAGGTGCTAAAATCCTGGCAGCTTGTAGTGTTGGTGATAGCGTGGGAACCAGAAGTCAGATGACCAGGTGTATGTGATGTCATTTTGTAATTTACTCTGCAATAATACTTAGATATTACAGAGAGAACTCTCTCAGTCAGACTCAAAAGTCTGTTCTTGTCAAGTTCCAAGAACAGACTCAGCAGTCTGTTCTTGGAACCTGACACAGGAGGAAGCTCACTCACCCACTTCATCTTGCCTTGTGCTAGTAAGTAACCAGGGAGTAGTACTCTTTAGATTAGTCAGGAAAATATAGTGAGAATAGTGAGTATTGTTTTTCTATAACTGTGTGAATCTTTACAGCTGTATTACTTTTAATATTTCCTGTGATTGAAACTCTGGTGTTTACTGTAAATAGATATTTAGTATTTTCATGTTCCTTTCTTGTTTATTATTAAGTATATTTAAACTTCTCATTGTGACTGGTCCTTTTAGAAAAATATGTATGTTTTGAGAGTATTTGCATATAATTTATTTGGTGATAACTGTGGCTACTCCTGAAAGCCTGGCTCTTTGGTCAACATTACCATTTGTATTAATATTAACTTCACTCATCATAATTGGATGTTTTTAAGAGCCTTATAGTAACTGACTGGTGGCAATGAATCTACCTTATTATCTGGGCAAAGTTGGTAGAGCGGGTAATCTGTGCCAGCCTTTCCCAGGTGTGTGTGTGTGTGTGTGTGTGTGTGTGTGTGTGTGTGTGTGTGTGTGTGTGTGTGTGTGTGTGTGTGTGTGTGTGTGTGTGTGTGTGTGTGTGTGTGTGTGTGTGTGTGTGTGTGTGTCAGCTACAGTGAGCAAGGACATGAAGCACTGGTTTTGCAGAGAGAGCGCTGGACACAGCTGTGCCAGTGGAGAGCCTTAATGGGGACTCGGGGAAGATAGATATGGAGAAATCCAGACCCCGGGCCGACTGTATTCCCTGTGTTCTCTTAAGGGAAATTTTGCTTGAGGCAGAGAGGTCTGCTTCTGTAAATACTGAGTGTATCCATTTAAATTCCAAGTGAATGTCCCTCTCCAGTGTCAGTGGTAAGGATTAAGGCTCCTTGATTACTGGCCCAGAGTGGGGACATCACAAGCATGTTTTAAATTTATAGCTTTGAACATTTTTCCAGTAAGCAATGAAACAAAATGGGTCCACTTCACATGACTGAAAGCTCAAAATACTGAAATTCATTTGACTGAGTCCACAATCCCGAATATTCAAAATACTGAAAACTCATTTGACTGAATTTCAGAATACTCAAAGCTTACAATGTTGAATTGCAAAATACAAAATCGCAGTGTGTACAGTACTTTGAGGTAAGTAAAGGTTATATGCCCTTTCCCCCACTGTAGTGCAATCCCATATTTAGTATATATAGTTTGGGGGGTGTGAGGGGCACAGCCCCCCACATTGGGGGGCATAGGGGACATAGCCACCACCTAGTTTTGTTTTTATATCATCCAGTGTCTGTTAATAAGTTAAGTAAGTAATTTTTAATTTTGGAAAGAGATAATTGGTGTAAGTGTGCATTTTTTTCTCTTATAGTTTTCATTTGGTGAGATGAATTATTGGTGATATTTGCACAGTTTATTTGGTATTGTAAACCTAGGTTTTGTGAATGTTACTGTTATTTGTGAAATGCTTGGTATTCATGGATCTGTACATTTTTTGTTATGTTAAGCAATTCACAGGTGAAGGGAAACACATGCCATGTCTATGGCTTAACATTTTGTATTTTGCAATTCAGCATTGTAAGCTTTCAGTATTCTTCTGAAATTCAGTCAAATGAGTTTTCTTTTGGGATTGTTAACTCAGTCAAATGAATTTCAGTATTTTGAGCTTTCAGTCATGTGAAGTGGACCCAACAAAACATATGAACCAATAATGACAAAACTGCCCAATTCAAAACATTTCAACAATAAAAGGCCACTCAAATTTCTGTCATTACAATCCACCAAAATCAGTCAATATGCATAACCTCTGCTGAAGTAGAAGTCATCTGAATAATTCCACATTAAAGAGATCTGTAACTAATGAAATGGTTGCTGCTAGCAAACAACTTTGTATTTAAGTGTTTCATCTACAAATTCAGTGCTTGCTGTCCTTGAAGAATAAAGTGACTATGTTACATTAAAGAAATGGTAAGCTGGTAATATTGCAATAGGGAATGGATGGCAAACTGAAAACAAGTTCATAGTTACTAGGCATCTCATCCAAAGCAGGACACATTCAGGACTGCAGCACTCCACCCCTTTAAAATACAGCACAGTATCAGCAATCCATCTGCATGCTGTGAGAGTAGAACCCACAGCTTTTTGTATTAAAATGCAAGTATGTTATCTGTTGTGCTACTAACACTGTTTTAAAATTCACACACACACCTACCTCCCTCTTACAAACACACACACATGCACGCGCACACACACACACACACACACACACACACACACACACACACACCATGCCTCTCAACCTCTTAGCACAAGAAATCTTGACAAAGCCTGTCATAATGGGGGGGGGGGGGGCAATGGCCCAAAACTAGGAACACATTTTAAATATTGCTCTTATAATTTTAGAAAGTTGCTAGAATAACAGAATTTGTGTTAGAATGCATTTTCTGAAGGATATGAAGGCTGAAACTCCAATGCATGGCATTATTTAGTAACTTTAATCCTTAGATCATCCCAGTGATTTGTCAAAAAAATACATTTTGTATGAGTAATAGACCAAAAATATAAGGAAAAATCTGGACATTCAGTGAAAATCTGTACAGTTGAGAGGTATGACCTACATACACCCCTACCTTCCTCCTATACCCCCATACCTCTCAACCTCTTAAGAAAGCAAGAAATCTGGACAAAACCACAAGTAATGAGGGGACAAAGGCCTAAAAATAGGGACACCTTTTAAATATTGATCTTACAAACTTAGGAAGTTGATAGAACACTTTTGCATTAATATGAATTTTCTGAAGGATATGAAGTCTAAAGCTCAAATGTCTGCCATTATTTTCTGACTTCAGTGTCAATGATTTGCTAGTGATTTTCCAGAAAAATACAATTTTATGAGAAACAGATGAAAAATATAAGGCAAAAATCTGGACAATTGAGAGGTGTGGCTCTCCCTCTTACAAACAGACATACTCATATACCCCACCTCCCTCTTACACATACACCTCTACCTCCCTCTTACACACACATGCACATACACACACACACACACACACGCACACACACACACACACACACACACACGCACACACACGCACACACACGCACACACACACACACACCTACCTACCTACTTCTTACACACACACACACACACACACACACACACACACACACACACACACACACACACCTCTTAAACACTTAAAAACACACACACAAACCTCTGACTTGTCCATTCATGGTCTACAGTCCAATCTTCTTTTGGAATTCAAATTACACTCGCGTGGAAGATGAAGATGCAAGCAATCAGTCGCACAGATACAACACGGGTTTGCGACCTGTTTTTGTCTTCTGAGTCTGTGCAACCAAACACAAAGGGCATTTTTAAAGAAGAGCACCCTAAAAAAGGTAATTGTTTTAAATTAAAAGAAAATTAATCTCCTGGCCAACAGGTCCCCTCCGATAATGTGTCCTATATCAGGTCATAATTCTTTAACATTTACATTAACAATAAATAATAATAAGCTATTGATGTGGTATAGAATACTAACATATTCCTTACTAAAATGGAAGAATTTAACCAATAATTCTTAAAAGAAATTAATACTTTTTTAAATTTAATGACAAAGAATGTAGAATCAGAAATGCATTTTGGGATACATTTAAATATTTTATCTATAGACAAACTACACACAGGATATGAAACAAATACAAAGAAATGGACAATAAGTAGATAAATATACAAAAATAGATATTATCAAAAAAGTGAAAAAAATGAGAAAAATATTTTTAGACATAAAGCCCTAAATTGAAAATATAATTAAATACTTGATCATAAAAAAAAGAAAAGAAAATTGGAGAAGTGGAAAATTATGATTACATAAATTGGTCAAGTGATCAGAAATATTAAATAAATCTGTTCAGATTCGTACAATTAAACATTCAGAGAGTAATTCAAGTAAAACAGACATAAAAGATACACTTAAGGATGTTATAATATGTTATGAAAAATCAATGATAGAAATTAAATGCAGTCAAAAAATGAACAAATGCAATCCATTTTGGACAATAATATACATAAGAGATTATCTGAGGATACTTAAGAGCCATAAACAAAATATACTTGTAGACCAAGAGCTACGCAACAAAGAAATGATAAGAAATTAAAGCTACAGGGATAGATGGATTAATTTCAGAAGTTTATGTTATTTCCAATTAAAGTTGTGCAATTAATAACACATATATGTATAATGCTTAAGATACAAATGATATTCCAACATCCTGGAGATATTCCATAATAACAATTATATTAAAATCAGATAAAGATCTTACTCATTGTGCATCTTTTGTTCAATCACACTATTAAAAGTGGAATGTAAGATGTTTACTTCCATATGAGCTGATAGGATAAGAAATAAAATCTCACAGTAACTACATGAAGATCAAGTAGGATTTACGGTCAATAGATAAGCCAGAACAATATAAAAATAATAATAACACTAGCACTTTATATAAGAATTAAAAATATAGAGGTGACAATTTTTAGTTTAGACAAAGAAAATGGTCGTGATACTATAAACTGAGACTATTTATTTTATTAAAAATTTAAATTTTCCTAAAATATCCATTCAACAGAGGCTATTATCTTTCAGAAACAGTGAACATTAAAAGGGACACAACACAAGGTTGCCTACTGTTGTTTATACTCTTTGCTCTACCTCTAGAAGCATTAGTTACTATTATAAGCAGTAATACAGATATAACAGGTTCTAAGATAAATAATTAAGATGCATCAAATATATTACTCTTCACAAGTGCCATTTCACAATAAGCACTTACCAATATAAAATATTTTTAAGGAAACAGAGTAAAATTTAAAACTTTAGTGATATTTCTGGACTGAAAATTAATAGTAACAGAACAAAATGTAAAATTATAATGAAACTATAGAAACATTTTCAAAGGAAAAATATAATGTAGGTATCGATGAAAAATCTATATTTATTAGGAATAGCCCTAACATCAAGTTTAAAAAAAGAAATTAAACATAAATCAAATAATGCAATAACTAAACTGAATCATAAGCAGATGGAGCAAAATGTTTTTATATTTAAATATATATTATTCCTAATTAAAATTATATTATTACCAAAAGTCTTATATTTAATTCAAACAACAATTGTAATGCCCCATAAAGCTCAGATTAGGAAAAGACTAATGATAACCATCTTGTGGTAATCTAATAAACCAAGAATAGCTTTAAAACATATTAAAACATGGAATAGTGTCGGTCTAGGTTTTCCATATATAGAAAGCTGTGTTATAGTTTCTAGTTTAAAAAATATACATATACATATATATATATATATATATATATATATATATATATATATATATATACATAGTACAGAGATAGATACAGACAGATGTGTAAAAAATATGCACTTGATGTGTGAAAATCAATCACAAATCAGTTTAATATTGAACAGCTGGTCACTTTATAAATTTGCACCACTAAACTTTAAAGATTATTAAAAGTGAAAGAATTAAGTGACATCATATTGAGTTACTATTAGGTTGTTGTAATGGCAGATAACCCAGTAAGAGTTAACCAAATGGGCAATAGAAAAACACATTAGAGATGATAAACTTTAATCTGAGATTGAATGAATATAGTAAAATAGGGCACATACTCATGAATGGTATCCACTTACAGTGAAGGATTTATCAGACTGCATCTAACAGGAGGTAGATGGCTCTAAGTAAAAATGCTGTTTAATCCCTTTTACTTTTATTTCATTGGTTTGAGTTTAACATATTTCACACTGTTTGTGATGATTACTTACCAGTCTTGTTAGAGATCTCACCATCTGAACAGGGTATACAGATGAAGCAACACTTGAGCTGTCCATGCTGGTAAGTTTTCCGGTAACCTGGAGAACAACTCTCAGTGCAGACAGAAATGGGAACCTGTGGGAGATGAAAAAGCAATTTAAATATATATACTTATTTGTGACCAGGTAAGAAACACTAGGCACATGTGACGCTTTTCAAAAATGATCAGAGAACTTTGCTTGGGACTGTTATGTTTAGAGTCATACAGTATACAATTGGAATCTTACTGAATATGATCTACAATTCTGCTGGATGAAGTTTATTACTATGTAAGCTGCATTAAACAGTTTATGCAAGAATGTGTATTGACAGTAAAACTTTCTAGTTTCCTCATTTAGCAAATCATTTAGTTAAATGTTGCACCACAAGGTGACAACATTTCCATGCAACGTCTATAGCAGTTATTGCCAAGGATAATACACACACATTGACAACAACCTCATTCATCAGGCTTGACACTGACAACGGCATTAAGGTGCCAGCAATTACCATTCCCTGCTTGCTCATACTGAAGTCCTGTGTATATTGGCCCTCACTTCTGATAAGTAATACACATAAAAAAAGCCCTGAACAGGTTTTGAAATGAAGAACACTATAGAAGAGGATAGTAAAGAAAAGAAAGTGTGATATAGGGTGAACCAGTGACCTAATGGCTGAGATACCATTGAAGGCTCATATTTATTTTGCATTCTTGCATAAATGATCCATATGTATCAGACATGGTCCAACCCAAAGGTTTTGCAGTTGACAGATGTTTGCCTCAAATGAGTAAACAACGTGTAGTGCAAGAACAAATATATGATCGTGGTTGTTAAATTTTAATTTTAAGACTGCAGAATCTCAGAGAATTCTCTTTTCAGCAAGGTAGAGCAATTATGAAGCAGAGTTGTGGGATCAACTCCCCCCCCCCACACACACACACACACACGTCAGAATATACAGGAATGAAGCTTTTCTGCAAAAAAAAAATTTAATAATGTTCAAGTGACTTCTGTCATTCAAAGATTTCTTTAAAATGCACATATCTCTGTTTAGTTACATCATCATTCCATTTAATTGAATCATCAGCGTGGCTTAGATGCAAAAAGTGCATCTTTTAGGTACTTCACTGCTTGCTGTTTAGTGTCAGCTTAATATTTCTAACACTCTTTCAGAGAGAATCTCATTAAACATTATGGTTTACAGGCAAATACTAAGCAAGCTGCCCTTCTGGGCTATTTTAAGGCTAGCCGATTTTCCTTTTTAAAGGTGAGACTCAAACTCTGTACCTTGTAACTCCAAGGGTAGCATCTTAACCATTATTCCAACCTGAAACTGATAATAGGTTAATACTAGGCTAATTGCCTTGAAGTTTCATTTTAAACCTATTAAATCACGAAAGAACACTTCTGTAAAAACACCCACTGGTAATCCAAAACGACCAGGATGCAAGGATCACGAACCAAAGCGTTGAGTAAAAAGTTCTTTAATTGAAACAGCTTCACCAATACAGCTAAAAAATACAAGTGCTTCCAAAAGTAAAGTCAGTCAAGCGCTTTCACCCGGGCCCTCCCAGGCTTTCTCAAGACATTTTTACATTGGGTGATGAGTCATTTTATAGTGCTCTTGTCCAACCCACCTACTTTAATTAACAATCAATTAATTAAATAAATTGTTATTATCACATTTACAATTTAAAGAGATGGAGCATTTTATGTCAGGTATATAGAGATATGAATGCAGATACAAACATACATACAATGCTGGATTCTCTCACATAATACCCTTTACAGTTCCCTATTCACTGTGTTCCTGTTTGTCCAACATTGTTCACATTTTGTCCACATTATTAGATAACATATATCTATTTACAATATTAACGTCTGTTTAAAATTCTAACTAATATATCAATATAAATCTACCTAAACCACTTATAGCTAAAACCATCTATTTCTAAAAACCAAACACCCTCTATCATACTTCATAACTTATTAAAACATGTGTAACATTACATTTTTAAAAACATTTTAACATGGCCTTAGCCAACAAGCATTGACCTCTGACTATTATTCCTGTGGTCTCATTTAACCATCTTTGACCTCTTAAATTCTTGGGAAAGTTTTCTACCATCACTTGGCATGGCTATTGTATTGCTCTGCTGCCATTTTAAACCTAGCTAATAACCTGTGATCAGAATCAAGCCCTGTAGTTGTGTCTATGAGGTGCAGACCTTAACCATTGCACAAAACCCACTATTGCCGAACATACAGCTACAGAAACTTCTATAAAGTTAACAAGCCCTACACCCACCTTAAATGATTGCATGAGCATGTGTATAACCTTCTGTGCCTGGAACCCCTCCCTCATATAAATGCAAACAGATGGTAATTTTAGCATAACAGAAAAAAAAAGAAGTTGCTGGTGTTATCATCTGCTAGGAATATTTGGAATCCAGTGGATAAGCTGTCCCACATGGCATATATTAATCCAACTATACTAAACAGCAGTTTGGTTCATTATAGAATGTTTTAAGATACAGTTAAGGCCTCCTTATCCTACTGGTATATTCACCTGTGGGACTTGCGCACAATCTGTTCACAAGTGACCTTTTACATACCCAGTTATTGGGAATAACTATACCTTTGGGTCACTTTTTACTTGCAGTAGAAAAAAATATCTTTTATTTTGCAGTTTCCTCATGCTGTGACCTCTGCACCAGGTAAGAACTTCACATTGCAGAAGAATATATAAGTACTGAAGGAATATTAAATGTGAGAAACTAAATATTTGGCAGCACATTTGCTCAGCTCAAGGCATTCATGAGCTCAGATTTGTTGTGCCTAAGTCTGTCTCATATAGTATTATGCATGGTGATGGAGACAGCAAACTACTTAGGGCTAAGCCTAGCTGTCAGATTAAGCTTAAATTATGGGTTGTAGTGCACATCAAAGAATTATGCCTTGCATTAAACTTAAAAAGTAATGCTTTAATAGTTTTATTCAATTTACTGATGCTTCTGTATAAATAGTGGTATTCACAAACACAGTTCTCAATGTATAGGACTGGCATTTTATTTATTAATTTATTTATCCATTCATTCATTCATTTATTTATTTATTCAATTTGGTAACTGCTGTAGGGCATTGATCCACTGGACCTATTAAGTAGTGTAGGGCATTGATACAAATGGACCTACAGTATTAACTGGTGTAGGCATTGATACAAATGGACCTATTTCAGTCTCAGCATAGACAGATATATATGACTAAATCTTATAGTGGAGTTCCACACAATTCTCAGTCATATGAAATGCAGATCATGTTGAGAAGGATTGCCATATACCTGGAACAAACCAATGACACAACAGATGTGCACATGAAGTGAGTTAGTAGAATAGTCCTGTTGGCCATAATTTGCAAACAGAGGAACAACATATTTATGGAGTAAGCATGAGGCAGCATACTGCATGTAGTAACAAAAGCAAAATCTACAGAAACTGAGCTAATCGACGTGAAAAGCTAAACTGTTTCTTAGCACATCACGCTGAACAACATAAGTAGACACTTAAAGATCACAACATTCAGAAAGATGTATAAATACAGACATTATCAAGGTGCAGTTTACAGCAGCCCTACTGTGCAAACAAACATTACATCTCAACCAGCATTGTCAACCCACCCTTGACATTGCATGAACTGCCTACAGCCAATCACTGATCTCCAGAAAAGATAACCCACTTTCCTAATGATATGCACATGCATGCCAGTTTGTATGCATGGGTGATAAGGGCCAAAATTTCTTAAACTGCATTGTTCAAACTTGTAGACTAGCATTACATGTCATATATGCAGTTTTGATGCAAATTAGCATTGCCAGACCACAAATGAACATAGTGCTATTAATATGCATAATGTTATATGCAGTATAGAATACAATTTTTTAATCTTGGCCTGCAGTGCAATCTCCAGCATGGATTGTACAGCCAGTGCACAGGAATGCAATATACAAACAGATCCCTGTACTACACAACAGTCATATTGCATCATGTGTCACTGTGTTACAGAGCTAATCACACTGCAACATATAGTAGCACACTGCATGGCTGAAAGAATGCACTGATATCAGTAGTGTGTGCTCTGTTTCTCAAACTAGTCATCCATATATTATCACTCTGTACACTTTGGATAGTGTTGTCATGGGTCATCCTAACCATCAACCCCAAATGTCCATGTCCATCTCAATGGAGGTATCACAATCAGAAATCCAAGAGATGTCTAAAGGCACATGCAGACATAGTTTGGCAGATTTTCATAAAAAGTACAATTTTCCTGCACAACTCCCAAATGTAATGCACCACAACAACAACAGCTAGCTAACACATCTTAAATCATAACAGAGTTGGCATAAATGCATATCTGTTATTCAGAATTCCATATTTCTCAAAAAAGGCTGATGTTTTGGTATCTCTTTTTTACAACTATAACTAGAGCTTTATTGGGATATGGAGTGGGATGATAATTATATGATACTAATGAAATCAATAGCTAAGACAGAGTGCAGAGGCATTTTACTAACATATGTGGTCAGTTAGAAAACTGAGTTACGAAAGGTCACTGAGTGCATCAAAGCTTTATTCACCACAGTATAGAATATATAGGGGTGAGGTGATATGGGTATTCATGGCCTCAAAGCATACATTACTTGAACTAACTTTAGACATCTCATTTAATAACCATCCTTTGGGAACAAGGAACAATCATTTGATGGTCAGAATACATAGTGGAGCAAATTCTTGGGTAAATGAGTCTTACAATGAAGATGAGGATGGCTGTAAAAAGACATGATTCAAAAAACTATATACCTTCAAAAGGATTGAGAGGCTTGCCCTGTGATTCAGAAACACAGTGGGTGATATCATAGCCAGATGACTACTGTTTACCTTGTTTGTGTGATGAGGCTCAGACACCATTAACAATTAACAGAGGAGGAAATCAGTGTGAGATGGGGACCCTATAAAATATCCCAGTCATAGCTGCAGTGGGGGTCTGTGTTAACAGCACATATGACTGAGGTGTGGCTACAGGGAAAGATGAGATAAAACAGAGAATGTTGGTTGTGTTTGTGACTCCCAGAGGCTCTGAATGATTGCATGTGCAAATAAATGGCAATACGTTATGTAGAAACCTTAAATGGCCATTATGCTGGTGTTCTCATCAAGTTTTTTCCCATATTAAAGGATGGAAATTGGAATATAGGAAATAATGAAAAAGGGGGAGGAAGCAGAGGATATGACATAAGGTGAAAATGTAAGGAAAAACTAGGGCAGATGCAGACAATGTGTGATAATTTTTTTTTTTTAGGTCAGTTACCCATTTATAGATAGATAGATAGATAGATAGATAGATAGATAGATAGATAGATAGATAGATAGATTTTTTTAGGTCAGTTACCCATTTATAGATAGATAGATAGATAGATAGATAGATAGATAGATAGACAGATGGATAGATAGCTCTAGCTATATATATAGATAGATACACATATATAAAGAGAACAAGGTAAGTGGAGGAAGGTAGGAATGGAAGTAAGAGGACAATAACAGGGTTATGGTAGGTGGCAGGGGTCACGTGGACATAGAACACAGACAGGACTGACAGGGGAGATGCTTAAATAATGACGAAAGGGGACCACAATGGGGAAGGAGACATCAGGCAAACAGAGGACAGGCAATGATGACTGGCAGGATATAACAACAAATAAAGGTGGGCAAAGACATAAAGAGAGGGTAACAGCATTATGGGTGTTAGGTTAGGGTTGCGTAGCTGACATTCCTGATGGCTATGGCACAAGGGGAGCTTTCACACCACCCTATGCTCCCTCACCACTGGGAACTGGCTCAGGTGAAGGAGCAAGTGCAGGACAGGAATGTGACTCAATTAAACACTGCAGGATGATCTCTGCTTGGCTAATACAGGCATCTAACCATTGGTCAATCAACTCCCTAGCAATGTCAGTCAACTGCCTGTATGTTACAAAGGTGTCACACCCACTGCCACTGCTACCTTGGGATACAACTGCCCCAATTTCTAGTGCACATCTGGCTGATGTGTCCACCACAGCTAATGTTTGAAGTGAGGTGGTAACCCTGGCAGGCCAATCCACAGATGGATGGATTAGTGGTGCCATTTGGGAAGGCCTGACAGCCTTTGCTGGTGCAAGTCTTGATGTTACTCCATATAACTGTAAAAAATGGAAAAAACAAAATAATAATAATAAAAAGAAAATAAACGTATGTAATACAAAGGACAATGTGAAAGAGGGTGGGAGAAAGAGAAGTACAGTTACAATGAAAAAATACAACTCATACACATTGTTTTTCTCATAGCATCATAGGTAATATACTCAAAACTCAACAAACACCTATACCAAAATACTAATGATAGCAGGATACACAACCAAGGACAGAATCACACCTACATGCATCATCAAGGAGCAGTGCCATAATGTGCTGAGCTACTTGAACAATCCCACTGAAGCCTGCTTTACAAACACAAGAATAACATCAAACAGTCATTCAGCTGCCATTGAATAAGGAACTTAGCACAGAATTGTCAGTAGTGAACAAAATCTACAGTGTCAGAGTACAGCTATATGTCAACAGATTCACAGGTCTTACTGTAACAGAGATACGTGTTCACAGCAGTATCAGTATTTGAACCTGTGTTGTACTGTATGAAGCAGGTGAGCTCACCTATGTGCTTTAAAAGGTGCTCTATCCTCCTTCTGTGTAGCAGTACAACCTTTGCTATTTGTTTTGGGCCTATGGATATACACATGGGAATGTGCAACATCTGTGGATGACACACACATTGGCAGCTTGCATGTGTAGGTGAGACAAATGCTACCTGCAGTACATCTGTAGTGCTGCAGCTTTAATTGAAACAACCCACTGACAAAGGAGGCCAGGTTGGCGTTGTTTCATGTCACTATAGTGATGGCAGCTTTGCTCAGCAGTATATAGAATGCTCATTGTGCCTGTGGCAGCCTTTTCCACAGAGATTTAGGCCTCAGTTTTATACTGGAGCCCTCATAATCCTCCTCCATTAACTGCTGTCTGTAGCCACAGACTCAGTGGATTAGGTAGAGGAATATTTTTAATTCCTTCATGCACCACCACTGATCCCTGCAAGATGCACATCCCTTACCTCTTGAAGTCATGTTTTTTCTCAGAAAATCGTCAGAAAAATCTGACCGGTATCCTGCAACAACATCCATGCTCCAGTTTTTAAATGCTATGCAATGTGGGGTAGCTCATCTGTATGACCTGTGGTGGAGCAGTCAAACATATGCACTGTATTCCAATACTTATACATTGGACTGTAAGGTAAGAAACATGGCAACATTGTCTCTGTTCATATGCCATGAATACAGCATGGAGTGCAGTGACTCTACTTCTATTAGGTAGATGTGGAGTTGGATATATTCCCCCTGAGCCATATGGTTAGCCATACATACACAGTGCTGCCTGCAGATTCCTATTAGTGTGCAGGATGCCATATAGAGCTGAACATGAAGTCTGGGCAGACAGTGCAATGCACAAATCAAGTAATTCAGAGAGCAATAGTTGAAGCTTCATTTGCCTAATCAATGCCTAGACTCATGAACTTGTGCGATATAAGTGTAAGTGAAGGCAGTAAGGCACATCCCTCTATAGGAAAGTTGAAGAGCTGCAAGGTGGAAAGTCATTCCGGTTGACTATATTATCTGATTGTTTAAAAGGTGTTGGATTCCAGATTCCGTAAGGTATGTGTAACTTTTCACCTCCACTTTCAAAGTATGGTTACAGTTAACTGTAGTGTTACTTAACTACATAATAAAGGAGTCATGACATCACTTTAATGAGAGTTATTGAACGGGGAGGGAAAGTGGTACTACAAGACTAAGACAATTGTGCTGAAGGATTGCTAAGCCTCATGGGAAATACACCCAGCAGTAATTAGACAGAGCACATATGAAGACATACAGGTAGACCTTGTAGAGAGTTTTGTGTCAAACCATGTGCTTGTTGTATCTCTTCTAACTATATCATATGTGTTAAGACTTTTTAACAATGAGGGAATCACTCGTCACTGCAGTGAGTGGAAATGTTAGACTGTGGGTTAATTTTGTCAGTACTGTTATGGGCCTGACATTAGGTAAACTGCCTGGATAGACAAATATAACTATCAAATAAACCACCTGCGTGGTATATGGACAAGTGCCTGATGCACTCAAAACCACCATGCTAATAACACAGTTTTCCATCCCTAGAGAGCAATGCCTTCTGAGACTATCGATGGAAAGATCTTGTGGTAGACATTAATGATGCAGCTGGCCAGGACTGTGCTTATGAAATGGTCAATGGCAGGTCCACTGACATTTCACATGCTGCAGAAAAAAAGCTGTCCATGGGAAAGTAGGTTGACAGGAGGTGGGCAGCCAGTTGATTCATCCCCTATGGACACAGAGAGGTTTCTGGCCTCCGGCAGTGATAGTGACACTGCCACAAGTTCCCACAGCATGGTGCTGGACACTGGTGTAGAGCTTCTTTATGCACCAAGAATATCCAGATACATAGCAGTCTTCCTGTATAGTATAATTAATTCCTCTTGTTCCACTACTCAGCAGCCAACTTAATAAAGTTGTCTGCATTAGGTTATGCAGGCCCATCTGAATGAGGTATGTTATGCAAATGTTTGGTTTGTAAACACTACAATTATTACATCTGATATTGATATATGTTTCTGGTGCTGGGTCATACTTGCACAGGATACAGTGCTTTGTTATAGTCCTTATTGATTCCCAGTCTAACACCACTGTTACGGAATTGCCACTGCCTGACACTGGTGGATGCCCAGCCTTTGATGATGATGGCAGTGATGATCAGGAATAGTGAAGGAGTCAAGGAGGACAGCATGTGTGTGATGGACATGGAGAATGTCACCACTGGAACACCTAGACAGACCATGGACACAGCCTCTATACCTGCAGACTCCCAGGAGACGCACATTACACAAGAAGGACAGGTCACTGTGGACACTTGCAGTCAAGAAAGGATGGTAACCTCAAAAGCACACTTGTTAGAATTTGCCAGCAGCCACATTGGATGGACGGTACACACAGGGGGGTGGGTACTGATGCTCATTGGAGACATTGTTATTGCCCTTCACCTGACATTGCTATGTCAGTGGCTGTGACCCAATGTACATCTATGGATATCATGGAAACACAGATTAGTACCACCACAGCCATTGCAGAGCTAGTAAGGCTAATTGCAGGGTGTGCAAGATGACCTCTGGGAGTGCATTTCCCATGTGTGTGATAGTTCTGACCAACTAAATCACATACTAGAATGTATACCATATAAATCAAATACTAAAACATACTATGTCCTCTTATGCTCACCTGCTGTGTGTCAGGCATCATCCACAAAGCTGTTCCACCTCTACCTCTGCAAATGGTTGCCATTTTGGGTATGGATGGAGAAGGCCATATTTATGCAGTACAAGCACCTCCATGGCTACATCGGTTGTGGAGGTGAATTTTGCAAGGAAAGGATGCTCCTTGGATCATGATAGCCATGGCAGTGTCACACCTGGTAATGGACATTGTCCATGGTCATGTAGCATTCCAACATCTATCCAGTGTTGTGAGGAGTTGATTGAAGCATGGAGCAGCATAGAACCAGATAGGCCCAAAGAATTCAGGCAGTGAACTAGTATATTTTGCCTTTGGTAGAATATTATGGACAACTACCTCTTGATAGATTGGTTTCAGAAACTGAGTAGAATAATTAAAAAAATATATCTGGGGCACACCTAGGCCAAGAATATAGGACATCAGGGGACATTATACAGATTTGGACCTATTTGATGACAGGATGGTTAAAACTTTTCCAGGGAGCGATTTCACCAGATGAGAATAATTCAGAGTTGTTGGTTTTACTTAATCAATTGAGGAGCAGGCAATGCTATTTTTAGGAGATGGTAGAGTATAGTATTTGCCCTAATAATTTCAGGTTGTGATAAAGGACAGGGCTGTGCACCAAGTCAGATGTGCTATGAGACTCTCAGCGCATTTGACTGGTGATCCTCTTTGTCCCGCAGCTTAATTTCTCCAAGTCTTTTGGTTTTCCAATGCCATGATGGGAATGGATGCCATTCCTAAACAAGGATATAATTAAAAGTCAGGAAATTAGTATTGTTTCTATCTTTGAAGTTAACCAAAAGTGGTCTTCATAGCAACCACAATGTACACAGAACTGACTCCTTCTGCAATTCATATGGAGTTACATGTATCGGTAGCATATCTAAATATGACTGTAAATTCTTTTTTATGGGACCCATTGCTCCTACCACTATTGGAACTGTCTCAGTATCTTTCTTCTACATTGTCCTCATTTCTGCCTGCAAATCATATTTTATGACCTCATGTCTTTCTGTACTTAAGACACGGTAATCATTGGGTGTAGCAATTTCAATGATCAATTCTACTTTCTTCTTTTTTCATGGAATACTATCTCTGTTTTTTTGCTTCTATTTTTTAAACTGTTGGTAATGGATGAGCCCATGGGGTGTACACTTCATCATTCTCTATAATGCTTTGTTGATCATGTTTCTAATGCTTCCTCAGCTATGTCAATATTGCAATGTTTGCATAGTCCCCAGTGGAATGGTCTTGCCATATTATTGTGCCTTTCAGTGTACATGCCCCCTGCCATGCATGTATCACACCCAGCAACAAGATGAACAACTGTTTCCAATTCTTTTTTTATAGACTCTACATTTGTCTGTTTCTCCCACATGTTCAATGTGCTTTGTAAACAAATGTGTATGTAGTCCACTATCCTGGGCTGCCACAATGAACCTTTCATCTTTTGCTTTCATCTCACCTCTCCTTAACCAATCCTGTGTCAAATCCTGAACAACATGAGGTTGTTCCAGGAGATCTCTATATTTATCATTATATTTATGTTTTTTCCACATGTCTTTCATTCTTATCTGATCTTTTTTCTTACATTTTTTTGCACATTCAGTTGCTATCTGATTTTTGTTTACTTCTGGTTTGATTTCCACTTTCACTTGACTCAGGAATGCTTCTGATAAACCAAGCAGAGAGGTCATCTTAGATTTCCTCTCCTCATGTCTGAAAACTTTCAGTGTTCTTGGATCTGATGACGTCATCAGATATGTGAGCAGTCTCACAACTGTAGATATATATATATATATATATATATATATATATATATATATATATATATATAATGAATTTCAAGGAGGCCCATACATCCTTCACAATCAGGAATACATATAATCTTGGTATACACTAATTTTATATATCATTTGATAAACATTAAGCATTTTTCTACTTTTCTTATCCAGCTGATCCAATAATCCTACTCTGTCCCAGTTTTATTTTTCCAAGTCTTTTGGGTTTCTAATACCAATGGAATGGACCCCATTCCTAAGTGAAAGTATAATTAATGTTCCTGAAATTAGTATTATTTCAATCTTTGATGTTAGCCCAAAGTGCTCTTTGCAACACCCGCAATGTGCCCAGAACTGACTCCTTCTGCAATTCATACATGTATCAGTAGCATATTTAAATACGACTATGCATTCCTTTTTATGAAACCCATTGCTCCTACTCCTATTGGAACTGTCTGGGTATCCTTCTTCCACATTGCCCTTACTTCTGCCTGCAAATCCTGGTATTTTATGACTTTGTGTCTCTCTGTACATAAGACACTTGAAATCATTGGGTGTAGCATTTTCAGGGACCAATGTAACTGTTGTCTTCTTTTCAAGGACTACTATATCTGGTTTTCTCGCATCTATTTTTTGAACTGTTGGTAATGGGTGATCCCATGTGATATTCTTCTACTTCAATATTGTAATGTTTGCAAAATCCCCAATTCAATAGTCTTGCTACATTATTATGCCTTTCAGTATACAGGCCTTCTGCCATTAGTGTATCACATTCAGTAACAAAATGTGTGACTGTTTCCAATTCTGTTTTACAAAACCTGCATTAGACTGTTTCTTCAACATGTTCAATGGACTTTGTAAACCAATGTGTACTTCCATTAGGGCATTTGGTTTCTTTCCTTCCTCTCTCTCTTACTGCCCTGTTTTTTGTGGTTAAGACTTTATTTACTATTGATTTAGCTGCACAGTAATATATCCTGTTTACATCTGTTATAGCATGTGAATTTCTGTGAACAGTCTTGATTATCATATTAATTTTTTTTATCAAACTTCTAACATTTTAGTTCTTATTGACTTTCTGTAATATATTTCTTTCATTGATCTTAATATGTCTAGCCATCTCTATTAAATCAAGCAACTCTTACCTTAGATAATTTTCTTGTAAACTAAGGGCATATTCTTTGTTCTCCACTTCTTGCGGGCATTCTACAGAAAGTTCCAAAACAACTTCCTATGACATATTCTCTTCAACTTCATCCTGTGTCAGCCATTGTTCTTTCATATGGGAACTCACTGGCCTATCACCCCACAACATTGACTGCGTCAGAGTTGCCATCATTTCCTTTTCCTTCCCTTGCTGTACAACTTCAACTGACCTTTTGTACTGGTTTCCTACTGAAGGCTCCAAAGTATCTTCATATAGCAACTGATCAGATGCTTCCTGCTCCACCAATTTCTCCTTCATTTGGGGACTCATTGCTTTCTCATGCTGTGATGTTACCAGAGTTAGATTTTCTACAATAAATCCTTCACTTCCCAGGTAATCCACAACTTCGGTTTGTAGTTCTTTAATTTTGCCATTACTAATCCTCTGTTCTACGTCCCCCTTTGTTTTCTTATTTCTTTTATTGTAAAATTGTCCATATCCATTTGCCTTTGTCTGTATTTCTCTTCAAATATCTTTGGTGCTGCTTTTTTGTATTGATTAGATTTTCTTTCTCCTTTGCATAAACATTGCACCATATTAAATCTATTTTTCTTTCCCATGTCTATATTTATTTTTCAGATGTCTCCCATTTCACCTGTTTCTCCTTACTTTGGTGACTCATTGCTCAATCATGCTGTGACATAATCTGTGAGGCTTTCTCCACTAAACCCTTCCCTTTACAGGTATTATATAATTTCATCTTCTATTTTTTAAGTTCTACATTACTAATCTTCTATTCTACAGTCCTCCTTTGTGATCTTATTTTTTGTATTGTGAAATTTTCCATGTCTGGGTGCCTTTGCTTATATTTCTCTTCAGGTATCTTTGGAGCTGCTTTTTTGTATTGATTAGTTTGGCTTTCTCCTTTGTATAAATATTGCACCATATCAGATCACTCTTTCTTTCCCATGTCCATGTTTCTTTTTATACCTTTCAAAAACCTCTAGATTTTGTTCTTTATATTTTTGCATTTTCTCATTTCCTTCTTTTTCCAAACAGCCCACGTTTTTTGGGTCTGTATAATCCTGTTTGTATTAGACTAACTTACTTTTAATGTCTCTGCAAACTGTCTAAAATTTCTCTAAATATTAAATGATTGTCATATAACTTGCATCAGTTCTTAACCAATGTTTTTATGATGTCTAATTTCTTATGATTATTTAAACTGCAGATGTTTTTGTTTTATTTTTGAAGTCTGTAAAATTATTGTTCTTAAAATATTTTGTAATAATTTGGAGCTTTTCTTCCCAGGCCTCCTTTGAAAATGGGGTCCTACCCAGACAGACTTTCCTGGTAATCAAATGTCAATAAATAAATAAATACGTAAATACATAAATAATGCTTTTCATGAATCATTTGTATTACTGAACACAATTTTGCATTTGAATCTTTTCATAGATTTTCTTGTGTGAGTATTTTTCTTTCCTCTATTTTTTCTCTTAATCTTTTTGTATATTTTCTATCCAGAATTTCTGGGCTTCTTGCATAATAGCAACAATACATAATTTCTTTCTTATCCTCAATAGTCCACTCTGTCATCTTTATGCTCTTTTTGGGCCTGTCAGTTTTTGTGATTTTTACGGACTACTACTTCCTTCTACAACAGAGGGACCGTTCTCCTCCTGAGCCTGGCCTAACCCCATTGTAGGAATGTTTCCATGTCTTGAGGATTCTACACTGTCATTTTTTCCAGTTCTGGCACCAGTGTACCTACCATATTGGCCACTTTTTTATCCTTGGACTTGTGAGTCTAGCTGTCTTTTTTATTTTTGAATGCACTTCTATCCATGATATGTGCGGTATAAAATACAGTCTACATATCAGTGACATCTTGGTGAGATTTTTTTTGCAAAAATATGGTTCGCCTCATGAAGATATTCACCAATAAATGAGGAATAATGCAATTCCAGCAATATTACTCTCCTTTGCTTGCTGATTTTATCACCTCTTCATTCTGACTACTTTGTCCTAAGTAAGGAATTTGGGGAGTGGCTGTTGAGTGAGTTAAATAAAACAGGGATACCAAACTACTGTGAACAGCATTTTAGTGGTATAACCTGTATTTCTTATCACAAATTTGAAAATTAGTTCAATTAAATAGTCAGGACTTGTATGACAGCAGTGGTCAAGAACCATATAAGTTCCCAAATATGTAACCAAGCCAGGAAATTTTAATTGTTTGGATGTCAATCTTTATTTAAAAATGTTATACACCAGTGAGGGCACACAGAATATATCTGAGAACATCTTCTAAATGCTAGAGATGCTTTATGGGTGTACTGGGAGACTAGATTGTATTTTCTGGGACTGTCCATCCCTAGAGGACTTTAACAACAGATGGCACAGTGGTGCAGTGGTAGCATTGTCGCCTCACAGCAAGAAGTTCCCTGGTTTGATTTTTGGCTAGAGTGCCTTCTGTGCGAAGTCTGCATGTTTTCTCTGCATTTGTGTGGGTTTCCTCCAGGTGCTCCAGTTTCTTCCATGTTACAAAGACATGCATCTGGGGTGTTTCTCTCCAGGTTTCTGCTGAAAATTGGCTTCTTTCCAAGTCGGACTTTCCCAGTAAACAAATGTTAAATAAATAAAAAGTAAATAAATAAAAATAAGGTATTCAGGAGATTTGCAATGTGGTCTTTGATAATCCCTCTCAAATTATACTTGCACTGTTTCTGGTAGGTCTACATCTGGGCAGTCTCTTTGATAAGGGAACATGTAGACAATTATATTTACTATAGTTAGTGACCAAGAAAGTGTGCATTGGGCTATGACAATCAAGCGGTACTTCCTTGTTGACAGAAGTCATTAGGTTAAAGGACACAATCAAAGATATGTAACTACTGAATGCAACAGTAAAGCCAAGACAGAAAAAAATGAATAATGTATAAATAGAGGGGGTGGTCTTCTGCTACAGAAGAAGAATTAGAATAAGGTCCCAAATCCTATATCCTGAGACATATCATTCCATCATAATGTTAGTTGGGTAATATATAGTCGGTTCAGCTACTCATCATTAAAACTGCTAGACACTGCCAACTTTTTTGTTAATGGTGCTTCTTGTATTACTTGATAAAGTTATGAATAGAAATGCCTATGAGATGGTTGACTTTTTGTATGTGAATTTCTTGAATAAAGGATCTTTATAAAATAAAAAAAAATAAAAAGAAAATGATGGAGTATTTTTGACGCAGATGGCCAAGATACCCCAAATGTGTCCCCAGTTGGTCATTGAAATGTCATTTGAACTACTACACATAAAGTTACAAAACCTTGATATCCACTGGGATAGGTACTCTACAACTCCCATGGGCCAGCAGATGAAGCTGATACATATCCAGAAGATCTTTCATTGTGACCCTATCCTCATTGTCTCATCGGTGTCATGGAATCTATACCATGTTAAACACAGCCAAATAACACAGCACCTCAGAGAGTGACAATATCCACCAGTGTTAATCATTTGTGCCAATAACAGTTTCTTGCATGTACACATTAAGTAATGCTGTGTCAAACATTAGCATAAATGTACAGATTTAACTGTATTCATTAACACTGGTGTGAGAGTTCCATGTGGCATTCTTTAGCTATTTCTTAATCACTCTGCCATCTTGATTCACTTCCTTTGCACACTTGGCACCACTCATTTTAATACTATTGTTCATCACCATCTGATTATATGAACACTGCCATATACCCTGGCCTTGTCTGCTGTTCAGCATGTGCCATTTGTGGTATACGTTTGTCTCTGAATCCCACACACCCTATATGTGATAATTCATCATGCAAAATCACTTACTGCAATATGGCTAATTTTTTAGAATCCCAGGGTTGGTCTTCAGACAGGGTTTTTTTGGACTTTACAAATATGGGGAATGGCTTGCTATGACCTCAACTGAGGTCCTAAGCCAAACCATCACATTAAAACATTACAGTGAATACAGGCCATGAAAAACAGACAAAAAGTAAACAGTGTGTAATGATAACAGGGTGCACAGTCTGGGATAAAGTGAGCACTTTACACATTTTTTTAAATAATCCAACACTTTATTGATTGCCACATT
The DNA here is from genome assembly GCF_019279795.1 of Protopterus annectens. Taxonomy (NCBI): domain Eukaryota; kingdom Metazoa; phylum Chordata; order Ceratodontiformes; family Protopteridae; genus Protopterus; species Protopterus annectens. The sequence goes on along the minus strand of NC_056732.1, from coordinate 1,587,720,580 downwards.
TTCATTTTTACACAAAGTGTAATCTCCATGCATGGTGAACAGGACAGCTTTACAAAGGAAAAGTAATACAATATCAATGAAAGCCATATATACAAATGACAGAGATTTGTACTTTGTCTTAATTCAATACAGGATGTTTTACAGAGGTATTTAGTCACTATGCGGATTGATTGGTTGACAATTTTAATAAAGTATTAAGGGAAGGGGTAGAGAATGGAACTGCATGCAAATTGAGCAAGCAGCTAAGAATATAAATTGAAAAGAATGAAGTGTGAGATTGAGGTTGGATATATGAAAGGGAGTTAAGTAATGATTCTTGCTTAGAGATATGACCATTTGGCTTGAAGATGGAGATGAGAGATAGGATATTTTCTAAATGTGGAAAGTTGGGAGTTTTCTCTAAGGTTTGGGGTAGGGATTCCCAGAGTGAGGGTGCACGAATGGAGAAGATGTGACTAATAGAAAGGAGATAGGATCTTGGAATGGATACAGATGGTGCAGTTTGGGATGATTGTCATACATTGTATGAGGTTTTTTTTTTTAGTTTGACTACTTGTGGGGCATAGGTTTACATGGCTAAGGTATTTGGAATTTGAAAAGTCTTTACTCTGTGCCAAATAGCATAGGTTTGGCTTTAGAAGGGTTTAAATGGAGATTGGGTTGGAGTAGCCAGTGATGAAGATAGTACACGTCAGACTGGAGTTGGATTGCAGTATAACATGGAAGGGCTATCTAATTGTAAAATCAAAGTTAATATGACATTGCTGCTTAAACAAATACATTTTGGTACTCAGGTTAACTATTTACAACATAATTTGAGAACAGAAATTACTTAGTGGTCATATTGTTTTATTTGCACTATATTACAAACCTTAACAATTGGACCAGTGGCTTCATACATTGTATCACAGTCTTCTTTATTAACTAAATGTGCATCTAGGGTACTTTGCTCAATGCCAATCTCAATTTTCATTATATAATCTCATACAGACCATTTTGTACTCAGGAGTTCTGTTTCTGATATCAAATAGCTCTTGGTTTCATATTTTTAATCTCTGTAATCATATTTTTTACCTCTGTTGTTGATGGTTATGTCTTTGGTTTTCCATTTTCTAGTTGGGGCTTTCTTAGCCACACTAATTACAGCAATGCTTTCATCTCCTTAATACATGTTATTTTACACAACCTCAATAAGAATGTCTCTATGTGGAGCTTAAATTCTTTTCCAAGAATAAGATTTAGCATGTGGCAACCTTGTACATTAACAAACCCAACATGGGATCATAGGATCATAGGAGGTTACTAGGCTATTGGCCCTGAGGTCCTTATAAGCTTAGCCAAGAGTTTAGCCCATGTTTAGACAAATTAGCACCCATATGTCTCTTGTCTGTGGGGACAGTTTTTTCAAGCTATATGGGGTATAAAAATATTTCTGCAAATATTTCCTTGCAAAAAGTGCAAATTGTATTTAGTTTTATATATGGGGTTAAGATACAACCCCATTTGTTCATCTTTAATATTTTATTTCATCTTTCACTCCATGCCATTTTTAAATGTAAACTGTATTGTTTTCTCAGTTCTAATATGCCAGAAATATTGTTGTTTTCCTGTCTGCCATTTCTGTTCTGGCCTCACTTATAAACTCTACTATTTATGGTTTTAACAAATTTACTAGCCAGCCTCCACATACTTTCTTTCAACCCTAACATTAGGCCTGTATATATGAAGTTGATCTAAGTTCAATAACCCATATGTTTATCTAGCTTCATCCTATTTTATTACCCCATCCCCTTTTATCATCTGCTCCCAAAATCTCAGTTCTTTGTTCTTGCTTTCTTTTCCAAATGTTCATTATATTTTCTTCTGTCCCCCGGATTCACCAATCTCCCATTCTGGACTAGTCTAGTGCTGCACGGAAGCGGCGGTTTAGGAGGAGGACAGCAGCATGCTAAGCATATTAATGAAGGCGTGCTGCCTGACTTCCTAATCCTACACGCAGCATGGACGAGTGCAGGGGGCATGTCTGAGAGCAGAGCCCTCAGAATAAACACACCTCTGCAAAGTAGAACAGCAGAAAATGTAAATAAATGAGCGAGACTACTCATAGGTGTCTGCATATCCCCACCAACAGTCCCCCATGTCTACAACAGCAACAAGACATAAAAATAAAAAGAAGTAACCCCTGTATTTACTTCTAAAACACAGAGTACAGCTAACTGTAGTTGCGCGGGTGTGCCCGTCGCTTAGCTATGGTTAAAGCAGCATAAAAGGCTGAAGAGGATAACAAGGAAGATATAGCAATTGAAGCAGCACAGCAATAGCGTTGTGGTCAGAGCATCCGCCTAACGAGAAGGCATTCCCGGCTCGAGTCCCACTGCAGCACCTACTATTTTCCATGTGCAATCTGTATATGAACATTTATTTACATTTTATTGCTGTATAACCTACTAAATAACATTTAAATGTGAACTGGAGTACTGCATGAAAAGCACATGTGAAGAGTCAGTACCATAATGAATAAGTCAGCAGTAAGCAGGCGTAAGCACAGATAAGCAGTAGTAAGCAAATGTAAGCACTAGTAAGCATGTGCAAGTGCGTTTGGGCGGGGTGAAGCAACGCTGACACAGATCAAGCAAAGGAGATGCTAACTGCGTGTAAGACACTGTGACTGGAAGTCAGCAGTGCTAACCTCTGTGCAAACCCATTTACAACTGCTAGAAAGTGCCTTAAGCACACTGTATCCAATGGCCGGTGTCACGTGTGACTCTGTGTACACTAACGGAGTCAGTCGTAGGTATCGCAAAGCATACGTGGCACACAAGGTTGGCCGGTATGCACACAAAACACAGTATCCAGCAATATCAGTCAACATTACCAGATATGTAGCTAAAGAATTAGAGGTTTATGTGTTTGTATGAATACCCATAAATATATAGATATATACCTCCCCCTCTCTGTAGTACAAATGTATACATACATAGATAGACATATAAATAAATACCCACAAATACATATATACATATTCAGACACCCATACATCCACATGTTTTTAGATATATATATACAGCAATATATATATATATATATGTATATATATATATATATATATATATATATATATATATATATATATATATCTTATATGGATTCACTTCAGAAGCTCGAATTTATAAAATCTCGAACTGCAAATAACCGAAACCAAAAGATTGAGTTTCGTAAACTCGAACTTCTGAAGTGAGACCAAAAAAAAAAAAAAAAAAAAATTCAAACTTCGCTTTTGCAGGGGGGCTTCACCCCCCTGCACCACACCCCCCTACTTAAATATACCAACTCCAAGATCGCGCTACAGTGGGGAAATGGGAAATCTCCCATCTTGCGCTCTATGCAGAAGCGCAAGACAGGAGATTTCTCATTTCCTGTCAACACCGCAAAAGAAATAAAACATTACGTACTCACAGAGCGTACAAGAATCCTTGCCTCTGTGTGCACGCAATGTATTAAGGTAAGTAAACTCTTATTTTTAAACACTACACATATTCGATTTACTGAAATCTCGATCATATGGTCTCGACCATATGAAATTCGAGATTTCAGTAATTCGATTATGTGAAGTGTTCCCATATACATATATATATATATATATATATATATATATATATATATATATATATATATATATATATATATATATATATATATAAACAGTTCCAAACCCAAAGCAAAGATCACAATGTGTATGTCCCAACAAACCAAGGCAAAGGAAATCAGCCAATGCAGCCAAACTCAGTGTAGACCCGGTACAACAAATTCAAGGGTTAGTCCTTTACGAATCAATAGACCATAGTACAGGTAAAACTAGAAGCTTTTTAATAACCGTTAGCGCTTTCAAGAAACAAGTTCTCTTCCTCAGACGTTACAACTGAAAAACACATATCCAAACATTTAAATACAGGATTCTACATCACACACACTTACATCACTTCCTGCTCACTGCCATATCCTTAAAGCAACAGTACTATTCTGTTCCTACGAAGCAGACTAATGTTGACACACACACATTAAAAGCTAAAAGATCATAAAAACATATTATAAATGAAACAATACAAACTGAAGGCAGTGTACAAATAGTATAAAATATAAACTAACAAAAATCATCATCTGAGGGGTCTCGCTTTCAAAATGGGTTTGAGGGGGACATAGTCATTAAGTCCTACCCCTCTGTGAGCTGCCAAACGAAAAATCCATTTAATCTCCATTTGTTCTGTCAGGTTAGTGAGATCCCCACCACCCCAGGTTTCACAACCTGCAGTACTTGAAACAGAAAAGTATGATCACTGCCATGCCTAAGCATATGTTTTGATATGGCACTATAAGTTTCATTTCTCCCAAATGCATACAGGTGGTCCCTTATTCGCTCTAAGGGACCTGTTAGTTTCCACATAGAAACTGAAGCAGGTCTGACAGCATGCAACATATACCACATGCCTAGTGTTGCAGTCAGACCTGCTCCTAATTTCCCAAAGTCGTCCATCATTCGAATTCCTAAAATACCTGGATGTATCCACAAACTGGCACTGTTGACAAGAGCCACATCTCTTGGTGCCGGACTGCCAGACTGGAAACAATGGTTGTTCAATCGCACATATATCTGGGAAACAGAATAACTGTTTCAAGTTTGATTTATTGCTGAACGCATACTGTGGACAATTACCTACCAGGTGTCATATACTTGGATCCACCATTAGGATATTCCAATTATCCATAATAGTATGCTGTACAAAGGATGTATTGTTACCCAAAGGTAAGGTTAAAAAAGTTTGGGTAATTGGCTTAACTGGAACTTTCCTATCATATCCATGACTTGAAAAATAGGGTTTACCTCTAGTTCCCCTCATTCTTGTCACATGCTCACATATATTATTGATCTCTACAGGCATATAGCCTCTATCAACAAAAGAGATCTCCAGTGCCTCTAATTCTCTCAAGAAATCTTGATCTCGAGAGCAGAGACGTGAAACCCTCAATGCTTGCCCCTTTATGATATTCGTAAATACTTTTTTATTGTGCATACTATCTCTAGAAAGGAAGGATTTAGTATGACAGGATTTCCTATATACACTAGTATGGAATGTGTGCCCTACATAATGTACAGTGGTATCTAGAAAATCAATAGAAGTTGAAGAAGACTTCATAGTGAATTTCAAAAAACCTTCCAAGTTGTTAAGTTGTTCATGGAACGTGAGCAGCAGGGCACCAGTCCCCTGCCATAGAAGAAAGAGGTCATCCACAAATCGCCTGTAGAAAATAATACTGGTTGAGTATGACCTCCCTCTCCCAGGCCACCATCACCAAGTTGGCATAGGAGTTGGCGCAACTGGTGCCCATTGCTACTCCTGATACCTGTCGGTAAAGCGTATCCATGAACAAAAAGTAGTTGTTATCTAGTACTACTTCTAATAGTAGACATAGAAAATCCGTATATATAGGAAATCCTGTCATACTAACTCCTTCCTTTCTAGAGATAGTATGCACAATAAAAAAGTATTTACCAATATCATAAAGGGGCAAGCATTGAGGGTTTCACGTCTCTGCTCTCGAGATCAAGATTTCTTGAGAGAATTAGAGGCACTGAAGATCTCTTTTGTTGATAGAGGCTATATGCCTGTAGAGATCAATAATATATGTGAGCATGTGACAAGAATGAGGGGAACTAGAGGTAAACCCTATTTTTCAAGTCATGGATATGATAGGAAAGTTCCAGTTAATTACCCAAACTTTTTTAACCTTACCTTTGGGTAACAATACATCCTTTGTACAGCATACTATTATGGATAATTGGAATATCCTAATGGTGGATCCAAGTATACGACACCTGGTAGGTAATTGTCCACAGTATGCTCAGCAATAATCAAACTTGAAACAGTTACTCTGTTTCCCAGATTTATGTGCATTGAACAACCATTGTTTCCAGTCTGGCAGTCCGCACCAAGAGATGTGGCTCTTGTCAACAGTGCCAGTTTGTGGATACATCCAGGTATTTTAGAATTCGAATGATGGACGACTTTGATTAGGAGCAGGTCTGACTGCAACACTAGGCATGTGGTATATGTTGCATGCTGTCAGACCTGCTTCAGTTTCTATGTGGGTAAAACTAACAGGTCCCTTAGAGAGCGAATAAGGGACCACCTGTATGCATTTGGGAGAAATGAAACTTATAGTGCCATATCAAAACATATGCTTAGGCATGGCAGTGATCATACTTTTCTGTTTCAAGTACTGCAGGTTGTGAAACCTGGGGTGCGTGGGGATCTCACTAACCTGACAGAACAAATGGAGATTAAATGGATTTTTCGTTTGGCAGCTCACAGAGGGGTAGGACTTAATGACTATGTCCCCCTCAAACCCATTTTGAAAGCGAGACCCCTCAGATGATGATTTTTGTTAGTTTATATTTTATACTATTTGTACACTGCCTTCAGTTTGTATTGTTTCATTTATAATATGTTTTTATGATCTTTTAGCTTTTAATGTGTGTGTGTCAACATTAGTCTGCTTCGTAGGAACAGAATAGTACTGTTGCTTTAAGGATATGGCAGTGAGCAGGAAGTGATGTAAGTGTGTGTGATGTAGAATCCTGTATTTAAATGTTTGGATATGTGTTTTCAGTTGTAACGTCTGAGGAAGAGAACTTGTTTCTTGAAAGCTTAACGGTTATTAAAAAGCTTCTAGTTTTACCTGTACTATGGTCTATTGATTCGTAAAGGACTAACCCTTGAATTTGTTGTACCGGGTCTACACTGAGTTTGGCTGCATTGTCTGATTTCCTTTGCCTTGGTTTGTTGGGACATATATATATATATATATATATATATATATATATATATATATATATGTATGCAGACATACACACACACATATATATATATATATATATATATATATATATATATATTTATATATTTTATTTATTTTATTTTACATTTGTTGACCGGCTAGTCTAACTGGATATATGTCCATTTTCAGTAGAGGCCCGGGGAGAAAAGCTCCAAGCACAGGCAGTGACATATCATATATTACATGCAAATAGCAAACAGAATATAAAGTTAAAAAAATTACTTTGTTTTTTTTTTCCTTGTTTACAGATGTACAGACATTGTAATTTATATCTAGTACAGTGGAGGATAGAATATTTAGAGTAAGAATACTCTTATAACGTACTAAGAAGGAAATCTTGGTAAATACTAGTTAGAGGCAAGGTTACTGATTAACCCAGGTAAACGTAATAGAACAACAGAGCAGAAAAGTCTAGGGAGAGTGAGATGGGGATTTAGATATTAGTCGAGGTTAGAGCAGGGACATAGCCAGTGTGTAGTAAGGTATTCTTTAAGGTATTTTTTTGAAAAGCAGTGTGGAAGAAAGAGATGTGAGTTCCCTTGGAAGCAGGTTCCAGGTTTTTCCCACTGTGTTAGTGAATAGTGCGTCCCCTGTCTGGTTATTTGATTTAATAGTGGAAACTAGAAGCTTATTAGCTGAACGTAGTGTTGGCAGATTTTTATATGGGGTAATCAGATTAGTGAGGATTGGAGTATTCTTGGGGTGGTAAAGGATCTTTTGGGTGATGGTATATTGTTGATAAAGTAGGTGGTTTTGCAGTTCTAACCATCATAGTTGTTTGAGGTTGAGACAGTGGTGGGTTCTGAAAGGGGTACCAGTGGCAAATCTGGCAATGTTGTTATAGCTGGTTACAAGTTTGCTAAGGTTGCTTTTAGATAGATTGGTATAAATGGCAGAAGCATAGAACAGGTTAGAAATAAGGTGGGTCTGGGCAATAGTAGTTCTAGCTTCTGGTGTAAGGAAGGGTTTGATTCTATAAAGGGAGCCTAGTTTTCTGTTGACAGATTTTATAGTAGTATTAATATGATCATCATAGCTAAGGTTGTGGTCTATTGTAATTCCTAGGAGTCGGGTTGTAGTGTCTGGAGCTGTGCTAGTTCCATTGTTGGAGGTTACTGTGAAGTGAAATTGTGGAGACTTTTGAGTAGGAGCAAAAAGCAATAATTTTGATTTTTTGGGGGTTAAGAAGGAGGCAGTGTTGCAAGAACCAGTTTTCAACAAGATTAAATACTGGTTGGGTGAGGGTCTGGAGAGAGGTTAGGGACTTAGCTGAACATATTAAAGTAGAATTGTCTGCATATTGTATACAGGTGGCTTGTGGAATTTTGGCATTTAAATCATTAATAAAAATTGAGAAGAGAAGAGGGCCTAAAATAGCGCCCTGAGGTACTCCAATGTTAACAGGGAGGTGCATAGATAGATTATTATCCCAGAGTACCGCTTGCGGTCTGTTTTCTAGATAGGATTTAAACCAAAGTAATGCCTGTGGGTCAAGGGATAGGGCTTTTAATGTGTCCATAAGTAGGTGATGGTTAACTATGTCGAAAGCTTTTGAAAGGTCAATAAATAGAGCAGAAGAAAGAGAGCTTTTGTTACGATGTTTGTTTATACAATCAGAAAAAGATAGTAGGGCAGTGGTGGTACTATGAAATGGCCTGAAACCATGCTGACAGTTGGCAAGTAAGTTATTATGGAGAAGGTGGCCAAGTAGTTGTTGGTGGATACATTTTTCCATTATTTTGGCTATTGGAGAGAGTAAGGTAATTGGGCGAACATTAGAAATCTCAGTACAAGTACCACCCTTATGTAGAGGGATGATATGGGAAACTTTCCAGATGGAAGGGATTGTGCTTTCTGTAATTGTTCTGTTTATAAGGATGGAAATGTGATAGGCAATGGCTTTAGCTGCTATTTGCAGGTATTCGGCTGGTAGACAGTCAGCTGAAGGGGTGCATGGTTTAAGTTTTTGAAGGAGGGTGCAGACAAAGGATGTAGGTACGGGTTGTATATGAAAGGAGGGAACTGGGCTGTTTGTGGTGATTAATGGGCTAGTGCTAACAGGTGGTATTGTTTTAGCTAGAGTTTGAATGGTTTCAATGACGTAGTTGTTAAAGGCATCAGCAATTTGTTTAGGGTTATTATGAGAGATAAGATGATGGGGCAGGAGTTTTAGAGTGCCCTGGCTGAAGTAGTTTCTTAATGCCTGACCAAAACTTTTGTGGTTTTTGCTAGCGGGTTTGTTGGAGGTGAAGGTAATAGTTCTTTTTATCAAGCAGAATTTCTTTTTTGGTGGCATTTCTTAGCTGTTTAAAGTAAAGGTGGTCTGATGGGTTGTTGGAGGATCTCCATTTGGCCCAGATTTTATTACGTAGAAGGATATTTTGCCTGTTTTTTTTAGTGAGCCAAGGTGCAATTTTGGTTCTTATACGGGTAGAGTGAGAGGGGGCATGGTATTCTAGGATTTGTAGGAATTCTGTATTAAAGTAGGTCACCGCTTCATCAAGTTGAAGATGGTGTAGTGGTGACCAGTCACATGCCTTAAGTTCATTCTGGAAGCTCTCTGGATAAAAGTATTTTTTAGAGCGTGAGGTTTTGAAGTTATTTGAGTTGGGGCTATGGGTTTTTTGTTTAATTATGTAGGTTAGAGCGTGGTCACTAATGTCATCTGGAAGGGCACCTGGTTTATATTTGTCTGGATGGCTGTTGATAAGGATCCAATCTAGGATGGTTTCCTTACTGCCTGGTTTGTGAATTCTAGTAGGGGTGGTTATTATTTGGGAAAAGCAGTATAGATTTATGTGGGCGATAGAATTAGGGGAGTTACAGGTGGCCCAGTCTATATTAAAGTCACCTAGCACTATGGTTTCCTGAGGTAGGTGAGTAGAGAGGCAACTAGGGATGTTTTCATGAATATTGATATTATTACCAGGGGGAAGATAGGAGCAAATTAAGTAAATAGATTTACAGTTGTTAATTTGAAGTTTGTCAGTAAGGGTTTCTGCATTAGTATCTAAGGGTAGGAGCACATTGAAGGATGTGACCTGGAGTTCTGTTTTATAGAGAATGGCTTCACCCCCACCCCTTTTGGCTTTGCGGTCACATCTCAGGATGTTATATCCAGGGGGGGTAATTTCATGGTCATGAGTTGAGGGCTTTAGCCAAGTTTCTGTAATACAGAGGATATCAAACGAGTGCACTTCTAGGAGTGCATGAAGTTGGGAAATGTTATTGTTAATGCTACGAATGTTGAGGTGGGCTATCAGGAGAGAGTTAGAGGGTCTTTTTGGGATAGTTGTAGTATGAGAAGTAGGATTGAGTGGGTCATTGGTAATTTTGTTATTGGGGCCAGGGTTTGGATGAATGTTGCCATCTAATAGGGGGTGTTGTTGAGGTGCTTGTATAATCTTTAGAATTTTGTAATAGTTATTTAAAGTTTTCTTGTTTTGGAAGTAACTAACATGGTTGGATCTATGATATTTTGGTAGTATATAGATAGAAGTGAAGGTTATATTTATGTGGTTGAGGGTGTTAATGTGAGAAGTAGATTGAGTTTGTTGATGGGGGTGGTGAAGTTCAGTAAGTGAATAATGTTCATAAATGGTTAGAGTATAGGGTATAGTAAGAGAAGCTAGGATAGAAGTTAAGAGTAGCAGGTTTGAGTATGCAGTCTTCAGTATTGAGGCCATTAGGAAGAGTAGGATTACAGGAAGAGTAAAGATTGAGAGAAGGGTATACTATAAGATAAAATAGAGGTGGCTGTAGCAGAGAAAGTTGTACAAAGTTATCAAAAAGGATGATTAGAGTGCAGATGGTAAGGAGAGGATATAAAAGCTGTAAAGTTGTTAAAGGGAGTAGTAGTGAGTGGGGATGGGTAGTTAATTGGCAGAGGTAAGTGATACGTTGATTAGGGGATGGGGTGTGGTATCAGAAGTATAAAGCTAGCTGCACTGGGGTGGGTGAGAATTAGGGGTAGGGTAGGGTAAGCGAAGTGTGCCCGAAGGGCGAACGGAGTGGGTTAAGACAAGTAACTGAAGAAATGTCAGCAGAAACAATCTGTAAGCACCTACTACTGAGGTACTTTCAGTTGGTACAGGTAAGTAAGGAGGGAAGGATACAGTGGTCGTGATGGTGAGGGATAGCTGAGTGCAATTAAAGTGGAAAGTAGCAGAAAGAGTGGTAAGAAAGGGCAGGAAAAAAGTTCCTTCTTTCTTTGTTAGATTAGGATCTGATCTTTGATTAGGTTCAATTCTGAGGAGAAAAGTTAGCTGTACAAAAGAATTAGCCTAGTTCAGGGTGCCACCTAGTGGCCACAAATTGTATAGCAACCAAAGCTAGAGTACAGAGATGGAAGGTAAAAGAATTACAAGGTTCTGTGAACAATTGCGGGAGATAGCCCAGGGAGAGGAGAAAGTATAAATATTAAGGGGTAGAGAGGGGGTATGGCTGCTGGGTATCCTGGCTAGGTACAGCGCCTCAATGGATACACAAGTTCTTAAGCCAGTGTTCAGCTTTATCGCTAGATTAAGATAACACGTACTTTCTTGCTTCCTTGGTAGCGGGGTTCCTAAACCGGGTGGCAAGTTTCTTTTTATATGAAGAGATGCTTAGAATATTTTGCAGGGGTCCTTTTCACCAGGTAGGTAGAGGTATCAAAACCTTGTTACAAGACAGAAGATTTGAAACTTTCTTGCCTCCTTGGTAGCGGGGTTCCTAAACTGGGCAGCAAGTTTCTTTTTATATGAAGAGATGCTTAGAATATTTTGCAGGGGTCCTTTTCACCAGGTAGGTAGAGGTATCAAAACCTATATATATATATGTGTGTGTGTGTGTGTATGTGTGTGTGTGTGTGTGTGTGTGTGTGTGTGTGTGTGTGTGTGTGTGTGTGTGTGTGTGTGTGTGTGTGTGTGTGTGTGTGTGTAGATATACACAGATATATAACTATGATAAGATACAACACCTAAGAATGACATATGTTCACAGGCCATGCCAATGGAGGTGAGGGGCCCAAGCAAGAAATGTGTAATACGTAGCATGAACCCCCCACCACCACCACCACCAGCCAGACAGGGGAAACATACAAACAAACCCACAAACAATGTAAACAATCCACTGTTCCCCAGACCACATGCAGAATACAATCAGGGGAGGGACACAGTGGACCTAAGAAGTCTAATCTTGGAACAGAGACAGGAGTGTCCCTTGCGGGACACCCCAAAAATTGTCTGGTTATAGGAGGAGGCCCGTGCGATGACCTATTAAGGCAGGGTGTGTACATACTCAGACTACAAGGGTAGAAAAGCCTGATGACCCATGGGTCGAGACAATGTACGAGATGGGTCCCATAAAGTGGAGAGTGGGCAGTGTGTACTGGTGTGTTTAGACCTGACCTGCACCCAGAGTAAGGATGAGTGCTGTAGAGGAGGTGCTGGTGGGGGAACTATGGGTAGGTAATTATGGGTCTAGACATGCAGGTGTTTGCTGGAGTGGGTCTATTCAGACAGCCCCAGGGATGTAAGCAATAGTGTTCATTGGGCAGAGGCGCCACCCAATGAGCAGCCACTCCCGCTACGAGTCCCACTGCAGCACAGTCTATTTTACATGGTAAAGAATGGAATAACCAGATGTAGATATAAATATGTAGATGTATGTGTGTGTATATATACCCATAACTACATGGAGATATACCTCTCCATCTCCGTAGTACAGATGTATACATACATTGACAGAATATATATAAATACCCACATATAGATATATACCTAAGCAGACACCCATACATCCATATGTCGTTTTCATATATATATATATATATATATATATATATATATATATATATGTGTGTGTGTGTGTGTGTGTGTGTGCGTGTGTGTGTGTGTGTGTGTGTGTGTGTGTGTGTGTGTAAATATACACATATATTTATGTATAGCTAGGATATGATACAGCAGTTAAGAATTACATATGTTCACAGGCCGTGCCAATGTGGGTGAGGGGTCCAATCAACAAATGTGTAACATGTAGCATCACCCCCCCCCAGCTAGACCGGTGAAACATACAAACACACAATAAAAGTAAACACACCACTGCTTCACAGACTACAGGCAGAATACTACCAGTGGGAGAGACCCGCCAAGTCTAATCTTGAAACAAAGACAAGTATGTCCCTTGTGGGACACCCCAAAAATTGTATGATTTTCGGGTTTCCAGCCATTATACATATGTCCAATGGCAGGCCACTCATGTTCTCGGTCTACAAAGTAGGGGAAGCCTGATGAACTCAGGACCCTGTACACTATAGTCACAGTAGTCAACCACTAAACCATCATAGCAATACAGATGAATGATGTATCAGCAAACTAATCCTTACCACAGGTAAATCAAACCAAACATAAACTGAATCTATGTACAGTGTGAAGTGGTATAGCCTGCTACATAAGATAAATATGTGAAATGGAGTACTGGAGTAAGCATAGATGTAAGGTGTTATTGTAATAAAGTGTAGAAGTCCCCAGGTCCCCATACAGTGTATGTACACATGAATTACAGATACCAGATACATATATAATCTGTAATGAAGAATAAATCACTGCCAAAAGGCAAATATAGTGCAAATTAACTATTAAGCAATGCTAACTGCAGCACAGCTCAACTTAGTAAGAGTAAGCAATGTGTAGGGGAGCCAATCCAATCTGCCTACCGGTATACCCCTTTAAGCACTGCCAACCTTAGGTAAGCAGGTGTGCCCATATTTTAACATCTTCAAACCCAGCCAATCATGGAAAAGTGCGGGTAACTGGCCTTATTTAAACTACACAGGTGGGAATACGTTCCATAACTGGTTGTAGCTTCCTACTGCAGGCAGAATGGCTGGTGTGGGTGAAGGCACTCATTTTAGAGTGCAGCGCTGGGGCATCCAGGAGTCAAAACACATGGTATGGCTTCTAGTAAAACACCATGAGGAGAGACTACTACAGGGCCAGTACCAGAGCTTGCAGTATAAAATGGAGGCTTGGGACAGTCTCACCTGTGACCTCACCAGTGCCACAGGTATCCCTCAGACTGGTGAGCAGGTCAGGCACCACCATGCTGACCTGAAGTGGCAGAGGGGGAATGAACTGGAACAGTGGATCCAGGAGTCTCACCAGATGGCTAATGCCCCAGTACTGAGTAAGTACTCATTCCACTAAGTAGTGAAGAATTGCCTAGCTTGTGTATACTATGGATAGGTATGGCTAAATATCAATGTATTCCTCTAACAGCTGCAGATGAGTGGGCTGCAAACTAGCAAGCCCATGATGCTAGGTTGCAAAGGCTGTGTCATGAGGCAGGTTAGTATTTCTCTGCATGTACTATCATAACAAATAAATATAAAAGCCTTAGGAAGTGTCGTACCAGTAGGAATAAATGTGTAATATTCTGTGAATAAAGGTATAACCCCTGGAGTGCTTCTGTTTACTCTTCTTTCATATGTAGTTGAACTGTTGAATACTATAAATAGTACTGTTGTATTAAGCAGTGTGGTTTGTCGTTTTGGCTTTTCCCAGTTAGGGGTCACCACAGCAGAACTCTGGTCCGCTAATGATTGGCGGTAGATTTTTATGGTGCTGAGTTGCCAGCCCGAAACCCAACCTTCAGAGAAGACACACCCATTCACGCATGTCTTTCGGAGGCCACATGACCACGGGGAGGACAAGCAGACTCCACACAGAAGGCACTCCATCTGCGAATTGAACAGGAGAACCTCTTGCTGTGAGGCAACAATGCTACCGCTGTACCACCATGCTGTGGTATGAAGATAAAATGTGTATGAAGTTATGTATAACAATGTTGGAAGTGCCAAGAGGTCAGTCATATTGTACAGGTGAGGGAGACTTAGATAGAAAACAGTAGAAAGTGTCCCATCAATTCCCTGATGGCACAGTGTACTGTGATGTTAACTATCATTTTGTTGTCACACACAGCAAGGGTTTGACTCCCGGGAGTGCTAGTAAGTTGCATGCATAATCATACCCCACAACTGTACAGATTTTGTTACAATGTTCAGATAGAAAGCTGTATGTATAATTACACCCAACAACTGTACAGAATTTGCTAGAATGTTTAGATAGACAGTTGTATGCATATCCATACCCCACAACTGTTCCAGTCTGTCCAGCATGTCCAGATAAATGGCCCATATATCACAAGTCTGGTTCCCTGTTCCCCTACAAAAGCAGTGTGATGAACCCAGAAATGTAGGCAGCTGTTAATAACATATAACTGAAAGTCAAATGTGTATATAGTCATAGAATGTATATGAAAATAAACCTGTCATTCTAGCACCTCACCCAAAGTGTATGACAGCAATACTCAACATATGTTGCATTAACACCTGCATCTGTATGTAAGACACAGGTCACGTATATAATAATCTATAAACATACCAGTATACAATATAAGGCCACTGGGTAGTGTAATAATACTGGTAAGGGAAAGATCACTGCAGTGACTAGGAATGTTGTGAAAACTACAATGATATATTAGTTGTTAACTGAACTCTCTCTCTCCCCTACCATATGTGTGAAGTAACCCAATGACACTCCTCAACTGGTATGTGTACACTCCAAACATTTGTAGGGATATATGTCCTAATGGTTTATGCATATTCACATTTGTTTCTATGCATGTGCCATGTTAAAGTACACTCATATTGGTGGCCTGTTGCCATCAATGAAACCTGCATGCTCTTGTAATGGCCACTGTTGTTCCATATATGCATGTGTTCTGCTTGCTCTGCAACTGTGTTAAATCTGGTGTTTTGGATTAATGGGAATACCTATGCATGCTGTTATAACTAATCCTGAATGCTGTTGACTGTTACTAACCCATATCTGTCATAAACCTGCTACAACATATCTCGTATGGGAAGGCCAGTCCCAGCGGACCTACCTGTCCCACCTCAGCTGGCCATAGCACCGGGCACCAGCACATCTGGGGCCCAGCGTGGGAACTCCTCCTCTGTGGGCCCTGTGCCACCTTTGGGTGGAACCGCTGCATGGGATGGGGATTGCCCCCCCCGGGAGCGGCCGCGAAGGGGAACCTGTCACCCGTCATGTCCAGTCTGTGGTGTGTAGGGAGCTAGATATGGAGTTTCGAGACCGGCTATGCCAGCTTGAGGGTCGAGTGGCACTATTAGAGGGTGAGCCTGCCCCACCTACACAGCCCCCAGCACAGCCACCTTTGGGGCCGTGAAGGTGCAGTGGTGACTGCCCATGGGTGGGGTCCTCAGTCCCACTGTTCCCATTTGGAAGCTCATGGGCTTCCAACTTTCAAACACCCCTCCCCGTCCAAGGTGCTTACCCTCACATGTGTCATATACCACCCCTGTATGTGTCTTGTTTGTCTTGTCTGTTAACCTACCCAGCCTACCTCCCCAATTATACCTACTACCCCTCCCCAACATTCCACTCTCACCTGAATAAAAAAAAGGTAATCCGTTCCCACAAAAACATCACGCCCCATACATAGCTGTCCATTTTGCACACATGTCCACTGGACACATGTAATCTGGTCTATTTGGCATCACAATGAATTTATGTTGTCCGCACCCCTCTCACAGGGGTTTGAGGCTCCAAAATCTACCTTCAAACTCAGTGTATATGCACAGCTGTTGCTGTAGAAGAAATGGGCAGCTATGGACCTTTCCTACACCCTTCCTCCACATGCCTAGGTATTTCCCCTACTGTCTTACCCTCTTTGTGCCCCTTTTTCACCACTTTCCTATCAACCCTTTTTTCTTTTCTTTTAAATAAATTAGCACGGGGGCAAGCGGGAGTAGGCACTTGTAAGCAGCAGTAAGCAGGTTTCAGCTTGTTTGCATTGGGGGTAAGCTATGCCTACACAGGTTAAGCAATTTAAAAGCTAACAGAGTATGAGAAACTGTAACCGAAGGTTAGCAGTGCTTAGCTCTGCGCAAACCCACACAAACCCACTTACAACTGCTTTAAAGTGCCTTAATCGTTCTGTATCCAATGGCCCATGTTCTGCCCAGCAACAAAATAAATTGCCTCTGCAAGGCTCAAACCCTGGACCCTACACTCCATACACAAAGTGATTTACCACTAAGCCATGACAAAATTTATTTATTTATTTATTTGCAGTTGGTTTACCAGGATAGTCCATTGGGCCAAAAAGAACCCATTTTCAATGGAGTCCTGGGGAGAAAAGCTCCAAAACAAAGATTACAAAAAGATTACATTACTTTACAATTTCAATCATTTGTAGATTAGAGACAAATCTTTAAACAATGGTAACAAAAAGATTACAGCAGTTTAAAATTTCAACACAAATACATTCAGTGTTTTCAGAAACATATCATCCAGTCCTGTCATGCAACAGTACAGAGAATGTATATCAATACCTAGATGTCTGTGTGTGTAATGATATTAATAACTAAAGAGATACAACATATCTATATATTTGCATATATATATATATATATATATATATATATATATATATATATATATATATATATTCCTATCACTATCTACATATATATCAGTATATTTGCACATATATACATGCATATGCTTAAATCGACACATATATGTGTCTACACCTATATGTCTACATATTAACAGCACGTTACATATGTGTACGCAGATATATATCTATGTTGGTATATATGGACATGGTTATATATATGTTAGCATATATATATATATATATATATATATATATATATATATATATATATATATGTATATATAAATATATATATATATATGTATGTATATATGGCCATACATCTGTAGATAGCAATGACAGATTAACAAATACACATATGTCCACATGCACCGTAAATGGGGTTGAGAGGCCCCACACACTATATGTCTCATACAAATAGGCATCCCCCCACAGCCAAACACGTGCACCCTGCAATACACTATTAAGTACAGTCTGCCTCCCATAGAACATGTAATATGTGGAAGCCATCAACATCCCCAGGATACAGATACACAGACACAGATATGCAGATACAGAGATACACACACACACACACACACACATATATATATATATATATATATATATATATATATATGTGTGTGTGTGTGTGTGTGTAACTATGCATACACACACAGATATATGTAGAGTATGATACATAT
>NC_056732.1:1587507539-1587697539 GCF_019279795.1 Protopterus annectens | reverse complement strand
TTTTATTATTTTCCCCCAATCCCATTTGCGCGCCGCTGCCCTATGCTTCAACGGATGTGATCGGTGGACATTTCATAAAAGTTGTATTTTGCACATTTGGCATTCTTTGCAATGCTAATGGCCTTCTACTTGGCCATTGGCATGCTTCCTCAATGCTATGCAGCCTTTATCTGGAGCTGTCATAGCTCTGTTTTGCAGTTTGCGGTACCGTACTTGGTTACTAACCGAGTACATTTCTGCATATTACGCTAGTCCTGCATGCCCTGATTCCTGCTTCCTGGATGGCAAATTTACCTCATTTGCATGGTTTTCACCTGCAAATGGGTTGATTTGCATACAGGGGCTGGGGACGTGCAGCACTAGTGCTACAGCGCTAGAGCATGTCAAACGTGCACGTACGTGGATCGCTCGGCTGCCATATTGGCAAATTTTCATCTTACACTAATCATGCACGCCGTGCAAGCTTTTGAGAATCTGGGGGTGTATCTTTCCTATTTCTATATAGTGTATCCAATTGCTGTTATTCTATGTTTCCATGTTGCTTAATAGTATTATGTGTATAAGGATGTACATAATGCCTTCAGTATTCCTTTCCTAAATCTGACCAGATGCCCACGTGTGATCCTGTCACTGCCTCACTGGACACTATGCCTATCATGTGTTTCCATTTAAGCCTATATTCCTTTTCCCAAATCAAAGCTGCATTACTTTACAGTATGCCTCCAAATCTGGAAGTCCCAAGCCACCCTGTCCCTTTTTCAGTATTCATTTTCCCATTACAGTCTCTCTTCTGTTATCCTCAAAAAACCTCTTTAATTTCCTTTTTATATTCTTCCATAGCTGAACTCTTGGATGGTACATATAAACCTGTCCTCCATAAAGAATTAACAGGATCAAAAGCATCTTACTCATCACCTTATTGCTGAAATTCATAAATAATTCTCATAGTCTTATTTTACTTATAATCTTTTAATTACGTCCCACATTTAGTTAGCTGTTTACTCAACATCCGATTGAGAAATTCCCAAGTATCACATCTTGTCGTGACCTCATAAAAGGGTAAGTTTTGCAACATCATGTGTTGAGGAATAATTCATTCCTATAGCCTTTGTTTTTTGCCTTATTTACTTTATATCCTGCCATACTAATAGCATATTCCAGACTATCAAATATCATTTTTATATCATGTTCTGATTTGGTAAAATATAATATCATGTCATCTGTAAAAAGGGCTTTTTTCTCATTGGTATTTCTCCATTTTATCCAATTACATTTAATATCTTATGTCTCTGGCTACTGGCTCTAAATACAAAGCAAAGTGTAATTGCAAAAATGTACACCCCTCCCTAATTCCTCTTGTAAGATTAAATGCTTTAGACAGCTCACCACCACACTTCACCATTGCTTGTGCTGCTCTGTAGATATTAAATAGTAATGTTGTCTATGCTTGTGCAATCCAAGTGCCTCAAAAAAAATCTCTTTATAAATTCCCACTTCATGCTGTAAAATGCTTTTTTGGCGTTCAAACCAATAACATTAGTATATTATTATTGTCCACTGCACCTTGTGAAGGGTGAGACTTACAGAGAAGGAAAATGTTATTGTTTGTGTTTCATTTCTAATGTTTTCTTAACGAGATAGATTGCTGAATGTTTTTTCAGTATGTGTCTTATGATTTACTCCCTGCCTAGTATTAGTAATTGCTGACAGGGAAGAAATGTAAAAAGATTTCTTCTGTGTAGAAAGTTCTGTTATAGAACTTGGAACTCATGTGTAATATTGAAAGTCATAAACAAGTAGTCAAAAGTCTTAGTTATCAAAATGAATGCTGTAGTGTTCATTTTTAATTGTTTAGTGGATGTTCTATGATTGTCAAGAATAATATTGCTTTTAATGTAAGAAAGTATAAAAATTCCATTGTTTGAAGAGACAGGACCTTGATTTCCTAGTAGTCCATGTATGTGATTCTCTTTGCAATATTGAAGATTGTTCTTCTCTGCTGGACTATGTCATATGAAAGTTGTTGGGTACTTTTAACAGTTTGGTGCTGTGTCTACTCAGATTTTCAAGCCATCTCTGTGCTGCTGCATTAGAAATTACCACTGGGCTCAAAAATAGACAGGTTTCTGTCAGACAAGTTTCTAGTATACCAATACACAATTTTACAAATCTCAGCAGAGTCTAAAGTCTCTACATAGGTTCATAGGTTCATAGGATGATAGTAGGCTATTGGCCCAGAGGCCCTTATAAGCCTAGCCAAGAACTTTGCCCAGGTTCCCTCAAAGTCAGCACCTGTTTCCCCTGTCCAGCAGGTACACAGGTGGGATCCCAGGAGTATATTTTCTGGTTCCCATCCAGTCATCCAGGTTCCTCTTAAAGAAGGCTAGAGAGGTACTCTGCTTGACTATTCCACAGATGGGGGAGTCTCTGGGGCACACATCTATCCTGCCAACAAGTTCTATTAATGTCACAGACCAGGTTAAGGCCTTGCATGCGGGTTGCACGAGTGGAGTTTATCTTATGGATATGCACCAACTCCATCAAGGCTGGGTCTGAAATGGCCTTGTATGCCAGACACAGGTCACCTCTGAGCAGTCTGTATGAGACTGAGTAGGGGGACAGGGCTTTTAGCCTATCTGTATAGATAGGTGTTTGAGACCCTGGATTTTCCTGGTCAGGAACCTCTGTGGTCTCTCCAACTGTTGCATGTGCTTGGCAAGGTACATGCCAAAGGGGTCATTGTACTCGATAATGGGTCTGATAAGGGAGGAGTACAGGGATGTTATGACCTCTTTGTTCCTGGATGACATACCCTTATTGATGAGGTGGGCCATGTAGATAGCCTTCCGTACAATGGAGGCAATGTGGTGGTCAAAAGTCAGGTTGCTATCAAGTCCCTCACAACTGACTGCATGCTTAGTACATTGTTATTAATGTGATAATTAGTGGGGATGACATTTTCTCCAAAGGGGATAATGATCCATTTCTTGGCATTCAGTTTGAGTCCATGTTTCTGGCACCAGTCATTAGTTTGGGCAAGGGCCTCTTGGAGGATGTTTACATCACTAGGAGAATTTAAGACAGTGCCCAGCTCGCCATCATCTGCAGACTTGGGCAGCCACAGACCACTGGTTTTGGCTTGCACCTCAGAAAAGTATATCCCAAACAGTAGAGGCCCCAAGACTGATCCTTTGGGTACACCACTTGTTACAGGTCTATTACTAGAGGTGGCTTCCCCTACTTTGATTGAGTTGGTTCTATCAGTGAGCAAATTAGCTACCCATCTGGTACATACGGGTTGATACCTAGCTGGGAGAGTTTATCTATTATGCCCAAGTGGGGAATAGTGTCAAAGGCTTTGACTAGGTCAGGGTAGTCAAGGTAAGCTTTATTAAAACTTTCTTCATTAGTTCTGATTGTATGTGAGTGGGAAAGTTGTACAAGTCTATTAAATTGGATGCATGTGTAATCACCCATACTAATGGTAGTGAGGTATTTCATTGTGTTCTAGTGGGGATTTAATCAATATATACAAGGGCAGGTTATCTTTGTCATAAGGACGAGTTTCATTGTGAGAAGATGGGCAAGAATAAAAGCTGTTGTACAGAAAGAGAATGAATCTACTGATGCATATTTACAACACAGAATAGATGCACTGAAAGCCTTCTCTGGACATTAAGAGCCTACGAAAGGTGCAGTAGCCAGTGGGTTGTTATTACCTATACCAGAACAGATTAAAAAGGTTTGTTTGAATTGGCAGAGCTTAGGCATTCATGAAAATGTAAATCAAGCATAATATGTAGCAGATAACGTACTTAGGGACAAAAGCAAAAAAATAGTGGATATCCAGCTCTAACAGCTGAATACCAATTCTCAAAGGCAGGGAAGGGGAAGAAGAAATCGAGGAGGAAAAGATTTATTCAGATTTTTTCAGCACCCTCCAGGACAGTACCAGCAAAGTTATTATTCCCCTGGTTTATGACCATCACTGCAAGGTGCACCCACATTTAAATGCTTGTTTTAATTGTAGTCATATTGGACACTGACAAAATGAATGCCCATTATCTGGAAAATAAGCAAGTTTGCCAAATGTTCAAATATCACAGCAATCTGAAAGAAACCCTGTTATATAGAACACTGCTTGGTAGCCACCAGTGTGGCAGCAAACTTCATGACCAAGAACCACAGTAATTTCCCTTGGGGCAATTGTCTAGGATGGTCCTTTTGTCAATATTAAAGTGCAAAATACACCTGTTCTCTTTCTTGCCAATGTAAGAGCTACTAGAGCTATGATAACTTTGAAAAACACTGAACAACTTCCACTTTTCTAAACATACCATTCAGGGTGTAGGCATGCCTGGAATTCATTTAGACTATCCAGAAACTAACCCTGCTCTTATTCAAACTGGTCCCCTAAAACATCAGTGTGCTTTCATTGCAGGAAACCCAGCCCCTTTAGAACTGTTAGGTAGAGATTTACTGTGTAAACCTAGATGTACTGTTATTATACACCTGATGGTGTATTTCAAGATATTCCTAATGAATATTTAAGATTATATTCAAGCACTACCTGTACAGATGAAGATTCCCTTTTGCCATTATAACATCAAAGCAAAATGAAAATGCTGGTATTGAGTAATTAAAATTAATCTCTCCGCAGCTCTGGACTACCCATAAAAATGAGATACGGTGTATGAAGGACACAGAACCTGTGTGTATAAAATTAAAATCCTCTGAGCATCTGCTTATGGTAGTTCAGTATCTTTTGTCAGTAGAAGCAGAGAAAGTAATCAAATGTGTTATTTATGCCTGGTATTGTCCCAACTCACAGTCCTAGTAACATTACTGTTTTCCCATTCAATAAACCTGAAAAAGGTACATACAGGTTTGTACAAGATTTACATGCAGTGAATGCAGTAGTGGTACCAACATTTTCAGTTGTTCCTAATCCTTTAGTAAGTTATATTCCTTCAAATACTACAACCTTCTCAGTGCTACATATTTCATCCACTTTCATTTCAATCCCACTGCATCCAGATAGCCAATATCTCTTTGTTTTTACTAAAAGAGGACAGCACACTTAGACTAGATTTCTGCAAGGGTATGTATAATCTCCCACTCTTTTCTCTAGAGAAATAAAGAAACAACCAGACAAAGATTAAGTTTTCTTGTGGGTCTACTTTGACTCATTACAAAGATTATCTGCTTCTTACTTCAAAAACCCTGCATGACTATAAACAAGACATGATAGAAGAATTGGGCTTCAAGGTTAATACAGACAAATTGCAGTTGTAGAAACTGCAGGTTTAATATTTGGAACATCTTATTTCAGAAGGTGCTAGACAGATTTGGCCATCATGTATTGGTGTGATCCAAACTGTACCATACCCTGCTATATTAAAACAATAGCATTATCTTTTAGGATTAAGAGGTTACTATCAACAATGGATTATTAACTACGCAGAAGTAGTGAACCCCCTGTTAGAATTATCAACGAAAGAAACCCCTGAACATTTACCCTGGAAGGATTATCATGAACAATCTTCTGTACAATTGAAAACATTACTTGTAAAGCCTCCTGCACCTGGGTTGCCAGAATACTCTAAGAGATTTTTCTTATTTTGTACTGAAAGGAATAAAGTGGTTTTAGGATTATTAGCACAACAAAGAAATTATTGTTTCCCCCACTGTCTTAGGTGGTGGTGCCCTTGGTAGATATTATGGCAGCACTGACTCTTGGGCACGAGACTTATGTGGCAGTTCCACATTCTGTAGATGCTTGTTATTGTAGACTAAAATTCAATATTTATGTGCAGTACGACTGTCTAAGTATGAATTTTCATTACTTAACAACCCTTCTTCACAGATTGTTTGATGTCCATCATTTAATCCTGCTTCTTTAATCCCTACAGTGGACAAAGGAGAACATTGTGATTTGGGTAGTTGTTGCTAACACTGTGCTTCCTCCTAGATTCGATCTGAAAGATGTTTATTTGCAGAATCCAGATCTAATTCTTTTAATGGATGGCACCTGTGTTCAAAAGAGTTGATGATGAACTCGTAGCAGGCTTTTGTGTTTACACACAAGAAATAACTTTATTTATTGTACAATTAAATGGAAATGTGTCTGTTCATGTACCTAAACTTGTAGCCATTACTAAAGCCTGTAAGACTGGCATAGATGAGTCACTAACAATTTTTACAGATTCTCACTCATTTGTAACAAAGAGTAACACATTTGCAGATATAGTGGTAAGACAGGCTGCATTATTTTCTCCAGTTCAGACTATATTCTTACAGCAAATGGATAAAACTAACACTTTTTGTTCACAGCAGTTATTGCCTGCTGAAGATCAGATACAGGACTCTGAGAGAAGGAGGTGGGTAATAGGTGGCTACAGTCACTCTCCAGACTTTTTGTGGCACCATCCAGATGGTTAACTAGTACTCCCACACAATTTCTTAAATCAGTTGGTAAAAGCCTACCATCTGCCTTTTCATTTGGGCAAAAATGCATTAATAAAATAGACTTCCACCAGTTGGCATGGCCCTCATATCTCAGAAGTCATTCAACATATTGTAAATGCATATGTAACTTGCTTGGTACATAATGTGTCTAAATGAGTGCCTGCTCCTGTTCCATCATTGGAAAAAGCCTTGGGAACCATTTTGTTTCTTGCAAGTGGGACTTCTTTGAACTTCCTCGAGTGTAGAAATGTTGCTATTTATTAGTTGCGATTGACATTTTCTCTGAATAGGTAGAAGCATATCCATGTGTAAAGAATAATACACACACAGTAGCAAAGAAATTTTTGACTGAATTAATTCCCAGATTTGGTGTTCCCTGTTACATCTATTTGGACCAGAGCACTCGTTTTACTAGCCAAGTGATGCAGCAACTTTGAAAGATTTTGAATGTTAAATTGCAATTTCATTTCTCTATATACCACAGGTTTCAGGGATATTGGAAATAGCCAATCAGACATTCAAATAAGATTAGCTAATGTTTGTGAGGAGACTGGTCTCAAATAGCCAGAAGCATTTTCTTAAGTTTTATCTAGTGTTAGAAGTACTGTTAGTACTACTAAAACATTATCTCTTCATGAAATCCTCATGGGCAGACTTATCAGAATGCTTACTAACCCTCTCTTAAATAACTTAGAATTGCAAGATATTGACAAATCCATGCTTTGATATTGCATATCTTTTTGTTCTATTTTGCAGAAATACAATAGTGTCGTTCTGCATGCAGTCCAATGACCCACACAGCAGGACCATCATGACCTGCAACCCAGTGACATTGTCTACATTAAAGTACATTCCTGAAGAAGTTCAGTTTGCCCCAGATGGAAAGGATCATACTTGGTTTTGCTCACAACTATTACTACCATCTGTTGTGAGGGCCTCCCCACCGGGATACATGTGTTGCACGTAAAAAAAAAAACTCCCTTGTGATGAGTGCAGCCAAGATTCCATTGATGTCAGACCACATCAGAACCTATCACCAGCAGAACTAGATGAAAAAACTGGAAGATAATTGTATCTGGAAGTATCAGCCAGTGATGTTCTGTCATCCAAACCAAATTTAGAACCAACTGTGAATTGATGGCCATCCAACTTGATTCCACATCCACCATCCAGATCACACCCGGAATTGAAAACAGTTAAGTTACCCCTTTCACCAGATCAGAAAGTTATATCACATGATTCTGCTACCTCATGCTGGTCTGACTTAAACTCCAATGATTCTTCTTCAACATCAACAACATTTTTCCTTGCTTCTGAATCCAACATCAGAGATCATCATGGCTTTTGCATACCAAAATAGACATTGCCTTAGCCAGACAATGTTTTCTTTCCAAATCATCTACATTTAAATCCATTGGTAGAAGACTATTTGGTGATTGCTTTCCTATGAACTATGGATAATCAACCCAAAGTACATGCTTAGTTTCTTTAAAACCCTCTCCAGCCCCAACATGATTGTTTTTCCTATAGACCTTTCATAGGAACAGTTACTGTGATTTTAATCATTATTCTATTTCATTTGCTTTTGCCATCTGGAAACATATGTGTGTCATTGTCTGTGACCATTGGAACTGCATGTACTGAATCAGATCAGTTCTTAATAGGCATTCCCCCTTTGCTAAAAATAGGGATAAGTGTTTGGTTACAGTTGAATCGAGAACACCTGAATGGCATCCTAGATTTAATACTTTTTTTTCTACTGCCTTGCATGCTTATTATGTACAGACCCTCAAAGTTAGCAACTGCTCGGCCTGTGAACATATTCTTACTACACATGATAGGGCTAGTCCACTGGATTCCTATACTAGTGACTGATTCAGAGCTTCATATAGCATTTTATCTTATTTTACTTCCAAAAAAATGGAAGAGTAAATGTTTTTCTATCCACTTTTCAGTAATGCCACTTTAACTATCAACAACTGTTAAAATACATATTTGCTAACACAAAAACTGATCACTTGTTGGAATTAATGCTTGCAATTTCACATGGAAAATTTATGATAGGGATGAAGGACAGAGCATGACAACATTACATGAATATTAGTACATTTTTGGAAATCAAGCTTATCCCCAGTTGTTGCTATATAGGTTGTTTATCACAGCTCTATGACATGCAGCTGTTTTACCTGAAGGAAAGATCTGTAATGCTCACTACAAGAGAGACACTAAAAACATTTCTAACCCAGATGGAAAGATAAATGCTTCATGGGTTTATCATAACACTGTACAAAAAACTGCTTTAAAAGGGTTTTGCCACATGGATCATGGTGATGGGATCTATATGGAGCAAGCATTGTACCTGCTTATGGAGCAGTGAATTCTATCTGGAAGCTTACAAACCTGTCTAAGCTCTTGGAAATGTTGAGTAATTCTATATTTCAGTCTATTAATCTGATTACCCAATAACTGTCTGCAGTGCACACTGTGGTGCTACAAAACTGCATGGCACTTGACTTTACCCTTGCCTCTAAAGGGGGTATGCATGCATTCATACAGAAAAAGTGTTGCTCTTTTATAACTAACACTTGTGCCATTCATAGTCAGCTAGAAATAATTCAGAAAGCCACTAAACTATCACATTCCAAAAAAGTTTACATTTCCCAGAGGACATGGTTAACCAACCTTTTCTTCAGATGGGGAGGAGGAATCTTAAACATTTTTCATGTTTATTGCTATTATAATCTCATTCTTAGGTCTTATTACTTTTATTGTAAAAGTGTGCATTTTAAAATTATTAGAATCCAGAAAAAATGTCAACCTGTAAATGCACAAAAATGAATCACCACCACTGACCACAATTGATAAGAATCACAGCACAGTAGAAGATAAAGTATTGCAAGATTTTACTAAAATATATGAAAATATATACAACAGATTGGGGGAATGTGAAAATAGATATAATGGAGGCTGTTACTGAAGATTATTTACAGACTCATCAAGATATTGACATATTTTTATTTATTTATTTATTTTACATTTGTTAACTGGGAAAGTCCACTGGACACATGTCCTTTTTCAGTGGAGGCCTGAGAAGAAAAGCTCCACAACTAAATAACAGTAAGAATGAATACAGTAGATAATATACAAGAACAGCTATGAAAAACACAATGTATAAGACAGTATATAAAAATAAGTTGACATTAACAGAGTAAGAAAACATAATTAAGTAGATACATACAAAACTTGGTTTGCCCATGTCAGTTATGCTTCAGCCTACATATAGAACATAATTAAGTAGATACATACAGAAAATATTGCCTACTGCTTAGATGTCTAGTCTGGTTAAGTAGTACATGCAGGATATAGCCCTATGTGCAAACAATAGATGTTAAGTACTATTTGCAGTGTATAGCAGAACTGAAGCTTGAAGTGGGCCAAAACTGCAGATTGAAGCTAGCCTGGCCTAGTACAGGAACAGAGCCATCTGGAAGTATAGTGAGTTCTTAGAGTCTTTTTAAACTGTGTTAGTGGTAAGATAGAAGTTATGTGTGTAGGTTAGGAGTTCCATAGCTTTGCTACATAGTTAGAGAAGAGTGATTCACCTGCTGTATTGAGGGGTTTGGCTACCACAAGAAGGATTTTATTGCTTGAGCCCAGAGTCCTTTTATTTGAGTATGGTTGTAGTAAGGTTTGTACTGAAGGGATTTTCTCAGGGTGATGCAGGATTTTATGAGCTAGCATGAGTTGATTACATTGCAAGAGTTGGGGAAATTCTAGCCAGTTAAGCTGTTTTAATGCTAGACAGTGGTGTGACCTATAAGGGGAGTTAGTAGCAAACCTGGTGATGTTGTTATAGCAATATTCTAGTTTTGCTAAATCAGACATTTTGAGATTGGTGAATATAGGGAAGGTGTACAGTAGGGTAGAAAGGAGGTGTGTATGTGATATGGTGGCTTTTGAGTGTTTGGTGAGATAATGTTTGTTTCTATATAGTGTTCTCAGTTTCTTATGTGCTTTTTTAATAGTGTGGGTAATGTGAACATCAAATCTCAAATTATTATCAATCTCAACACCAAGTAGTTTTGTATGAGCTAGGGGGGAAATTATAGTTTTGTTACTGGATGTGATATTAAAGGTGGGGTCTAAGGAGCTGGATCTGGTTGGTTTAAAAAGAAGCAGCTTTCTTTTGTTAGGATTCAAAATAAGTTGGATATTAGATAGGAATCCTTTGACTGCTAAAAAGGATAGTTGAATAAGTGATTGGAGTTCTTGTAGGGAAGAAGCTGAACAGATTAGAGTAGAATCATTTGCATATTGTATGACAGATACATGAGGAAGGGAAGAGTGGAGGTTGTTAGTATACAGAGAGAAACATAATGGGCCTAGAATGGAGCCTTGTGGCACACCGAGAGTGACTAGGAGCAGTGGAGAGAATGCATGCTTCCACAGCACTAATTGTTGGTGGCTGGAAAGGCAGATTTAGAACCAGGCTAAGGAGGAGTCACTAAGTCATATAGAGGAGAGAGTTTTGATGAGTATGCTGTGTCTAACCATGTCAAAAGCTTTAGACAGGTCTAGGAAGGTGGCTGACACAAATCTGCCATTATTTCTGTGGTAATCAACTGTGTTTGTGAAGGACATAAGAGCTGTGGTGGTACTGTGGGGGTGAAAGCCATATTGAGTAGCTGATTGGAGTTTATTTGTGTGCAAGTAGTCCATAATTTGGGTGTGTATACATCTCTCTAGGATTTTGGCTAAGGGGGGGTAAGATAGCTATTGTACGATAGTTTGCTAGTTCTGTGAAATTCCCTCTTTTATGAAGCGGTATTATATGTGATATTTTCCATATTTCGGGGACAAGGGCTTCTGACAGGGATCTGTTAATAAGAATAGATATAGGGTAGGCAATGGCATAGGCTGCTATTTATAGGAATTCTGCTGGCAAGTTGTCAGATGCTAGTGTTGTGGGCTTGAGTTTTTTTAGGTATTTCTAATCCTGTCAGTA
The DNA here is from genome assembly GCF_019279795.1 of Protopterus annectens. NCBI lineage: Eukaryota > Metazoa > Chordata > Ceratodontiformes > Protopteridae > Protopterus > Protopterus annectens. Next base: position 1,587,686,066 of record NC_056732.1, on the reverse strand, counting down.
GGGATGGGCTGGAAGTGGAATAAGTTGTTATTGTGAGGAGATGTATAGGTTTGTGTAGGAGGGTTGTTAGAGATGTTTTGTTGATTGGATAGGGCTAGAACCATGTTAGTGAAGAATTTGTTGAATTGTGTGGCAATGGTTTCTGTTGTGTTTTCAGTGGTAGGGGAGGGGGTACTACTTTTACCTGATGAGAGTATTTTGTCAATGGCTGCCCAGAACTTTTGGAGATTATGCTGATGCTTTATTTGTAGATTTTGGGAGTAGTTAGCTTTGTCATGTTTTACCAGTTTTTTAACTTTATTCCTGAGCTCCAGGTAGGTTTTTTTGGTGGCTTTGGATCTGATTTTGTAGCAATGGTTCCAGGCTGTATCCCTGGTTTTGAGGAGGGCTCTGGTCTCCTTAGTTAATGGCATAGGCTGCTATTTATAGGAATTCTGCTGGCAAGTTGTCAGATGCTAGTGTTGTGGGCTTGAGCTTTTTTAGGTATTTCTAATCCTGTCAGTAGGGATGGGCTGGAAGTGGAATAAGTTGTTATTGTGAGGAGATGTATAGGTTTGTGTAGGAGGGTTGTTAGAGATGTTTTGTTGATTGGATAGGGCTAGAACCATGTTAGTGAAGAATTTGTTGAATTGTGTGGCAATGGTTTCTGTTGTGTTTTCAGTGGTAGGGGAGGGGGTACTACTTTTACCTGATGAGAGTATTTTGTCAATGGCTGCCCAGAACTTTTGGAGATTATGCTGATGCTTTATTTGTAGATTTTGGGAGTAGTTAGCTTTGTCATGTTTTACCAGTTTTTTAACTTTATTCCTGAGCTCCAGGTAGGTCTTTTTGGTGGCTTTGGATCTGATTTTGTAGCAATGGTTCCAGGCTTTATCCCTGGTTTTGAGGAGGGCTCTGGTCTCCTTAGTTAGCCAAGGAGCAGTGTTAGCTTTGATTCTGATGGTTCTGGGTGGGGCATGTAGGTTCAGGATATTTAGAAAGGTGGAATTAAAATATTTGATGGCTTCATTAAGGTCAAGGTGTTTTGATTGTGTCCAGTTACAATGTTTTAGATCTGTGATGAGGTTGTTGGGGTCAAGATTATTTTTATTTCTAATTATTTGGTAGACAGTTCCTTTAATGTGGTGGAAATGCTGTCTAGGGAGGAAATTTGTTAGATGGTCACTTAGGTCATCAGGCAGGCAACCTGTATGAGAGGGGAGGACTGGTCTGTTTGTTAGTATCCAGTCAAAGATCAATTCCCTGTTAGTTGTTTTGTCTAATCCGGTTGGAGTTTAGATAGTTTGTATAAATCCATGAAGGTTAATATGATTTGTGGGGGCATATGAGTTGCATGTTAGCCAATCAATGTTAAAGTCTCCTAGGATGAATGTTTCCTGCTGGAGTGTGGTGGAAGACCAGTGGACTAGGTCCTTGAGAGTGTCTATATTGTTACCAGGTGGTATATAGCACCCAATTATATTTATTAGTTTGTTTATATTGAGTTTTAGTTGGGCAAAGAGTGTTTCTGCTTTGTCTAGGTTGGGGTGTTTTATATGTAATTTCTCTACTGTTATGTGATTTTTGTATAATATGGCAATACCTCTGCCTTTCTTGTTAGTTCTATCTTTTCTTAGAATATTATAACCTGGTGGGATAATTTCATTATCTGTGATATGGGGCTTGAGCCAAGTCTCTGTTATAACAGCTATATCTGGGGTGTATAATGACAGACAAGCATGGAGGTTGTAAATTATATTGGAGATGCTTCTTATGTTGATGTTAAATAAGAGTATGTCAGTAAATTTTCCGGGGTGATGTAGTAAGTTAATGGAGTGGTTGGGAATTTGGGAAGTGGGGGTGCTTAAAGAAGTTGCTGGTCCAGGGTTTGGATGGATGTCACCACAACACATTAGTTTGGAGGCTATATGGACAATAGTCTGTAGTATTTTTCTTATGTCTCTGTCATATTGATGGGAAAGTGTGGATGTGTAGTGATAAGGTAGTATTAAAAAGGGAGCATAATCAGTGGGACAGGAATTAAAAATAGCAGGGGAGATAGGTAAGTTGTATAGGTTAGTGTAGATAGTTTTAGGAGCTGTGGAGTAGAAGGGAGGAGTTTCTTGTAGATTGGTGTGGTATGAGGTCAGCAGGGAGAGTGATAATAGAGTGATTAGAAAAGCTGTGTGTAGTAGTAGCATGTTGTGGTAATTTAGAATGGAGTATAGTGTATGCTGTATAGTTAGGGGAGTGAGAATAGGTAGATAGAAGTGTGCTGGACAAGTAGGAGTTAAGGAGGATTTTGGGTGTGGATAGGAGAGGAAATGAGAAAAATGTAATGTAGTCAGTATGATAATTGGAGGGTGGTTGTTGGTAGTCAGATGATGAAGTCCTGTGTTTGAGATTGGTTAGTATAGTTTGGTGGGTGTGGCTAGTGCTAAATAAGAATAGGGATAGTGGGGGGGGTGGGAATTAGGGGTAGGGTAGGGGATCAGAGTGAGCCTGAGTGGACCTGTATGATGCACTGGAATGGGTCACTTGAGGCCGGTATAGATGTAATAAATTCAACATGGGGTGGGCAGTTATAGCAACACCAAGTGGGGTGCTATTCAATGTGCTCTGAGGTCAGAACACAAGTACAGACTAATGGTGGTCTGAGTGCAGAATAAAATGTACTCTTGGGATAGCTTAATAGCATAAAGCAGAGTTTGGGGGCAGCGATGTTTATAAAGCAGATATATTGGTACTGGAGCACCTGCATTCTATGTGCATGCCTAAGCAGATCCAAGAGTTAGGTTTAAAGGATCTACTGTACAGGTGAGCTAATGAATTTAATTTTAAACACAACCACAGCTTTTCTATCAGGGTACATACAATAAATTTGCAGGGCAAGCAGAGTAGTCACTGCGATGCAGGGAATACCTGAAGGTTCCACTTGTATCTCAACTGGTTGAGAGTTGGTTCAGTAAGAGTAGCCGACTAGCTGAAAAAAGAAAAGGACAAATAAGTTTAGGATACACTTAAGACTGGTAGACAGCAGGGGATGGGGATGGGAGTGTGAGGGGCCTGCATGTTGAGGAAGATGAGTGATTGTGTGAGATATAATGTGACAGAGGGTGAGAGGGGGTGAATAATGAGAAAGGAAGCAGTGCGGTGCAATATGGAGTTTACTCCTGTAAGGCTGTAGTTGTTACAATTAATAATACATATACAGTACATACTGCTACTACAACTGTCTGTTAGGATACAGTACTCAAAAATAACTACAATAAATATAGTCAGTAATGATTGAGGGAAGGATAACTAAGTAAGTTTCTACAGGAGAAATAATGAAAAAATACTTATTTAACACCAGGTACTAGTCAGGGGTAACAGCAGTTACTGGAAAGGCCACGTGCATCAGCTTACACTGTCAATCTGTACTGTAGTAGCTTAAACAGTAATACCATTGTCAAACAAAGTAGTGGCTCAGGACGTAAGCAGGCCAGGTTGACCATGTGTGCGGAATTTGAAAAATGCTATTAATTAAATGCAGTCGGGCCGGGTTGACCATGTGCATGGAATATGAAAACTGCAATTAATTAACTGCAGTTATTCAGCTAAGAGAAACCATTAAGCATGCAGTAAACAGTAACTTTGTACTCAGTGGTTATTCTCTTAGCAAATTCTCCCCCTGAGCAATATGTAACTGTAACTTTTAACTATAAGGCAAAGCATTAAAAGGGGTTTAACAGCTTTGTTTCCTGGAGGAGAATGCCATATCTTTGAATTATTCCAAAACAAAGAAGTTGCTGCACTCTTATCTAATGATCCTTTTCCACGCATTCTACTACTAGTCAAATAATCCAAATTTAATCAACAGCATTAAGTAACCAAATAACCACCAAAAGTAGAAAACAGTATGAAAACCACTACAAAAACACTAGTAGAATCGTTGTAAAACCAGTTAATGTACATTAAAGTAGGAATACATAGTGCAACACTGTTTCAATTAAATGCTACAGTGGAATATTTAGGCTAGTTACACTAACATTAAAGTACAAAACACATCGCACAACACTATTTCAGGTAGATTGATACAGTTCATTAGTTAGACTTGCCTGGCATGCACACACGATGTAGGGGGCTTCAATATTTTTATTGCTAATAAGGCTATATTTTTCAAATGACTGTGTAAAGAGTGTTCATGTCTTGGACAGAAAGAAACAGCATCTGAAAAATATTTGATAGCAAGTGAAAAAGTCTTCATTCATGTGAATATTTTTAATCATTGTCCAGTCAAAGAAAAACATTATGGTTTGGATGATGCTTTACAGCATCAGATGGGGGATTGTGAAGGCTGAAATGTGCAGTGAAGGAAAAATGTTAGTGAGTGTATTTTATTTCCAATATGCTTTCATAACAAGATGAGTTTCTGAATGCTTTTCAATATGTATCTGATGATTTACTTCCTGCCTAATATTAGTAATTGCTGATAGAGAAGAAATGTAAACAGATTTGCTGTCTGTAGAACGTAATAAACCAGTAGTCAGGAGATCTTAGCAAAATTAATGCTGTAGTGTTCATTTTTAATTGGTCGTTTTTGTCCTATGATTGTGCTGCTTTTAATGAAAGAAAGTATAAAATTTCATTATTCTATAGTTCGAGGCAACAGGACCTTGATTTCCTAGTCTCCCATGTATGTGTTTCTCTTTGCAATAAAGGAAGTGCTGTGTGAAAGTTATTGGGCACCTTAACAATCCTTATGAATCATAAGGGTTCTGTTAATGTTGTAAAATGTTTGCCTACCTTCTATAAACCTACACTGATCCATGTCTGTTATTCTTGGCTGTATCCTTACCATTCTTGTTACTAAAATTCTCAAAAATACTTTGTAGTCATAATCTGAAATCAAAATAAGACTAAGTGAATCGGGATCAAGAGGATCTTTCCCCTCCTTTGGTATAACTACCGCTATTGTTTCTTTCCAAGTCAAGGCACATCACAACTTAATAAAACATTGCTAAAAAAACTATCCAGAATTATGTTTCCTTTTCCTTCTTTTTCCACATTTCTATTGGAATTCGGTCCCTTACACTGGGTTTCCCTGTATCCTGGTTTCTCACTGCATCTTTGATTTCAGTTTCCTTTATTTTTTACATTAACGCTCCTGTTTATGCTCCTATTAACCATAGAAGTTGTAATTGTTTCAGATATGTCACCATTTCATGTGTGTTATTCTCAACCTGCATGTCTTGTCTACATAGTGTACTCAAATCATGTATCATTACATTCACATTTTCCCTGGGTCCACTTCTACCCTACAGCTCTCATAATTCCTGATTTTAGTGATCAACCTTTTATTGCCTCAAACATTGAGCCAACAATTTGGCTGTTCCAGGGTTATTGTTAAAAATAATTGTTTTAAAGCCATTACTATGCTCATTTGTATTTTATAAATTCTCTTGCACAAACATTCTAGCTTATTCAATTATCTTCAACCTATTGTATTCCACTTAGTCTTTTTGCTTCTGTTAATCCGTTAATTTTAAGCCCTCTAAATCCATGCTGTGAATATAATTCATATCTCATTTTCTTTCATTCTGACCACATTTCTAATATTCAGTTTACAACTATCCTACTCATTTGCAAGCTCTTTACTGCTGAAATACAATTATAATACAATTTCGCAAAAAGTTTGATCTAGCTGATCATTAAATGGCATATTTTGCAAAATACTAGAAAATGTTACATGTCTGTCACAATTCACTTTTTTACTTGCTTATAAAAACAACTTACACAAGTGCATGGTCTGACATGGTTACTGGATGTGTCTTCATGGTTAGCATCATTTTGCTGTATTCTTTCAATATGTATCATTTAGCTAATCTTGCCCAGTAACTACATTTTATTGAAAGTGTGGAGATTCCACTTAATTCTGCCTTAGGTTCATTGCAACAATGAGTAGAAATCCATACATATATCTAAGTATCTGCCCTCAACTTGCATTCTGTAATATACTGGCCCTCCATAGATGTCTCCCTTCTTTCCTATAGTGTTCCAGTCTTCAGCCACATCCATACATATTTGATGAAAGTCTAGTAAGATAATTTGTAACATAGTAAAGCTTATTTTTGTAACCTGTTTTTTTCACTATTGTGTCACTCTGTATGTTTTTTATGCAATATTGAACCAAATTAACATGATATTTTTTTCATTAAAACAACATGCAATTCCCTACCTAATAAAAAAAAAATAAACAACATATTCATGATATACATATTTTTTCTCAAGGCAATAGAGCTTAAAGTTCTGTAAAAACAACAGTGTAAATGTTCTTCTAGTATTTTCTAATCAGACTCAAATATTAATTCATTGCTTTGGACTAGAGAACACATTATAAATCAATCTGAAAATCTCCTATTTTGAAGCCTTATAACACGTGATTTTAGCCCAACAACATGCAATATGAAATAGTTATTTTCTCACTAGTGCTTACTATTTCCACTGGTTTTAAAATATCTTCTAGTGTGTATTTTACATTGACGTTACACCAAATATCATTGCCCCTACAGTTGTACCTTTTCTGAGGGTGTGTCAGGAGTGGGCATTCTTTGGACCTTTGAACCATTCTTCAGCTCCTGCACCCTTCAAATCAAAAGTTTACTTTAAGACTGACTAGCATGATCCTCCTGGAAAAAGTAGCTTAATCAGAAGGTGGATGCTGACAAGGTGTGAACTGTCATAAAATTCAGTAGCCTTAAAATACTTATGAATCTATGAATGTATATATTCCCCTGCATTTAACCTATTTTTTCACTCAGGGTTTGCAGGGCATTGATTTTGTGAATCTTGTTATCAGTCTTGCTTTCAGTCAACATATTTGTGTTGTTAACTTTGTATTCACTCCCAGACCTAAAGTAAGCATTACCAGAGATAATTTTATATATATATTACTGCCTATTTGTTTCCATCATAAATTAATTTCCTTTTTCATTCATAATTTGCTTTGCCTTCCACCCCACCCCTCTTCTTTCCCTCACTCTCTCCATCAGGGAAACTGAACAGTTTAGTATAACACACACACATGACACTACCATTCACCCCCCCCCCCCCCAGGATGGGATAGGCATGCACAGCCATCCTTCCCTGCCAGACCCTCAGATGTCCAAGCTACTAATCGAACCTGGGCCACCTAGGCCATAGTTTGGACACTTGTTCTTTAGGTTAGGGATATTTTCTCCTTACATCTGAGGTTCAATAACCCCAGAGCTGGCTGTTTGCATACCTGACTATGTAGTTTTTTGCAGTGAAGCATTGTGCATCATCACTCAACAGTCAGCTATGAAAGTCAAGTTGATGGCAAAGGATGGCAGTGAGTTGGTTATCAGGTAAAAAAACAGCAATGCGGAACTGGAGAGAAGGAGCATCAGTAAGCCAAGACAGAACTGGGTGGGAAATGTAGGAAGAAGATAGGTAGTACAAGAGAGGAGAAGGAGGGATTTTAAGAGAAATCACAGTAAATGGGGCAGTAGACATTACAGTAGCTGGAAAAGGTAAAAGAGACAGTAAACAAAGAGATGACAAACAGAAAACCTGATTAACATAATGTTAATTAAAAACAAATTAGGACAACACAAAAGGCTCAGATGCAAAAACTTTACTAGTGTACACCAGGAGGCAAAAAAACATACAATACAAGTATAGAATTCTGTCTGGCATGAATCAGGAAGTGTTTTACATTTTATAATCATACATTCAAGCTGTGCCCACCTTACTGACGTGGTTAGTCACAGGGCACCTACATCACTATAGTCTACAATATTCTATTCATAAGAAAAAGCTGATGTTATATTTTTTAAAAGTTTTCCCATGAGAATAATACAGCCTTGCAAAGCACCTGGTCAGTTATAATGTCTTTCTGTAAATGTTATTCTTTTAAGGTTTCAGTCCTGCTCGAATACAATAGTCAGTTCAGTCTTGTAATACACTTCTTTGTTCTTCTCGCAACATTACTTTTAGCAGCTGTGCTTTATCTCTGATAACATTCGCAAGGCCAACCATCTCAGAGGAAGGAAGAAAGATTTTTAATGCTCTATACATTCATTTTCCTGACCCAGCAGATAATCATTAGTGAAAAACTTAAGCTTGCTGAGCTGGCTACTGCCAGGGTCAGAGTTTAAACACACTGCAGCTCTAAAGCTTCAAGCAATTACATGTAAGATCATTCTTACTGCCATATTGTAAAATAGAATAAAATGCATTACATACTATTTGCTTTAACCTAGCACTTTATATATGTTCAAATACATATTTTTCTAATGCATAATAAATGGCAAATAATGAAAATGAGGCAGAATCAGTGATGTCTGGGAGACAACATCATAATGAGAAAACAGGCCAGTTGATAGGGAGGGCTCTTAGCCAGACAGTGGGGCCAAAAGACAAAGGAATGTGTTTCCTGCTATCTGAATAAAGCAGGGGAGATGCAAATAAGGTAGAGAAGAAGCAAGAGAGGAGATGCTTCAGGGGAGAAAGGATGAGAGGGGCCATGAGTGGAAAACTGTGTACAAAGCTTTTAAGAAGGATACAAAAAAATGGAAAGAATAGAAAAGAATGAATTGCACACAGGAAGGGGAGATAATCATCACAGTGAATGGGGCTATACAATGTTACAGCCGTATTGACATGAGAGAAAGTGTGTGTGTGTGTGTGTGTGTGTGTGTGTGTGTGTGTGTGTGTGTGTGTGTGTGTGTGTGTGTGTGTGTGTGTGACTGGAGACTTAGTCATGGAGGAGATTAGGAGTATTAAAAAAGAATACAGGAGAAAATGGGTAATGTTTGAAAATGGCCTCGGTAGTTAGACTTTATGAGACATGGGAGGAAGTGACGAAGGAAAAAGTTGGATAAAGCAGAATGTAAGAAAATACCAATGTTGTTGGTGGGTCTTGATGCAGAGAAAGCATTTGGCAGAGTAAGCTGGGAGTTTATGAGCTTGGCAATGGAAGTATTTGCATTGCCTGATAAAATTATAAGGTTGATTTGAGGGATATATAAGGGATCTGTTGCAAAAATTAAAGTGCGTTGGTTTCTCTCTAAAAAATTCTGTTTGAGCAGAGGAATTAGGCAGGGGTGTCCTTTTTCCCCTTTGTTATTTGCATTATATTTAAAACCACTGGCAAATAAAATAAGAGACTCAAAAAAGTGAGGATATAATTGGTATGTCAGTCAAGAAAAGCGGGCTGTATTTGCAGATGATATTATTTTATAACCGATAAAGCCAGAAAAGGACATTTCAGTGTTGTGGAACATTTTGAGACAGTTTCAGATCTTTCTAGGATGCAAAATTAATGAAACTAAAACAAAGGCATTAGCTGTAAATTATGTACCCACATACAAACTGGTTCAGCAATATCCATATTCATGGGGATATGATAAAACAAATTGCTTAGGAGTATGGATTAAAAAGATTATGGTGTAGAAGCTAAGGATATGTGGGAAGAAATGATATTGATAGCAAGATACAAGCAGTTAAAATGATTTTATACCCTTTAGTTTTATACACAGATCTGGCATATTTTTATTAACCAGAGGAGAAATTATGGATAGCAATTAATAAAGAGTTGAAGGGTTTTATCTGGGAGGGTAACACGGCAATAGTCAAGTGGGATAAGCTGATTCTTCCAATAGAACAAGGAGGTCTGGGATTACCCGATTTGAAGGGGTACTTCAGATCTACACAGTTAAGGTTTCTATACGTATCACAAGCAGAAACCTATGATTCAAAGTGGAAAGGAATGATGATGAAACAGGCAGGGGGTTCAAGTAACAAAGAGAGACTGGGATTTTGGATGCAGATCCTTAAGGAGAATAACAATAACCATACATAATATTATATTCATAAAGTAGCAGAAAGTATTATAAGAACTAAGCCTACATGGGAATGGAGAAAGGAGATTCTGCCAATAGGGATGACTACAATTAGAGATACAGACAATAGGCAAAAAGGGTCTGGAATTTATTGGAGAAAAATGGCAAAATAACCAAAGTATTTGGAGCAAATAATTAGAGGGAAATGTAGTAGAATGGGATGATGCAAAGAATTTATTTGGACTGCAGGTTAGAAATTGCCTTCCCTATCAAAGATTGATATCAGAGTATAGGCAAAGAGAAAGAAATAGGATGATCCTAAGCAAAAGACCCAAAGTGGTACAGTTTTAGTAGAAGCTAGAACAGAAGCTGCTGTTAGAAAAGGAATAATTAGTAGAGCTTATAAAATATTGCATTATTGCTATAAGAATCAATCAGAGGAGGTTAGAATGGGTTGAGAAGAGAGATTGGATATGCAAATCACAAAAAAACAATGGAGGATATATGTATTTCTCTCAAATATGCAACAAAGTCGAGAATATTTAGGATATTTACTTGGAAGTGTTTACATAGGTATTTTTATACCCCAAGTAGACTCCAAAGAATTTTGCCTTAGGTAGACAGCAAATGTTGGAGGTGTGATGGGGAACAAAAAGGTAATTCAGAGCATATTTTCTGGGAGTGTAATGAGTTGGCAGACTTTAAAAATTCCCTGCAGACTACTCTATAAGAAATACTTGGTGAGGAAATTTTTATCCCTAGGGATATAATTTTTTGAGCTGTGATACAGAATCAGAATTGCCTAGACATAGTAAGGCGTTGCTGAGTCTAATTATGGTGGCTGCCAAAAAAGCAATTACTAGAAAATTTAAATCAAAGTCTAAACCAACTGTACTAGAAGTAGTGAATATCGTAACAGAAATAAAACAACTAAAAATGGGATCTTTAGAAAAGGTAAGACAAAATTTCATAGAAAAAAATGCAAATTGTAGGAACAATACAACCAGATGAGGAAGAAGCTTTAAAAGAAGGCATGATTTGAATAAGCTATGTAAAATTTGACTGACAGTGATTAGGTAGATTATAAGTGATGTGTAATGTTTGCAACTAAAATTATGTCAATATGGTTTGTTTTCATTTATAGAAATGCATGATTACCTATGTCATAAGGGGTCTACTTCTAAATTTTGAAGTTTTAAAACTTCAAATTTGTTATGGTGGAGACCATAAGACTGAAGTTTTGAAGCTTCGAACTGTTAAAATGGAGATCACAGTACAGCGCAGAATGGTATATTTATGATTTTCCTCACTGCACTATGATCTTGGAGTTGAGATATTCAATTGCCAGGGGTGTGGTGGGTGCACAGGAGCTTGCCCCCTTGCAAAAATGTAAAAAAAAAAAGATTGTTTTGTTTTTATTTTTGTATTTAAATTTTGAAGTTTCAAAACTTTGATCTTATTGTCTCAACCATAAGAAATTTGAAGTTTTGAAACTTCGAAGTTTAGTAGTAGACCCATCATAAGTAATATTTAATAAATATGCCCTTTGTTTAGTTAAAAAAAATAGGGAAAATTGGATACATATTGTGGGGCTTATTGGCCCAAAAAAACCTGTCAGAAGAGACAGTTCAGGTTGTAACTCACAGTGGCAGGGAAGTGTTGGAGGGATTGCAGAATAGACATTGGAGACTGCATTCTCAGAAACAGCATTTGTGATAGCAGGAGCACATCAAGAAGGAGAGGATTAGGATGTCTAATGATAGGTTGAAGGAGTGAACAAGGCAGATAGGCATTAGACCCAAAGAAGGATGGGAAGATACTGTAGACAGGCAAACTCTCTATAAAAGACAGGGTCTCTCTTAGTTGAAATGGGACCGTGGGGTTCAGATTTGAGTTGGAAAGCTACATCTCAATGATTAAAGAGACTCACAGAAACAAAAGAGGAGAGTTAGGACTCAGGCAGCAGTAAGAAAAAGAAAATAGATAAAGAACAAAGCCAAGAAAAAAACAAGTGTGGCTCAGAACACAGCTGGGTAGTATTACCAGGCATTGCAAAGAGAATAGGTAGGTAAAAAGAGGACATGAGAGTAGTGATGCAAAAGAGGAAGAAAATGGACATTGCTGGTATTACAGAAGCTTGGGTCAGTAATAAGGAGGTGGGTGGACAGGAATGGCTATGAAGAGGGGGTGACAGGAGTATTGATCTGCATAAAGGAGGGTACGAAATTCATGGGTGGGAGAGGAGCATCATGTCATCAAGGAAGTGAGGGAGGGAGTAAGAGCAGACTCTGATGTAAGCTTCCTGGTGATTGAGGTAGAAAGAAAAAGGAAGTGCTGGTGGATCAGTATGGTCAGTATGGTGTATCTGGACCCCAGACACAATAAAGAAAGTGGATGAGAGATTAGATAAAATAATAATGGAGTGGGATATTAGGAAGAGGATTATACTCACTGAGGATTTGAATCAGCAAATAGTGGACTGGAAAACCTGATTTCCATAGTAAAGAGGGAGCATCAGGGGACTGAGGTCTTGGATCATGAGGGGATTAGCCAGCTGCAGCACAACTATTCCAGGAAGGGACAGAATGCTCAATGTGATGCTAATCATGCAGGAAGGGGTCAGGGGTATCCAGGTGAAGAGTCTATTAACCAACAATGAGCAAGCTATTCTGTAATTTAGAGTAGGTGGACAGTAAGAATAAAAAGACAAATCTGACAGTGTGGGCAGCAAATGTGTACACCAAAAGTGAGCTAAAAGAAAGATCCAGAAAGAAAAACAAAGGCTTTTTATGACCATAGGAGTAAGCAGGATGGGAAGGACAGACCTGAGCAGGATGATCAAAGCTCAGAAATAGAATGATGTGATGCACTTTCAAGGGGAATACACATGAGAAGCAACGAGGCAATGCTCTAACACTGTTAGACCCTGGTCAGGCTGTAACTTTAGTATTGTGTGCATTTCTGGTGGCCGTAAACTCAAAGCGACAACAGACTGCTGAAGAAGCTCAGAGAAAAGCCAACAGAAAGATAAGGGGGTAGAATAAGAAATTAGAGGAGTTGGAACTTTTTTTACTGGAAAAAAAACAGGATGGGCAGCAAATGGGTGTATAAGTCCATGACAGGATGATATGAAGATGTCAGTGTGAACTGAAAGGAACAGAAGGGCAGCATAAGCAGCAGATTATAGGAAGCAGCTACTCGCCTCAGCTGCAAAATTGTTTTGTTATAGACAGGGCTGTGGACTTATTGAATGTACTATTAGAAAGAGTGGTGGTATGAAATGCACTGAGGCATTTAAAAGGGTATGAGGAAGACAGAGAAAGTGAAATAGGGAACAAAGACTGAAAAATAGTTTAAATATTAAATCTTTTTAAAATGCAGATTAGACAAGCTAACTTTCTCCTTCTGCTGTCAGGTAAATGCAATATAACATAACAGCTGCTGTAGGGAATAGATCACCTATACAATGCAATATAGGTACACATATGTTGAAATATCATATAAGTTCTAATAATGCATCATCATCATCATCATCAATCTCCTTTTTCCCATTTATATATGGGGGCAGGGTCTTGTGTCAACTGTTGCCACCTCTCTTGATTCAGAGTCACTCCTAGTTTCTTTGACAACTGTGACTGATTCTCAGGCCTTCTCTCATGCAGTCCATCTATCTCTTGCCTGGATATCCTCATCACTTCCTCCTGCCTTTCCCAAATCTGTTTCACCAAATCATCTTCTGTTTCCTGAACAATTGACCAGACTACCATATTCTGCTCTCCTTGCCTCTCTGTACTTAGGGCAACTTTGGCTTCATCTCTAATGTACTAATTTCTTCATCTGTTTGTATGTATCCTGCACTGATCTCATGCACTTTATCTTCATCACCTCAAGCTTTTTTAGCTGCTCTGCCTTCATGGCCCAAGTTTCTGTACCACACAGAAGCATTGGTCACACTAGTGTTTTGCACACCGTACTTGTCAGCTTCTTTGCCATTTTTCTGTCACCCACTACCCTGCCACTTTGTGCAAGTTGGCTGCAGCACCTCTGAATCTAGCTTTGACCTCCTCGGTCAGATTTTCTTTCCCCTCAACCATACATCTCATATACTGTAAACTGTTAATCTGTTCCATTATCTTCCATTCTGCCTCAGTTTTCACTTTGATTGCTTCCACTTGCTACCATGACAACTGTCTAGTCAGTAGTCAGTTTCATTTCATGTGCCTTCAGTTTGCGTTCCAGTCCCATATAATTTGTTTTATTTCCTGTTCAGAGTCTGTTTGTCAGGTTACATTATGTGCATTCAGCAGTTTTGTTGATCTATCCCCTCCAACCTGTTTTGATTGCTGAAATTCTAACCAAAAAATAAGAGTGAGTTGGAGTCAAATAGTCCCACTTAGCCACTAGAGATACTTAATGGTTAAGATGGTGACACCAGTTCAAAAAATTCCATCATCAGTATGAACAGTTGCGAGCTCAGTGCTGAATACTGATGTGCACCCACACTCACTGGGAGGCCAATTGTCAGTCCGAACAATGTTTGTACTTGTCATTCGGTCCTTTACATAACCTGCACTGATTCTACCAATGTTTAGGATAAACACTAACAATGTAGTGCCAGGAAATCATTTTAACAAAAACCTATTCAGCAATTTAAAAAATATACTTAAGGCAAAATAGCTATTTATGTACACAAAACACAGCCCTTAAAATGTGATACAATATGACCACTGCATTGGGAAATTGATTACAGTGACAAAAATCAATGAAATCAGTGGGAGTGGTAAGCACTAGGTAGCCTATCTACCACAAAAGGTGTGGTTTCTGGCCCAGAAATTGTAGTTTATTGGCCGTTTGAGCAGTTTTTTCCATCTCTTTCAACTTTCTGGTTAAAAAGCCTGCAGTTGCACTTGTTTCCGACCTTTCCTATAACATGTCTAGTCCAGATACAAATTTGCTGTATCCAGGACTGATTGTAAGCTTCTGAGCCCCCCAAGCCTTTCTGTGTTGGAGGGAAGCCTTCTAGCTTGTCAGTGGGAGTGGTAAACACTAGGTAGCCTATCTACCACAAGAGGAGTGGTTTCTGGCCCTTAAATTGTAGTTAATTGGCCGTTTGGGCAGTGTTTCCCATCTCTTTCAACTTTCTGGTATAAAAGCCCATGTTTTCACTTTTCCTGCATTTCCTGTAACTAGTCTAGTCCAGATACAGATTTGCTGTATCCAGGACTGTATGTAAGTTTCTGAGCCCTCCGAGCCTTTCTGAGTTGGAGGGAAGCCTTCTAGCTTATCAGTGGGAGTGGTAAGCATTAAGTAGCCTATCTACCACAAGAGGAGGGTTTCTGGCCCAGAATTTGTAGTTTATTGGCCGTTTGGGAAGTTTTACCATCTCTTTCAACTTTCTGGTTTAAAAACCCGAGTTTGCACTTGTTTCCTGCCTTTCCTGTAACTAATCTAGTCCAGATACAGATTTGCTGTATCCAGGACTGTTTGTAAACTTCTGAGAGGTGCCAAAGTCTGCTCTTCAATTTTCCCCTTAAATCTGCTAGTTCTCTCCTCTCCTGTATTTTTACTAGCTTATTAGTCTAGCACTTTACCATACCAGACTTTTTGTAGCAATTATTGTAGCACACAAAAGTGCTACCAGCACTAAACATTCTACAAGGAAACAGCTCCAACACTTATTATTAATTCCCACCCCTCCAGGCATGTCTAAAGGTCAGTTCCCTGTGCTTTCTCCTATTAACCTGGTGAACTTGGGCATCCTGAGGCAACGTAGCAACTGCCTCATGTACACTGACAACCCTCTCCTCTTACCTGCTAACACTCAGACTTGGGAGAGGTGCACTTATATATCCAAATTGGAAGCCACGCACTGTCCAGCCAAGACTGGAATAGCTGGTCAAGAGGAGAAGGTCAACACTTGCACCACACCACATGGAACACATAGCCCTCCAGAACACACACCAGCACTGCCTTCACATAAAAACTCAAATTACACACCCACCTTCGCAGAGTCTCTTAATAAAAATCTACCCAAACAGCAGAGACCTCCAAGGCAGAAACGCACTCGACCACCACAGCACAACACTAATCATGAGACACATAACTCTCCTAAACAGTGTGCCATTCAACCAAAGCCCCTAAGGAAAAACAGCATGCCCAGTACACTAGTCATAGGTGAGTCGATAGTAAGGCACACCGATGTCCCACTCACCAGGTTGAATAAGGAGAATGTAACGCACGCACTCAGGTCCCTCAACAACAGATACAAATATGACTCTGTTATTGTACATGTGGGTGTGAATGACCTGAGACATACCTCCCTGGACTACATGAAAAGAGACATGGAGGAGCTCTCAGATTATGTAGCCCAGCCAGGTATGACCCTAGCCCTGAGCAGCATCCTACCATCACAGAGAATGATACCATAGTACAAGCAGAAAATGAGTGATTTCAACAATTGGCTAAGTTTCTGGTGTCATTCTAAGGGGGATCCAGTATCTGTCTGCCTGGGATGAGATGATTGACAGAACTCGATGCTTTGCCAAAGATGGCCTGTATCTGTTACCCCTGGGCTTCCAGATACTGGCCAAGGCTCTTGCCACCCCTATAGTGCCTTTTTTAGGCGGTGTTCCAAAGACAATTACCGCTGTAACAGCTACAAACAAATGCAATTTGAGGATCATGCTGCTCAATGCTAGAAGTCTAAATCTCAAAATGCACTTGCTCAAAACACTCCTTAAAATGGAGAACATCAACATTTGTGCTGTAACAGAGACCTGGTTCAAGGCAGCAGAAAGCACCCCTGCACTAACAGCCTAGAACTCATTCCACACCTTTCGGCCCCAGAAACTTTGACCGAAGCTCCAAAGGCAGTGGTGTTTCCATATTCATAAAGGACATGCACGCCTCCGGACTGGTAGCCCCAACATAATGCATCAGAGATACGTCAGGTGCAGTTAACATTGGGTAAGAGAGCGATTCAGGTCATAGCCTGTTATAGGTCCCTAGCCATATCCCAAGACTCACACTCCACATTCCTAAGCACCCTGGGGAATATTGGAGTCCAACCTAACACTCTCATACTGGGCGACTTCAACTACCCCTCCATTAACTGGGAAAACTACTCATGTACCAATACACTTGCTCAACGTTTCCTGGAATTCATTATTTCCAATGCTCTGGACCAGCTCGTTCTTACTCCCACTAGAGGTAACAACATCCTTGACCTGGTCATTACTAACATGGGTGACCGTTACTCTCCACCAATAGTCAACTACTCCCTGGTTAAATCCGACCACAAACTAATCACCTTGGAAATCCACGTCCTTCCCACCCCGCAAAGGTAACTACCATGAAAAACATCTCCAAAGCTAACTTTGGGCTCCTAAAAACAGAGGTGGCTAACTTCACAGCACCCATGCAAATGGAGAATAGTTGCATGACCACCAAATCATACACCAATGCACTGTACTAACACATACACAAATGCATGGATCTCACCATACCCAATAGAACCAAGACACTCTCCTCCAAAAAAAAGGAAGCCAATTTGGTGGTCCCGTGTCATAAACAAACTCTACAACAGAAGGAGGAAACTGATGCAGAATAAGGTGAAGTGCCAGTACTGGAAAAACTCCCTTATCAGCCTCAGCAAAATATTGAGATCCCTCATCAAATCCTCTAAAGCTAGCTATGAAAACAGAATTGCAGCAGATAGTAAAGATAACCACAAGGCCTTCTATAGTTATGGAAAGAATCTCCACAGCAATACCCAGATTTGCTCTGAGCTACTGCACAATGGTAACTCCTATACCGAGTCTATGAACAAAAGTGGACCAGCACGAAAAGGATTGCTTGAAGAAGAATTTTAATAACTGACCATCAATCCATCCAAAGTAATGGTAATAACCATTACTAAGAGCAAACCGGTTTCGGCTTATACAAGCCTTTATCAATGCTAGTAAAAAGTCAAAAAGTCTCCGCCATATTAAGCACTATTTGTATCCCAGCTCTTAAAGGGACATACATCCAAACCATCAAATAGTACATTTTGCAATTCCAAATGGAAAAAATTATTACATAGAAAGCAATGCAACATATATATTTATAGTTATATTAATATAGGAGATATCTAGATAAATAAATTGAATAGTCATCATATATATTTTTCTCCTACTCATCAGAATATTGTCATCAAAATGTATATATAATATAAAAAACATATTATGCATATATATATAGCTATAATATGAAGTGTTTACATATCTGAAAAAATACAATATTACCATTGAGAAAATGTATTGCATGTTTATGTTGTAAATTGCCCCATCATTGTTGTTCTAATATGTTTAATCCTGGTCTAAACAGACCCCCCCAGTTTGGTAATCCATTTATTTTCCATATCATTGAGCTTCTGGTGCCATCCTGCTTTGAAATTTCTATGTAAAATTATCCTATCTATGACAACAAATTTAAATGTAGCAGACGGGTGTTCAATAGTATGTTTAGACAACGCATTTGTTGTACGTCTATTTCTAATAGCACTCATGTGCTCACCTATTCTGAATTTAACTGGCCTAGAAGTCTGTCCAATATAAAAAGCAGAGCAGGTGCACATGGCCAAATATACCACCCAATCTGAACTACAATTTGCAAATATCCTGATGTTAAAGACTTGCGAAGTGTTCTTACTTGAAAACTCACTCGTTTTTAATACATGTTTGCAAGCAGAACAGTGGCCACATGGAAAACAGCCTTTTAATATATCCCCAAATAAGGTAGTTTGTTCTGGTATGTTGGGAATGTATCTCTTATAATGAGTGAAATATGAATTCATATTTCGTCCCCTTCGATAAGAGAAAAAACATCGATCAGGTAAGATTTGATTCAGAGTGTCCTGTGATAATAAAATGCCCCAGTGTTGATTGATAATGTCTGTAAAGCGATTTGTATTTGTCCCATAAGTAGTTACTAACCTTAAAGGTTGATTGCGTTGTTGTGCAGAAGTTGCCAAATTATGTGATTTATATTCCAACAGTTCAGTACGTGTTAGCCTATTGGTTACGTCCATGGTTGTAGAAATGTTATGTGCCTTATAGCCACGATTAATAAATCGTCTAGACAAATCAACACTAAAGTTAGAATACTCTTGTTCAGAAGAGCAAATCCTTTTGATCCTCATGAATTGAGATTTAGGAATGTTGCGGATGATGTGGCGTGGATGACAACTCTCAGCATGTAACAAAGTGTTATATTCTGGAAATTTTCTATGAACTGAAGTGGCTAGTGTGTTGTCAGAGAGCCTGGTAACCAATACATCCAGAAACACAATATTTTCTCGCTCAATATTGGCAGTGAATTTAATACCAAAAGAATTGTCATTAAGATAGGTTACAAATTCAGATAGTTCCTCCCTATCACCATGCCACACCATCCAACAATCATCCAGATACCTCCTCCAGATGTCTAAATGTTGTGTATGTGTGTTGTGCTGACCATCATATATGAATGTGGCCTCATAGTAACCCATGAAAAGATCTGCATATATGGGTGCAAATGAGGCCCCCATTGCTGTTCCCTTGATTTGCCAATAAGCTTTTCCATGATAATAGAAGATGTTTTACGTAACACAATTTCTGTTAATTTAATCAAAAAATTGTTGAACCCTGTTGAATATAGATCAGATTTGTAAAGCCAATATGAAACAGCAAGAATGCCTAAATCATGAGGGATGCTAGTATATAATGAAGCCACGTCCAATGTACATAACCATCATGAAGATTCTAACTGAGAGTCTTTAACAATATTAAGAAATTCAGTAGTGTCCTTGATACGTGATCTAATTTGTATCAATAATGGTTTTAAGTATTGTGTAAGGAAGGCGGACAATGGTTCCGTTAAAGAACCTCGGCCTGACACAATCGGTCTGCCAGGGGGATGAAGTGGATCTTTATGTATTTTAGGTAGCAAATATAAATATTGTGGAGTAGGTTCATCCACCTTCAGTTGTTTAGCTACCTGCTCACTAATCACCCCCTGGTCAGCCGCTAAATCTAAAAAACAATCAATCTCTTCCTTAAAGTTTGAAGTAGGGTCAATACTCAATTCTATGTAAAAACTAGAATCTGATAATTGACGCAAGGCTTCATCTGTATATGTTTGGTAGTCCATGACCACAATAGCACCCCCTTTATCAGCCATAGTGATGGCTAAATCATGATTATCTTTAAGTTCCAACAAAGCCTTTCTTTCTGCTGCATTGAGACTGTTAGAATTTGGCTCATACAAATTGGCAAAATGTAATTCCTTCATTATGCACTCCCTGAAAATCGATACATGTTTATTCATGGGTGGAATAAAAGTAGATTTCCCAAATCTAAAATCAGTTGATCTTTGAGTAGTTTCGCTATCTGCAAAAAATATCTTTAGGTTAAGTAGTCTACAGAAATCATTAACATCCTGTAATAATTGATTTTCCGAAACAGGAGCACTTGGGACAAAATTCAATCCTTTATTAAGCAATCCTATATGTATAGGAGAAAGAGCAAATGAAGATATATTATGGACATTATTATTTATTTCACCATTTGTTGCAATAGACTTTGTAATGTTGGTGTTGCTAAACCTGGATCTGTGCTTTCTGCCCCCCCTCCTCCTACCCTTGAATCTAAAGGGGGCGGTTGTCTTCTTTTAGCAGCTGGGGACACCTGGCGTGAAGAAACTTCACCATCAGTGGCCGAGGAAGTTTCCTCCTCTGAGGTGGCATCAGATGAAGCCTTCTGATGTCTGAGAATTGACCTAGGACGTTTTCTGTTAACATTATAAGTATTCTTGTAATCACTAAATCTGACGGATTTCTGACTAACAAAAGGCTTCCCTTTCTCATAATCCATAAGGTCACGATTGAACTTATTGATTTTACATTTCATTAATTGTTGTTCTAATATGGAAAGCTCTTTGGCCAAATCCGAAACATGCTGTGAATAGAACAATTCCTGATTGAATTGCTCCACCTCCCCACACAAATTTTGGATCTCTTTGAGATGATTTGTAATGGTTCTATCATAGTATCTTAACAAACAATCCACAAAATGCATAGATGATAAATGTTGGGCCTCAGCCCATTCCTTGGATAATTCACTATCTATATTGGCTACTAAAGGTTGTAAACGAACCCTCAACCCCCTTGGTGTAATGTCTTTAGTTTTATAGGCTTTGAAAAGTTTCAAATGCCACACATTTGAACGCAATGTTTTCATCTGTCTGTTAAGCTTCGAAAACATGAGGCCACATTTTTGTTGGTCATCCTGCATATTATTAGATAAACTGGGTCCTGTATTATTAATTAAGCCAAACACTTCTAAATTATCTCTATCGGCCGAAAGCCCCTGTAAAATTCTGCTTAAATCCATAATTGAATAATGTACTGAGAATAAAAAAAAATCTTTTGTTCTGGTCTCAATCTTAACAATATGAGCCTATGAAACCTCCAAATAGATGCACTTCAAAAATAATCTATGGTAAACTATACCAAAACATTTAACTTTTTCAAATGTCCATCAGGAGGATTTCAATTACAGCTATTTTTTGAATTATTTTATGGTAAAACATATACCTCTCTACGGTGGCTAATAATTAGTGAGTTCTAACAAAAAATTTTTTTGGATTTGGATTCCAGGATGAGACGAAAGTCGGCCTGGTTGCAGTTTGGGCCTGCATGGTAGTTCAATCTAACTAATATATTTTGGATGAATAACCATTTTTCATCAGGCATGGAATGTTAAAGTTGGATACAATTTCCATAATAAGTATAACCAATTTGAGACGAAGGTCGATGGTTGTTTCTTATTATATATTTTTGGATTGTCAGGCTTATGATGGATTTAAGGTCATGTGGACATTATTATGAATAATATGCCTTTCTTTGTTAGATTTTTGGAGGCCCAATTTGGTGGAGGTATTTAGCCGCTTATTGTAAGAGAGGTCAATTAAACCGACAACACATGTGAGTTTGATTGGTTGTTATCTTAAAGTTTATATAAGGTATCTGGATTGTGTTTTTTTCAGCTGGACATTTGAAAAAGTTAAATGTTTTGGTATAGTTTACCATAGATTATTTTTGAAGTGCATCTATTTGGAGGTTTCATAGGCTCATATTGTTAAGATTGAGACCAGAACAAAAGATTTTTTTTTTATTCTCAATACATTATTCAATTATGGATTTAAGCAGAATTTTACAGGGGCTTTCGGCCGATAGAGATAATTTAGAAGTGTTTGGCTTAATTAATAATACAGGACCCAGTTTATCTAATAATATGCAGGATGACCAACAAAAATGTGGCCTCATGTTTTCGAAGCTTAACAGACAGATGAAAACATTGCGTTCAAATGTGTGGCATTTGAAACTTTTCAAAGCCTATAAAACTAAAGACATTACACCAAGGGGGTTGAGGGTTCGTTTACAATCTTTAGTAGCCAATATAGATAGTGAATTATCCAAGGAATGGGCTGAGGCCCAACATTTATCATCTATGCATTTTGTGGATTGTTTGTTAAGATACTATGATAGAACCATTACAAATCATCTCAAAGAGATCCAAAATTTGTGTGGGGAGGTGGAGCAATTCAATCAGGAATTGTTCTATTCACAGCATGTTTCGGATTTGGCCAAAGAGCTTTCCATATTAGAACAACAATTAATGAAACGTAAATCAATAAGTTCAATCATGACCTTATGGATTACGAGAAAGGGAAGCCTTTTGTTAGTCAGAAATCCGTCAGATTTAGTGATTACAAGAATATTTATAATGTTAACAGAAAACGTCATAGGTCAATTCTCAGACATCAGAAGGCTTCATCTGATGCCACCTCAGAGGAGGAAACTTCCTCGGCCACTGATGGTGAAGTTTCTTCACGCCAGGTGTCCCCAGCTGCTAAAAGAAGACAACCGCCCCCTTTAGATTCAAGGGTAGGAGGGGGGGGCAGAAAGCACAGATCCAGGTTTAGCAACACCAACATTACAAAGTCTATTGCAACAAATGGTGAAATAAATAATAATGTCCATAATATATCTTCATTTGCTCTTTCTCCTATACATATATGATTACTTAATAAAGGATTGAATTTTGTCCCAAGTGCTCCTGTTTCGGAAAATCAGTTATTACAGGATGTTAATGATTTCTGTAGACTACTTAACCTAAAGATATTTTTTTTGCAGATAGCCAAACTACTCAAAGATCAACTGATTTTAGATTTGGGAAATCTACTTTTATTCCACCCATGAATAAACATGTATCGATTTTCAGGGAGTGCATAATGAAGGAATTACATTTTGCCAATTTGTATGAGCCAAATTCTAACAATCTCAATGCAGCAGAAAGAAAGGCTTTGTTGGAACTTAAAGATAATCATGATTTAGTCATCACTATGGCTAATAAAGGGGGTGCTATTGTGGTCATGGACTACCAAACATATACAGATGAAGCCTTGCGTCAATTACCAGATTCTAGTTTTTACATAGAATTGAGTATTGACCCTACTTCAAACTTTAAGGAAGAGATTGATTGTTTTTTAGATTTAGCGGCTGACCAGGGGGTGATTAGTGAGCAGGTGCTAAACAACTGAAGGTGGATGAACCTACTCCACAATATTTATATTTGCTACCTAAAATACATAAAGATCCACTTCATCCCCCTGGCAGACCGATTGTGTCAGGCCGAGGTTCTTTAACGGAACCATTGTCCGCCTTCCTTACACAATACTTAAAACCATTATTGATACAAATTAGATCACGTATCAAGGACACTACTGAATTTCTTAATATTGTTAAAGACTCTCAGTTAGAATCTTCATGGTGGTTATGTACATTGGACGTGGCTTCATTATATACTAGCATCCCTCATGATTTAGGCATTCTTGCTGTTTCATATTGGCTTTACAAATCTGATCTATATTCAACAGGGTTCAACAATTTTTTGATTAAATTAACAGAAATTGTGTTACGTAAAAACATCTTCTATTATCATGGAAAAGCCTAATGGCAAATCAAGGGAACAGCAATGGGGGCCTCGTTTGCACCCATATATGCAGATCTTTTTATGGGTTACTATGAGGCCACATTCATATATGATGGTCAGCACAACACACATACACAACATTTAGACATCTGGAGGAGGTATCTGGATGATTGTTGGATGGTGTGGCGTGGTGATAGGGAGGAACTATCTGAATTTGTAACCTATCTTAATGACAGTTCTTTTGGTATTAAATTCACTACCAATATTGAGCGAGAAAATATTGTGTTTCTGGATGTATTGGTTACCAGGCTCTCTGACAACACACTAGCCACTTCAGTTCATAGAAAATTTCCAGAATATAACACTTTGTTACATGCTGAGAGTTGTCATCCACGCCACATCATCCGCAACATTCCTAAATCTCAATTCATGAGGATCAAAAGGATTTGCTCTTCTGAACAAGAGTATTCTAACTTTAGTGTTGATTTGTCTAGACGATTTATTAATCGTGGCTATAAGGCACATAACATTTCTACAACCATGGACGTAACCAATAGGTTAACACGTACTGAACTGTTGGAATATAAATCACATAATTTGGCAACTTCTGCACAACAACGCAATCAACCTTTAAGGTTAGTAACTACTTATGGGACAAATACAAATCGCTTTACAGACATTATCAATCAACATTGGGGCATTTTATTATCACAGGACACTCTGAATCAAATCTTACCTGATCGATGTTTTTTCTCTTATCGAAGGGGACGAAATATGAATTCATATTTCACTCATTATAAGAGATACATTCCCAACATACCAGAACAAACTACCTTATTTGGGGATATATTAAAAGGCTGCTTTCCATGTGGCCACTGTTCTGCTTGCAAACATGTATTAAAAACGAGTGAGATTTCAAATAAGAACACTTCGCAAGTCTTTAACATCAGGATATTTGCAAATTGTAGTTCAGATTGGGTGGTATATTTGGCCACGTGCACCTGCTCTGCTTTTTATATTGGACAGACTTCTAGGCCAGTTAAATTCAGAATAGGTGAGCACATGAGTGCTATTAGAAACAGACGTACAACAAATGCGTTGTCTAAACTTACTATTGAACACCCGTCTGCTACATTTAAATTTGTTGTCATAGATAGGATAATTTTACATAGAAATTTCAAAGCAGGATGGCACCAGAAGCTCAATGATATGGAAAATAAATGGATTACCAAACTGGGGGGGGGGTCTGTTTAGACCAGGATTAAACATATTAGAACAACAATGATGGGGCAATTTACAACATAAACATGCAATACATTTTCTCAATGGTAATATTGTATTTTTTCAGATATGTAAACACTTCATATTATAGCTATATATATATATATATATATATATGCATAATATGTTTTTTATATTATATATACATTTTGATGACAATATTCTGATGAGTAGGAGAAAAATATATATGATGACTATTCAATTTATTTATCTAGATATCTCCTATATTAATATAACTATAAATATATATGTTGTATTGCTTTCTATGTAATAATTTTTTCCATTTGGAATTGCAAAATGTACTATTTGATGGTTTGGATGTATGTCCCTTTAAGAGCTGGGATACAAATAGTGCTTAATATGGCGGAGACTTTTTGACTTTTTACTAGCATTGATAAAGGCTTGTATAAGCCGAAACCGGTTTGCTCTTAGTAATGGTTATTACCATTACTTTGGATGGATTGATGGTCAGTTATTAAAATTCTTCTTCAAGCAATCCTTTTCGTGCTGGTCCACTTTTGTTCATAGACTTGGCTGTTTTTGGGACCGTGCACGTTGTCCTGCTTCCGTGTACCTTGGATTCTACAACTCCTATACCGAGCCAACAGATATTGTCAATATACTAGCCAACAGATTCAGTGCCAACTTTACCCCTCCCCCCCAAAGGACCAATCATAATACCAGTAGATTGCCATGCACCCAATATTACTGCTGCACAGTGCAGGTTAAAACAGCACTGTCCGAGGCCAAGAATACAGCTTCTATGGGACCTGACAATATCCCTGGCTGTGTTCTACATGAACTAGAGTGAACTGGCACCTCACCTGTGTGCCCTGTTCAATCACAGCCTCACCTCAGGCTTTGTCCCTACCAAATGGCACACTGCTACAGTCATCCCTTTCCACAAAGGAGGAGTGACTACAGACCCTGGGAACTAATGCCCCATTAGCCTGACAAGTGTGATATGCAAAGCTATGGAATGCATCATCATGGATCTAATAAACAAGGATACAGGGAATCTCCAAACTCTGGATCACACACAGTTTGGTTTTGTGAAGGGTAGATCATGCCTGCTCAACTTGGTCGACTTCTTTGAGTTAGTCACCAGAGCTGTGGATGAAGGCAAGGTGGTTCAAACAGCCTACCTTGATCTGGCCAAGGCCTTTGATACCATTCCCCATGCAGGAATCATAGAAAAACTCACTAAGGTAGGCATCAACCCCTATATCACTAGGTGGGATGCAAACGGGCTCACAGATAGAACCCACAGTGTGAAAGTAGCTGACTCCAAGTCAGACTGCTGACCAGTCATGAGTGGAGGCCCATAGGGATCGGTCCTGGATCCTCTCCTGTTTATCTACTTCTCAGAAGTCCAGGCCATCATGAAGGGACTCTGGCTGGCAAAGTTCACAGACGATTGCAAGTTGAGAGCCATTATTAACTCCCCAAGTGATGTTGACATCCTACAGAAAGGCCTCACTGAGACCAACGACTGGTGTCAGAACCATGTCCTTAAGCTCAATGCCAAAAAATGTGTTGTCATCCCCTTTGGGAAAAAAACAGTTCCCATGAATTACCACATTGATGGTAGTCCACTGAACACAGAAAGCATTGTAAGAGATCTGGGAACACAAGTTGACAGCAACCTCTCTTTTGACCACCACATTGCCACTGTGGTCAGAAAGTCCTTCTATGTGGCACATCTCATTACTAAGAGTTTTGCATTCAAGAAGAAAGAGGTTGTCTCCCTCTAGTCTTCCCTCATTAGGCCAATCATCGAGTACAATGCCCCATTTGGCATATACCTCACTAGACACCTGCAATAACTGGAGAGTCCGCAAAAGTACCTCACAAAGAGGATCCTAGGCCTTAAACAGTTGTCCTATATGGACAGACTAAAAAACTCCAGCTATTCTCTCTCCCATATCGCCTACTTACAGACAATCTCTGCCTGACTTGCAAAGCCATGTCTGACCCAGTTCTGTTAGAAATGCTACATCTAAAGAAATCCCAATTCCTCCACACCACACACTCCAGACACCTCAATCGCATTACCACAATCAACAGAACGTGCTGGAGGGACAGATTCATAACCCAGAGACTGCCCATGCTATGGAGTAGACTTCCCATACATGTCAAACAGAGCACCTCACTGGCCCTCTTCAAGAGCAATCTTGATGAGTGGATGGGAAATAGAATACTCACCCGTGGGATCTCCAGTTGCTCTACTCGACAGTGACACTGGGAAATAAGGTCAGGTGGCATGATGCCAGGGTAATCATATGGGCTAGGCTTATAAAGACTCCAGGGCCATTAGCCTAGTACACACCTATGAACCTATGAAATGAGGGAAAGAGAACAGCACTGTTGTACAACCCATTTGTTTGAATGTGCATAGCATGTGCAATTCAAACTCTGTGTCATTATCACAGTGACTACTCACAGGTTCATTAGTTGATAAGTTCTCTTAAAAGTTGAGGCCTTTGGGACATCAAGAAACACTGACTCTTTTAGTCTACGATCATAAGCTCAACAACAAACTAGCTAAATTATCTGATCTTCAAATGGTTTCTGTTAATTTGCTCCACATAACCATGATTTTTTGTGTTAAGTATAAACATCTATGTTTCATTGCATTTGATTGCATATAAAACATTTTATTGCTGTGTTTATAATTTAACTCATTCACTCCAATGGAGCTGAAGAAGTTTGCACTGTAACTTCCAATGGGCAGGACCTAAACCTTTTGACAGAATCAAATATGTACTCACATTTCAAATAAATGTTCCTATCTCTGGAACCATAGGGGTTATAAAAGAAGGATAAATGGCAAACTCTTCAGCACAAACTATTTTTATACTGGTTGTATTCATCAGGTTCTAGGCCATAAACCAAATTTTATAACGCCGAGTAAACAGAGTAACTATTGCATTTGTATTTTGTAAACAACTTACAATATCTCAACAACCATTCAAGTTACACACACATACTGTCAGCAGCATTTTATTCATCTAGCTGAGAGCTTTCATATGAGGATAAGGAGTTTTGTCTGTGTTACCTGGTTGTTAAGATATTTAGACAAATGTGAAAATAATATCTATATAAATTAATATCATAAAAACAAAATTTAATATCTACTTACCTGCACTAGGCAGAGGTCAAATATTAACAGAGTTGAGTCTGCTATTGTGTAAGCTTTAAGATGAAATATTTTAAAACCTTGTACAGAGCATTGTGTTGGAATTAGTGATGCAAATTTGAATGAGCAATAATTGACGTCTAGAGGCGCCAGTAGGCGCTAACTTCAGATGCACCTGGAGGCGTCACTCGGATGTAATTGTATATAGCTGTAAACCAAAAAGTGCCTGAAAGATATGTCATAGAATAATCTGTATGCTAGGATAATCTCCCTTGTATATACTGATACTGTAACATATATAGCTTAAGATATTTACATCTTTCCATATAATTTGTCTATTATTGATATAATTTCTTTACAAAAGATATTTAGCCAGATTCATTAAAGCCTACACAGTGGTGCACTGTTTTTGATTCAATAAGCAACAAGACAAACACTGTGGCGTGCTAATTACAACATAAACAGCTAAATTGTATACTAATCAACCAATCCAAGATGGAGGAGCTATTCAACAAACTATAAAGAAACCATGTAGACTCAGTGCTGGTTTTCCCTGCAAATTCCAAAAGTTATTGGAATACAGCCATGGAAAGGAGTCTACACAGAAAGAATGTTAGAGGCTGCTGTTGCTTTAAATCATGTGTATATACAACAGGCTGAACTCTATGCTGCTGCTAATAGACAACAGCCAAGAAGGAGAAGAGTTTTCAGACCCCATTTAACATTTCGCAATCTGCATGAGGTGGAAATTTTTGAGCACTACAGAGTAAATAGAAACACAGTACAGGAACTCTACAAGCTCTTTCTTCCTCAACTCAGAGCCAGGGCAAACTGAGGGGAACTCATATCAGCGGAGACGAAGGTATGTGTAGCACTTAGAATTTTACGTACAGGAATCTTTCAGAGACCAACAGGGGACATGCTGGGGGTGTCACAGGCATCAGCATCCAGGATCCTCTATCAATTCCTGAATACTATGCTACAACATGCCAGTGACTACAGATATTTTCCCTGTACTCCTGAGGACAGGGCCACAAATATTCAGGAGTTCTACTCTGTAGCACACTACCCTGAAGTACTGGATGCATAGATTGCACATATATAGGAATTAAGGCACCACCCAGGGAACAGGGAAGGCTCTACTTAAATAGAAAGGGCTTCCAAGTTATTAAATGACAAGTCATGTGTAATGCCAAGGGAATCATCTTGAACGTGTGTGCTGGCAACCCAGGCAGTTACTATGACTCACATATCTGGCAAACCTCCCAACTGTACCAGATGTTTATCAGGGGGGGATATCCCACAAGATCATTTACTGGGGGATGCAGGTTATGCACTGGAACTGTGGCTAATGATGCTCATCAGAAATATACACACACCTGCTGAAGAATACAATAATGAAGCACAAGCTCAAACCAGAAATATCATAGAGCAAGTCTTTGGGCTGCTGAAGTCACGGTTCCAGTGACTAGATACATCTGGGAAACCCTGCAGTACAATTCACATACATTTACTGAAATATTCACTGTATGTGCCATGCTACACAACATCATCCTGAGAAAATAGCTTCAGCACGGTCAACAAGGGGAAGGGGGCTCACATCCCACCACCACTGGTAAGGTCACCACATCTGCACCCAGCTGAGGAGTCAGAGGAGGAACCAGCAGCTGCTGTGGGTATGGGCAGACATAGGCATGCTCAATATTCCCTCTCATTGGCTAAGAGGTAATGCATAGCACACTCACTCACTCACCACCTAAGGGTCTAAAACCTTCCTCCTATGCACATACATATACCTCTCAACTGTCCCTGATTTTCAGGGACGTCCCTGATTTTGACTTAAATTTTAACTCTGTCCCTCTTAATCCCTCCTAAAACTAGTGACTTTTGGAGGAAAGGTGGTGAATTACACTTAATGAATAATGACAATAATTAAGAGTTATAAACTTCTTTTACCTCAGAAAATGTGTATTAATTCATATGCTCTGATTCTGTCAATGTTTCAAGTTAATAGCACTAATATTTTAAAAGTGTCCCTGATTGTCCCTAATTTTTTTCTTGACTTGTCCCTGATTCTGTTGAAATTTGTCTCCAATTGGTTGAGAGGTCTCAGCTTTTACCTGCTCATGTAATGGCTGTGTACTTCTAGCATCAGACAGAAATAGGCCTGAACTAAAACTGTTGCAACTGCTGGATTTACAAGGTAAGTGTTGATCCTGGAGAGTATTGTATAATAAGAATGAATGGCATATTCTTGCATGTTGTTACTTGGTAATGGAAGCAAGTAGAACGTGGATGATTTGTACAAAAATGACTTTCACATGTGACAATATGACTTATGTGACTTATATGTGTCTAAAATCAAATAGTTGGCCTCAGGCATCAAAGATTCACACAGTCATACCTTTCAAATGTACCAGAGGTGGTCACCAAATGTCCTCAGTTTTGTATCATACTTTTGTACTGGAAAATCATTAAAGAGAGAAGTTAGAAAGTAAAGAGACACATTTCAGTTTCAGACTTCACAACCCTCACAAGATCATTAACAATACTGATGCAAAAAAAATTGATTATCAACTGTTTAACTTTCCAATATGTCAAAGGTACAATTACCAAATCAACATCACAAATGCAGATATACACTAAGTCAGCTATGCACCCTGACATCAAACACAAATGTTATGTATCCTGAATCAAAAAAGACAGAAAACAGTGATATGACACAGTTATCATCACTTGCACAGGGTGTTGTGTGGGAGTGAGGCAGGAAGCCTAGGTTGGCACAAAAAGGTCTGTGAGTGTGTGTGAGTAATACAGAGAAGCAGGCAGACATTCAGATAAAGTAGTAAATGGTCAGTGCAACAAAATGAGCTTTAAGCTTCATGGCTGAAACATGTAACTGTTGTGTATGTGTCTACATGGGTCTTCCAGGTTAAATTGGTGTGTGAGTGTCTGCATGAATACAGCAAAGCTCTGTACTAGCTCTACATCTTGCTATGTCAGATACGTGTGAGCCATGCACAGTAAAGGTGGCAGTTGATCACTGTCGTACCTAACCATGAGAATTGGCTCTGCTAGGAGTTGCACTGGCACATCCATGCCCACAATCAGATGTACTGTTGCTACCTGAACGTGACTGGTGTCTGCTGGATGAGCTCGCCTCATGAAGACTCCCAGGACCACAGCTGCATTAGCAAAGCAACCACATTGCCTGCCGTGTCTGGGTGTAGACAGCTCAACCACTGATGGAGCAGTGGAAGTAGTGCCACTATCGGAGCGTGATTGGGCATGGCCATGTCGGCTAACAGCAGATGATGTGGCTGACCTATGCCCACGAGAATGCCATCCCCCTCCCAGCAGACATTCCATCATAGACACCGCCCATTCCAATGTGTCATTCATCTGATCCATTGAATCAGCAACATGTTGGAGGCAGTCAAACATCTCAGCCTGTGCCACATCTACAACCCTAAGAATTTCTCTGGAGGACCAATGGGACTGTGCCTGTACCTCCATGATAGCCCTAAATATATTTTGAGTAGCATGGAAAGACACACCTGGATCAGGTTGAGGATAAACAGGAGATCTCTTCCAAGCAACCCTAACAAACCTCCTGCATGGCACCTTGACCACACTACAGACAGAGTCAACAGGCACTGAAGCTGTTGTAACCACACTTCCTGATCTAGTGTCTCACCCTCCACCTGTCCAATATCTGAGGGCTCAATGGAATGGGTTGGCCTAGACCTACTGGCTGTGTCCAATGGAATTACAGGGGATGTTTGAATGTCAACCTCAGTGTCAGATTCAACCTCTGCACCCTATGACTGTGTCCCTGTTTGTTCACCATTATCATCAGAGTGTGCCGATACTCTGACATCAGGTTGTAAGAGTCTTACATGTCCACTGTCAGTATCACTCATGATAATAAGCAACAAACACAGGAAAGAAATTAATAGCTACACTACTGTAGTCAGATGTATGCTAACAAAGTAACAGTGGTGCTACTACTACAGATAGTCCAGCAAAAAACAAACAGCCCTGACATCCACATCACACATATGGATAAAATAATATATTTCTTTGAGCTTCTTAACACCACTGACAAAAAAGATATTTGGCTTATCAGGTGCAGTCGATGCTATGCTTCTCATGGATGATGGTCCTGGAAGATGTTAAGCAAAAGTGAAGGACAGCATGATCACAATTAACAGTATTACATGGGTTTAAAACATTTTGCCCTTTATAGGTCCATTAACTTTACTTTCAACAAGAACTTCGATGACAAATCCAACCTAAACCCATGTGTGTGTGTGTGTGTGTGTGTGTGTGTGTGTGTGTGTGTGTGTGTGTGTGTGTGTGTGTGTGTGTGTGTGTATAGGAACAGATTTTTCTCAATGACATTTCAACATTTCAGCATATGCAGTATATAGCTGAAAAATGCAAGCATATCTTCTCAAGGTTAGTAGTATTCTTTGCAGATATATCCCAAAGTAATAGCCTCTTCTTTGTTCTCCACATAAACAAGTCTCCTTACCTTCAGGTTCCCTAGCTACACTGTTCATAAGTTCATAGGTTCATTGGAGGTTACTAGTCTAATGGCCCTAGAGCCTTTACAAGCCTAGCCATGTTAATCCCAAATATCTCCATTTGTTCTTTTTTGGGTAGTTAAGAATGACTTTGTGAACACAGCGGGTCTGTGATCAACACCGGCTACCCCTGTCCATGAGGGACAAGGGTGCCACCCCAGGGGCAGATTTGCAGTCTCTCATCCAATTATCTAGGTTGTGTTTTAATAGGGTTTTAATAGGGTCAGTGAGAAGCTCTGTTTTACATGACTAGATAGTCTGTTCCAGAGAAGCGGCAGGCTCTGGGAGACATATCTGTCTGTCCAGCATGATCTCTTAATGTCACAAGCTAGGTTAAGATTCCTAGAGCGAGTGACTCTTGAACCATCTGACTTGCAGATGTGCATCATTTCCATTAGGGCAGGGTTGGAGATTGCCCTATAGGCCATGCACAAGTCACCTCTCAGCAGCCTATAAAATACAGAATAAAATGAAAGGGCTTTCAGCATGTCTGGGTAGGTCATAGTTTGTAGTTCCTGTACTTTCTTAGTGAGAAACCTCTGAGGTCTATCCAGCTTCTACAGGTGTCTGGTGAGATATATGCAAAAGGGTGCATTATATTCTCTTAGTGGTCTGATGAAAGTCAAGTACCTTGGAGTTATAACATCATTTGACCTGGATGCTATGCCCTTGCTTATGAGGTGCACTATGTAGAATGCTTTCCTTACCACTGTGGAAACTTGATGGTCAAAGTTCAGATTGCTATCAATCTGTGTTCCCAAGTCTTGCACTACTGGGTTGAAACTCGGCGGGGGGGGGGGGGGTTGCTATCAATATTGTAATTTGTAGGGAATTCTATTTGCCTGGACTTCTGATAAATAGATGCCAAACAGTAAGGGGCCCAGCACATATCCCTGTGATACTACACTGGTGATGGGTCTACTGGTGAAGGTGGATTCATCAATTTTGACAGAGTGTGTTCTGTCTGTGAGCCAGTTGGCTACCCATCTAGTAACTTAAAGGTTATTCCCTATCTGGAGGAGTTTCTTAATGATGCCAGAGTGTGGAATTTTGTCAAAAGCCTTGGCAGGGTCAAGATAGGCTGTGTATACTGTCTTACCTTCATCCATGGCTTTGGTGACATTCTGAAAGAAGTCTACCAGGTTTAATAAGCATGCTCTACCCTTAACAAAGCCAAACTGGGTTGGGTCCACCATTTGGAGGTTGCTACATCCTTGTTGATAAGGTCCATGATAATTATTTCCATGGCCGTGCAGATGAGGCTGGTTAGACTTATGGGTCTGGAGTTCCCAGGGTCAGTTGATGCCCCCCCTTTTGTGCAGTGGTTTACTGTTGCTGTTCCCCATTCTGCAGTTGCATAGCCAGTTCTCAAACTAGGAGTAAAGAGAACACCAAGTGGGTCTGCTAGTTCTTGTTTTAGATTGTTTAGTAAACAACCTGGAATATTATCTGGTCCCACGGAGGCCATGTTTTTGGCCTTGATGAGTGCAGAGATGATCTGTTCTCTAGAGATATTAGGCAGAGGACTGGTATCAGGTATGCTTTGGGATATGGTAGGTGTGGATAGGAGGGTGAAGTGTCCATTGAATCTGTCAGCTAACATTTTGGCGATATCTTCCTGTATATTATGAGTGTTCCCATCTACAACAAGTTTGGCACAAAGCTGGGAATTCCCTTTTAGACTCTGGATATAGTTAAAGAATGCCTTATGATTATTCCTGGCTAGGGATGCAATTTTAGTTGTGTAATTTGCTTTAGAAGACTTTACAAGATTTCTAATTTTCCAGTTTAGGCTTAGGAGGGAACTCTTCATCTGCAGAGTGATATCTCTCTTGCTTTTGGAAAACAATTTCTTCCTCTTATTATATAATCTGTTTCTACTTGAAGTCCACCACGGTGGCTTGTTTTTACGTGAAGACCTGGTTTTGATCCGGTCAGGTACAGCAGAGTTTATGCAGTTACTTAAGTGTTTGTACAGGGCATTTGAGTACACTTCTACATAGTGATCATTGGTGTCTGTAATTGTGGGTGGTATGAAGCTTTTTATACTATCGCTTAGTATGCTGTAGTTAGTTTTGGTGAAGTTTTTTATAATTTTTGTTCTTGTGATGGTGTCAGTTCCAGTACTTACTTCAAACGAGACTAATTTGTGGTCTGACCTAATCATGGAGAGCATCACACATGGGGAAGTACAGTGACTCCTCCCCCATCTCAGTGAGTACTATGTCTGTCCAGAACATTAGAGCCCCTACTGTGGATGCAGACTATCTGTTCCAGAGCATTTGTGTTAACAAAGTCCAGGAACCTCTAGGCAAGCATGTTTTTGCTCATGTATGTCCCCAAGTCTATGGAAGGATAGTTGAAATATCTCATGACAAAGGCATTGGGCTGTATGCCAAGGGATTCTAGTAAATCGCTGTAGGTGGTGTGCTTATCCTGGTTCATGGTGGAGGATCTATAGCTAGAAATGATGTGGTATGGTACTTTCCCAATTGTTAATTGGAAATGGAGTAGTTCGAGAGAGTCATGCTGTTTGACCAGTCTCGAAGTGTGTTTAAATGAAGATGGATACACCTCCACCTTTGATTCCTTCATGCTCATTTTGAGGTCTGAAAGTGTGGAAAGCATTGTAGCCTTGCACGGCCGGGTTGTCTCAGCAGCCTTGAACCATGTCTCGGTAACTGTACAGATGTCAGCATCCTCCAAGTTGAGGAGGGCTTCCATGGAGTGCAGTTTCATGTTTAAACTTCTAGCATTAAATAGCACAACCCTGAGTTTGTCTCAATTAGATTTTGTTACAATGGACAATTTGTTGTTTTGACATTGCCTAAAAAAGGCATTATGGGAGAGGCAAGGGCCTTTGTCAGTATCCAAAAGCCTGGGGGGAGACAGTTGCAGACCATCTCTAGCAAAGCAGCAAGGTTTGTCCATTGTACCCTCCCAGGCTGACAGATACTCGATTGACACAAGAAGCTGAGCCTGTTGTTGAAGTCAAATAATTTATTGTTTATATTGTGGCATCATCCTGGGTGAGGGTAGGATACTGCTTAGGGCTAGGGACATACCTGTCTGGGATACATAATCAGAGAGTTCTGTCATGTCTCTCTTCACATAGTCCAGAAAGGTAAGTCTCAGGTCAATCACCCAACATGGACTATGACAGAGTCATAATGGTAGTTATTGTTGAGTGACTTGAGTGCATGTGTGATTTGTCAGATCCTGGCACCTGATAGGCAGATGACCATGACCTTTTCCTTGTCCAGTCTGGTGAGGGGATCATCTTTGTATCTCAGTATGGCATCACCTATGACCAAGACATTTGATGTGTTTTGCCTTGGGGGCTTATTTGTTGAGACACGGATGTGTGTGTTGATATGTGTACTAGTTTCCTTATGCTTAGTGGTGAGTGTGTGTGGTGTGCATTTGGAAGGTCTATATTCTTTTGTTAGGCTTCTAGTGAGTACCTCCACGTGTGTGGATTTATGTGTCATGACCATAATTTGTGTGAGAGGTGAGGTTTGAGTGAGAGGTGAAGTGTGTGTGCTGACAATCTGTTTGATGTCTAGTTTGTTTTTACATGAGAGAAATGACTTCAATTCCACAGTGTATTTGCATCTCTCACATAGGATGTTAGTTTGCTTTAGGTGTAAATGGTTGTCGGTATACATGAAGCAATTGCTACATTGCCGCAAGATACCCATAACAATCAAGTTGTCAGGAGAAATGATGGGAAACTGCCCAGCCATTGTGGCAGGATTTTTCTGAATGTGGTATTTGGGAAAGAAGTGGGCTAACTGGACTTAGTCACAAACAGCAAAACTGAAGCAGCAATTCAATTAAATACAAAGTGGAGTGCTATCTTAAAATATACTTTTCTTCAGTTTTTTTGAGTGGATGCCTTGGATTTCAGTGCAGATGCACTCCAGACTTCTGGCTCAAGTTGCCAAAGGTGGAGTAGGTCTGGTAAACTGTGCACAAACCCTTACAAACACAAGGCTTATCCACAGTCAAAATGTAAACAGTATAAACACAACTACCGATTGGAAAGTCCCAAACTGAGCCTTTCTGTAGCAGTTCCCAAATAAGATGGGTCCTGAGCTGCACATGTCTGCCACAGGGGTGCAGGGAGGCCCTCTTAATGTATGATAGCTAGTGTAAGAGCTCAGTGATATCAAACAGTATAGATTCAGCAAGTCTGAATATAGCCTATGCTATATAAGGCAATGAAACACAATTTCAAAGTGCAGAGTAAAGGCAGTCACAAACAGCAAAAATGAATCAGTAAATGTGATGTTGTCAATCTCGTCTTTATTCTCACTGGTGGGTTGAATCTGATCCGCTGGATCCATCTTGGCCATTACATAAGCTTGAGGTCCTCAGCTAAGCTCGTGGGTTTTTGCTCTACCCATAATGCAACTCCCCTACTACCTCAGATCTCATTTGCGTGCAGTGAAGAGGTTTCCTACTAGCTAGCTCTGGGCTAAGTGTTGACTAATTTCAATTTTTTTCTCAACTTCTAACTGATTATTTAGTTTGCCTGTTATTAATCTGTTTAACAAAGTGAGTGTTCCCTACCCCATTATCACCCATTTAAATTAGAGGATGTATAACCATAACCCCCCCCCCCTCATTCTCCCTTCTTTCTACATCATCCGTTTAAGTTATAGGGTGATTACTAGCATGATTATTATTATTATCAAAAATAAATTCTGTTTTTGTCTCTGCCTGTTTCTATCTCACTCTTAGTGTGTTTGTGGTGTGTGTATGTGCCTTAATTTCTTCTGACTATTGTTTCCCTTACCATGTCAAAAAAACAGGAAGGGAAACCACTCAGCTTTAAGAAATGTGAGAAATGTGTGAAGAAGATGCCCCTTAGTGATACTCACACTTTGTGTGTCTGTTGCTCGGGGCCTCTTCATCTCCAAGAAATGTGCTCCATATGCCATGGGTGTAATCAGAGCGCTTATGGAGTGCAAGAACAAGTTGATTCTAATGGGCTTATTAAAACCCCCCTTTTCAGAGGCAATTTCAACAGAGTGTCATCAAAAAGTCCCGATAAGCCTTTAAAACAAGCTTCTCCATCTCCAAAAACTTCCAAGTCCAAAAGGTCCTCGACTCTCTGCTCCATCAGGATCATCAGAGGAAACACTCATTCACAGATCCAAGATGCTCTCAGAGCCATCAGAACCATCGGCTCTGATGTCTTCTGTGCCTACAGAGATTCAACACAGGACCCGTTCTCCTTCCCTGGAACCAGTGACTTCACGCCTCCCATCTCCGTTACTAGCTAAATCCAGATCTCCAACACCATCTACTCGGTCCACCAGGAGCTTACCTGGTGAAGACGTGGATAAGGTTGTGCAGAGGTTATTAAAGACTCCAGCCCTGGCCAAAGTTTTGTTGGCTCTGAGCCAAAAGGAATCAGATCAGGTGCGATCCACCTCTTTAGTACCTGTTTCTCCTTTGATCCATCTCTTGGGTTCTGAGCCGGAAGACTCTGATCTCCAGATTGTGTCTGTGATGGCTCCAGAACCCTCAGTTTCCTCGGAGCAGACTTCTGCCCTAAGCATTTCCCTCTGACAGGACACTTCTAGGAGCTGACACTCTTCAGTCAGATCCTCGGAGCTGGCTCGGATCTTTCCGGATCTGACGCTGCCTCTCGGGGCTTCAGCATAGATGAGTTCCTCTCCTTCCTCGGCTTCAGAGCTTCTGTTCCTGTTCTGTGGATGCCTTCGGCTCCAACAACTTCTTTGTTGGATCCGGAGGAGTCTTTGGAGTGTGAGCAGTCTGTCTTTGAGGTTATGAGGAGGGTTTTTGACTCCTGCCAAGTCTATTGCACAATCTACATTGGATCTTCCTCCCCCTTTGGGTCAGTTGTCTTTGTCCTCTGATGCAACCCTTCCACAAGATTGCAGAGACCCCAGGCTTCAGGTTGTCCTCCAGGACACTCCTGCCTCTTCTGAAACTTCCCCAGAGTATCCCTCTGAGGAAGCCCTTCAGAAGTGGACCTGCAAGAGGAAGCACCTTGACTCTCCAGAGGAGTCTAACACATCAGACATTGATCCCAGCGATGCAGAAGGGTCCCCACAGTCACCTCCTGAAGATATCTCCTTTGGAGACATCTTCAAAATATTAAAACAGAAGGAGGACTGGCAGTCCACCCCCCTTCAGCTGATGAGTCAGTTTACCTGAAGGCCTTCGGGTATCTCCCTTCCACCTCTTGAGTGGCACCCCTTTCCAACAAGCTTATGGATTTAATCTCTCAGAAGGCATTGGAGATCCCAGATACCATAAAGCCTACTCCTAAAAGTCCAAACAAATACATTACTGCCCCAAAAGGTCAAGACCTTTATGACTATGGGTGTAGCAGTTGATGCTATGGTCATGGTAGCGGCTCATTTCCACCCTGACCAGGCATTTTCTGCTACAGGCCAGGGATTACACTCTGCAGCTCTGTTCCTCCCTAGGAATTACAATAAATTATGAAAAATCTGGTCTAGAGCCATGTCAATGCTTGGTATTTATAAGAGCTCAGATACATACAACAATTCTATCAGCAAAACTTCCTCAAGACAGGGTATATGATCTTTGTTATCATGTAAGGACACTGATCAGGAAGAAACAGATTTCTATCAAGCTAGTTTTGCAAGTTCTAGGGAAAATGGCAGCTTCAATTGTTCTAATCCTGCCAGCTCGATTTCACATGAGAATTCTCCAGTGGTTACTCTTGACACAATGGTCATTTCTAGATTTTCTGATGGCACACAAGGTTATCATAACTGAATCATACAAAAGAGACCTTCAGTGGTGGCTCAGTTCACCCCTGGTGTCTCAGGGACTGCCTTTTATTCCCTCTAGGCCCCAAGCCACAGTGACCACAGATGCTTCCCAGATAGGGTGGGGGATGCATTATCTGGGAAAGACAGTTCAAGGTACCTGGCAACAACATGAGGCCCATTTGCACATAAATGTTCTAGAGATGAGGGTGGGCCTCTTGGCATTGCAAGCATTTTAGGATACCCTCCCTCTGGGTACAATAGTGATTCAGTCCGACAACATGTCTGTAGTCAGGTATATAAACAAACAGGAAGAACCAGATGTTTTCCCCTATGTCAAGAAGCCCTGAGGGTCTGACAATGGGCAGAGGACTCCAACCATTTTTTTTCATAGCAATGCACGTCCTGCAGAAGTCCAACGTGATTGCAGACAAACTCAGCAGAGCCATTCTATGGCCGCACTAGTGGTCCCCTCAGTCAGAAACCTGCAGAAGAGCTCCTGGTGTCTATATCACATAGTCGAACTGTCATAAGTTTGACTATGTAAATATCGAACCTAGAAGTTTGAAATGCAAGAACTTAGAAGACTCAGAACAGCAATTTTTTTCCCTGGGAAAAAAATTGCTGTTCCGGTACAAAACAAAAAAAAAAAAACAAACACTTCAAACTCTTCCTACACCCGCCAACATGGGGGGCTGTGCCCCCCACACACCCCTACTTAAATATACCAACTCCGAGATTGCACTACAGTGGAAGAAATAGCAAAGCCGCAGAAACAACCCACTGAATGTTTTCCCGGGAAAAAAAAAATTGGTGTTCTGCGGCTTCGCTATTTTGAGATTTCGAACTTTCCAGTTCAAAGTTTCGGCATTTGGACAATTCTGTGTTCAAACTAATAATATAAACCCACTCTGCTGAAAATGGGGTCAGCCTTGTTGCAATCTCTTTACATCACCTATCAATGCCAAATGCAGCAACTACTTTGCCCTGATCCCCCCAGCGGCAGAGCCACCGAGGGATGTACTTGTTCATGATTGGCCCTTGGGACTTCTTTATGCCTTTCCTCCAATAACTTTAATTCCCAAGGTCCTACAGAAATCAACTTCATTGGAGACCACTATGATCCTAATTACCCCCTATTGGCCTCGACAGATATGTTTCCCCTTCATTCGGCCTCACGTATGGGAGGGACAATGGATTCTGGACTTGGCTCTGGATCTGCTGACTCATCCATCAGGAGCAGTTCATCCCAATCTGAATAATCTCAAACTAACAACTTGGCTGCTCCAGTTCCCATGATACCCAGGTTTCCCCTCCTTTCCTCTCCAGTTAAACACATTTTGATATCTTCCCATAAGATTTCTACTTGAAATTTGTACAAGAGCAAATGGGAAAGATTTGTTGCTTGATCCAATATTAATCATATAGACCCTTTCACAGCTCCATTATATTCCATCCTAGAATTCTTAGCCAAGTTATTCAATGATGGAGTCACTGCAGCTACTATTAGCATACAGTTAGCAGTGATATCTAATTTTCACATAGGAGAAAATGGTTTGGCTATTATGTCAAACAGACTATGCAAAGCATTCCTCAGAGGAACTACTTAAATTTGATCTCCATATAGAAACCCAGCTCCACCTTGGGACTTGAATTTTGTGCTGACAAAAATTCTCTCTCCTCCATTTGAACCATCTGCTACATGTGAAATCAAATATCTTACATGGAAACGCTATATTTAGTAGCTATTACTTCAGAAAGAAGAATTTCAGAATTGCAGGTCTTGTCTTTCAAGCCTCCATACTTAGTGTTTCACAAGGATAGTCTCATTACACACTAATCCTTCCTTTTCACCCAAAGTAGTTTCAGAGAGTAATCTCAATCAGTCTATTGATTTACCGGTATTCTTCCCAAATTTCCAAAACAAAGGAGAGTGCATCCCTACATCTTCTAGACATTCACAGACAGTTATGTTTCTATTTGCATAGGACATCAGAAATTAGAAAGATCAACTATTTATTTCTTATTTGGAGGTTAAGAAAGGCCGACCAGTCTCTAAAGTAACATTATCCAATTGGCTTTCAGAATTTATATATTTCATATACAATTCTATATATACCTAATCCTATCAAAGCTCATTCTACCAGGTCAGTAGTCACTTCAGCAGCTTTCCAAGCCAGATTACCTTTGGACAGCTAAATGACATACCTTTATTACTCATTGCAAGTTGGATTTGGCCTCTATGAGTAGAGCATCCTTTGGTTCTATGGTTCTGAGGAATATTCTGTCATGAGCCACCCAAGAATCAGATAGCTAGGGATGCGGTCCCTCCAGTGAGAATAAAGACAAGATTGACAACATCACATAAAGAAGTTATGTACTTACCATAACATTCCATGTGTGTTGTCCACCTCATCCTTTATTCTCACAACCCACCTATCATTCCCCCTCCTGGGAGACTGAGTAACTTTAACTGGATCTTTATAGGACTCGACAGCCTCGGAAAGAATATGGGTTTTAGTATGATTATACAAGTATGTTTATGATATTTTCTCCTGGTCACTGCTTGAGGGTAAACAAGATATGAGGTAGTAGGGGAGCTGCATTATGGGTAGGGAAAAATGCCCACTAGCTTAGCACGAGCTTAGCTGAGGACCTCAAGCTTATTTATTTATGTATTTATTTATTTATTTGTTTGCTTGTTTGTTTGTTTGTTTGTTAACCGGGCTAGTCTAGCTGGGCTTGTGGCCCCTTTTCAGTGGAGACCCGAGGAGAAAAGCTCCAGTACATAGTAAAACAACATTAAGTAAAACAACATTATTGTAAAACACACACTCGATGACACAGAAAATTACAAGATGCAAAGTTACAAAAAAGGAAAACACTAAATAAAAAAAAAGTACTTGACCAACATCACAATAGACAGAATATGTTACATAGTAATGATCAGTACAGAGGTATCAATTTTACACTAAAGTATATGTTACATTACATTTAGGAGGATGACATTATAAGGGTATATGCAAGATAGGGCAGAGGCCAGCTAATGACTGAGATGGATCCGACTCACCAGTGAGAATAAAGGACGTGATGGACAACACACATGGAACGTTATGGTAAGTACATAATGTCTTTTTGAATTAAATACAGATTTTAGTGCAGATGCAGTCCAGACCTCTAGCTAAAGTTGCCAAACACTGAGCAGCTCTGATAAACTGAGCACAAACCCATGCAAATGGGAGACTTGTATACAGGCAAACTGAAACAGTTTGAATACAACTACCAGTGGGAAAACCTCACACTAAGACTTTCTCCAGCCATCCCCAGCTCAGATAGGTCCTGAGCTGCACACTTCTGCCACAAGGGTGCAGGGAGGCCCTCTTAATGTAAGATGGCTGGTCTAAGAGCACAATGATATAAAACAGTCTAGATTCAGCAGGCCTGAATCTAGCCTATGCTATGTAAGGCAAGGAAACACAATTTCTAGATGGGAAGCATTAAGGGAGAGTCACTTAAAGGTCAAAGTGAGAATGTTTATTAGTATACTATTAGATGACTTCCAGTGGTACCATCCTCTGCACAAATTGGCAGCTCTTTGAGCAGCTGTGAACAGTGGAAGACTATGGAGAGTGAGAGTGTAGCCCACACAGGAAGCAGACAGAACACCTGCAAACAGGGCATCTATAAAAGTGTAAAGGTCAAAAAGCAAACATCTGTTGCCTTTTTATGGTGCA
The DNA here is from genome assembly GCF_019279795.1 of Protopterus annectens. Classification (NCBI taxonomy): domain Eukaryota; kingdom Metazoa; phylum Chordata; order Ceratodontiformes; family Protopteridae; genus Protopterus; species Protopterus annectens. The sequence goes on along the minus strand of NC_056732.1, from coordinate 1,587,642,705 downwards.
GATTCAGGGCTGTGAGCATGGAGAAGATGCAAATCAGGTGTGAACTCATAGGAATTGCTGAATCCCAAATACTTGGCTCAATGTAGGAAATTGTAAACAAGTGCAGGCACGTCCTCAGTGTTGGTTACTAATGGATTGCTACTGTGAATGGTTACTGGTAGGGAGAAGGAAAACAAAACAGCAATTCAGACTTCCTTACCTCCAGTGGGTGTGTCAGTCAGGTTAGACTTACAAATTGTAGAACTAATTATATCAAGGTTTTAAATGTAAGTAAGTAGCACACATTTCACAGTTTCTGTTCAGTAACATCCAACCTCCCCATCATTTGTAGACAACTGTATATTATTGCTATGTAATATCCTTACACATTTTAAGGACAATAATGTAGTACACCTTACAGACTGCATGTCTCAGATTATTAGTCAGATAAGACAAGAATGAGCAACAAGCACAGAGAGATAAGACAGAGCTGCATTTTTGAAAGCAATAGTCATAAATGGTTGTTTGATCACTCAGTGCCCTACATCCAAAATTAATACATGTACAAATCACTGTCATATTTTTTTAGTACTGTGGATGTTGTTGCATTTGGTTGTGTGCAGAATTATTTCAGTTCCCTGCTGCAAAGCTGGTCGTGCAGCAAAGAGGGAGAAGACACCCTTACTGTGTTCTGAAGGTTCATTGGAGTGAGAGTTCAAATCCAGACTTATGTAAAAATATTTCATATGTACGAACAAACATTTTGTAGTGTTTATTTCATAATTTGCTTTTCTTCATTTCAACTACTTTTCCCTTTTTTATTATTATTTTTTGCCAGTCTTTGTGTGGTGCATGGCATCATGCAAACAAGGGAAACAGAGAAATACAATGACTGTCAGGTTTAGCTGTGCTTATCTTGTTTGTGTGACACTTAACAGTGCGCAAACCTGTAAAGTGGCCCACAAAGGAAGAAGACAGAACACCTACAGTCAGGGCATCTGTAAAAGTAAAAAAAGATACATTCTTACAATGTTTGCTTTCACAGCAGTAGGAAGAATCCCCAACAGCTGCAGCCATTGAACACCTGTAGACAGGATGCAGGCAGTCACTAACTGAAAACAGACACATTCAATTCATTCTGTGGAACATTGCATAAATACGCTAAGTGGTGGTGCGTGGTAGTTAACACACAAAACTAAAAAATTAATAGGAAATTATGGAACTGTCATGTGGCAGCAAATGTAAGTGTAGGACTGAAATACAGATGGCCATGGGTTCTAGTACAGGGTGTACAACATATTTTACTGTTGTGACAGTTCGGTTTCTAGCAATGAACTGAAAACTGTACAAGTGTTATTTCAAAATTCTTATAGCAACAGGTGTAAGTATATGGCTACAAAATACATGTTCCTGAGTTCTAATAAAGGGCATTCAAGACATTTTTACTGTTGTTCCATTTTACATTATATTCACTCTCACTTATAACATTTAGATAGTGGCACTTATATGAATTATATGTATGATGGCTAAAACACCCTTGTTGTGTTTTCAGATGTATTTATGATGGCATACTGTCTAGTATATTTCTGAAAGTATAATTCTGCTATCCAGACTTGCATGGGCTTCACATTTGCCTAAGACACATACACAACTGAATCTGTATCCAATAACCTTGTCAGGTCACACACATACATGTATAACACCTCGAACTGTCAGTTGTATTTATGAATGAGTCATGACTATGTCTAAGCAGTAATTCTTCTATGGAAAAGATGGAAAATCACTGCTGTAGAAGAAAATTGTCCCTTATGCCTAGGTTTGAATCACACACTTTAAAAATCAATTTTATCAGTGTATAAAGCTAAAAGAACATGTGTCAGGTCATGAAATTTATACCCCCAGTGCATGTCTGCAAACTTAACTCACCTAAGAGTTACCTTCCAATTTTCAAAATATATTTCCAAGCTACAGCAGCAGACACCCCTCAAACTAAGGTCAAATGTCAGATTAACCTTCCAATTTAAAATATTTCTTTCCTCCCTGCTTGTTACTGCTTCTCTCCACTTAACATCATGCAAACACAGTTGAGATCACTACTTGGGTTTGCTCACTACCAGTAAATGTGATAACAGGAATTGGTGGGAAATCATTTGTTGCCATTGCTCTAATTCTTGTATTAGACATGTATGGCATTAGAAAGGAAGATGCCCAGGTTAGGGTGCAGAGGTGGGGTGTTTGAGTCCAGGATATTTATTGGGCTCCTGGTAAAGCACCACAGTCAAAGGCTTCTGCAGGGGAACTCTTCTGGCTCCCAGTACTAGCCTGAGGCTTGGAGTAGTTTGGCTCAGTATACTTTCATTTATCAGTATTGCACTCGGTTGACTGACCACATAATGTTAATGCTTCAAAGAAAACTCAAAATGCCAAATTCTGGTATGCCTAAAATAAATCCCCAATTCAAAACTCCCTACCACTCTGGAACTAAGAACAAGTGTTAACATGGGTCGAGAAGGGGGCAAGATTTGCCAGTCAGACATATTGGTATTCGTCATTTTCAATGTTCATATTTTGGACTTCATGCAAAGTGGATTCAACTGAGCGCAATTACGGTAAATGAATGTAAACCATTTGGCTCAGGCTGTATCCAGTGCAACTGTCATCCAACAGACTGGAGAACAGTGTAGGCACCATTTTAATGACCTACAAAGGCACAAGAGGGATACCCTCAAACAGTGGTTGACTGAATTTCCAACTGATGATATCCCACAACTGCATAAGTTTGCTAATAAAAGAATATTTTTAATACAGAGAAACCTAAATATAGGCAAGACTGGTATGCATAATGCTCTTCTGTTCTTTTCTTTCCACAGCTAATGCCAAAATATAATTTAATTACCAGGCTCATTCCAATCAAATGGGGAGAGTGAGGGAAGCAAGTGGTGTGTATACAGCATAAGAGAAGTACTATTGTAGCTTTAAAAGTTAAAGATAGAATTTGGGTTTTATATATAGTTGTAGCAAATTGAACATGCATATCCTAACTGTACAAATAAGTATGCTTGCATTAGTCTGTAGCACAGACCAAGTTTAGGAGTCAAGTATAAGACTGTAGTCAGAGGTAGTGGGCTCAAATACTATGACTCGCAACTATACAATACTGCATTTCTTTAATAATATTACTTAAATTAAACTCTAGACAAGTGGCATAAATGTCCTGCTGTTAGCTGTAATCTGTATAATTGGACCAAGCATATGTACAATATATGCACATTGCAAGGATTACTTTCAGTGATCTGTAGTTATAGTGTATAGTTATTATGGTGTATACTTAAGTACAATATTTCAGATAAAATAGTTGTATAATTGTGTTGATGCATTGCATGTCACATATGATGGTACTAATTTTATCTCATCTTTTTCTTCTCACCCCAACCCTTATCTCTTTTTATTATTTTCTATTATATGTCATCAAAATATCTTCATGCAATCCATCTGTAACAAATCACTAAATGATTCACAGCACAGTTAAGTAGACTGGCCCCAGTGGGTCAGCCTACCCCTGATCCACTGGCTCCAGCATTAATGCCCAGCACATCTGTGACCCAACTTGACAGCACTGCCTCTGCTGCTCCTGCACTACCTGTGCCCTCAGGTAGTACTGCCATGACAGCTGGTGTTGTGGTACTCTCCAGGAGTACTGGCAGATGTGGGGATTTTATCACCCTCCAGAAGATGCCAGGGTTTGTGCATATGGTTGTGCACCACACCACTGGTATACACCTATGCCAGATGGAAAGGCTGCTCTTCCTCATGGTACATAGGAGGAGAAGACATCAAGCACTCCAGCCACCAGTGGAGTAAGGGGACAGTGATGACAGTCCAGTGGGTGAGGACTAGATTATCCTGTCTCCATGTTTGACAGGCATGAGCCTGGGTTGCCCCCCCCCCCAATGCAATCATGGTGTCTTCCAAACTTTTGTGTCTCTCACCATCTCTGTGTCTTGTCTTGTTTGTCTTGTTTGTTTGCATTTGCTTCCTCACCTACCCAACTTACCTGACCCAGAAATACCAATGTCCCTTACCCAGCATTTCTCTCTTACTGGATTAAAAAAATAAATGGGCACCTGTCCCAGAAAAAAAAATCATCCCACACATAGCTCTCCATTTCACACATATGTCTTCTTGACGCACTTGATTTGGTCCAGTTGGCTGTACAACATGATTACATTGTTGTTATCCCCCTTTCTGGAAGTGACAGTCCAAATTCAGCTAATATTCTGCACATATTTTCAGTTTACACTGTTGAAGAAATGGATAGCTATGGTTCTTTCCTACCTCTCTCCTGCACTTTACTATATTGCATTCCCTTTGTATTTCCCCCTGCTTGATCCTCATTTCACCACTTTCCTATCTACCCCATTTTAACATCTATAATCTGGTAAAAAATAGAACCACACACAACACACATAAGTACCCCAAAAAATCAATGGATCCTTTCATTTTTTTGGCCTTTATGTTTGCATGGAGTTTGGCATCACACACCAATGCAAAGCAACAGTGAGTAGCACTTCAATGCTGCAGTTACCTCCACACAATGTCACTTTTCCCCACTGTGCTAGGTCAACACACAGTAATACATGGTGATTGTACTGTAAAGAATAATGTCATTGCATTATCAATGTTTATTAAAAAATATTAAATACATCTGGATGTGAACCCACTATCATCTGGGCTCAAAAAGAAATCTGTCAATGCATTTACACCTGCTGCCGCAGAGTCAGCTAAGCAGCAGGTATGTTTCTTACACTCAATACTAACTAATACTCAAGGGCAGGTCATGCCTACACGACCTTGTGGACTTCTCTGGGAAGGTTACCAAAGCAATGGATGAGTGCAAAATGATATACACTGCCTACCTTGACCTGGCCAAGGCATTTAACACAATACCCCCCTTGAGCATTGTTGACAAACTCAAGAGGTTAGGTGCAAACTCATATGTCTCCCTGTGGATAGCCAACTGGCTCACAGACAGGACCCAGGAAGTTAAAACTGGGGAGTCCACCTCTATAAAGAAGCCAGTCACAGCTAGAGTCCCTCAGGGAACAGTCCTTGGACCATTCCTTTTTGACATTTACTTTCTGAAGTAAAGGATAGTGTCAATGGTCTCTGGCTGACGAAATTTGCAGATGACTGCAAATTAGGAGCTGACATTGAATCCCACACTGACACAAATGTTCTCCAGGAAGGGCTGATATAAACAAACAACTGGTGTCAGAGCCATGGACTAAAACTAAATGCCAAGAAATGCATAATAGTATCCTTCAGGAAGTCATCCACCCCTGGTAACTGTCATATTGACAACAAACCCCTTAGAGTTGACCCAGCAGTCAGGGATTTGGGGACACACATAGATGGTTATCTAGTCTTTGACCATCCCATGTCTACAGTAGTGAGGAAATCGTTCTATGTTGCACAACTTATAAACAAAGGTATGGCATCTAGGTCCAAGGAAGTCATTGTTCCACTATATTTGGCATTTATCAGACCTATCATTGAGTACAATGCCCCCTTTTGTAAATACCTAACCAGGCCTATCCAACAAATGGAACATCCACAGAGGTTCCTCATTAAAAGAATACAGGGTATAAGTAAAATGTCCTATGCAGACTGCCTCAAGGCCTTATCCCTGTATTCTGTCTCCTACAGAATACTGACAGGAGATCTATGCCTGGCATACAGGTCATTGTCAGACCCCACTCTGATGGCCCTCCTGAAACATTGCCTATGATATAAATATAACCTGCTGGAGAGACATGTATGTACCCAGAGACTATCCCATCTCTGGAACAGGATCACCATCCATTTGAAGCAGAGTTCCTCCCTAACCCAATTCAAGTGTAATTGGGACAATTGGATGGGGAAAGGGAAATTCATCCCTGGCTTGGCACCTATATCTCTAATGGACACAGGTAACCTGTAAATGGTTCATCTCCCAGGTCCCGGCTTGTAAATGCTTACACTTATCAATGGTACCAGAACTTGTCAGAGATTTGAGATGCATGGCTAGGCTTAAACACCTATGCACCTATGAAGTCTCAGAATTTTAGTAACAAGCCCTGCATTTGCACACTGCTTAACTATGCACAAACAGGGAAAGTAATGGAAATGTATATCTTGCATGCGCAGTTTCCCATCCATCTCACAAACCCACTACTCACCCCTGCACTATGCAAAGTCAATATTAGCATGTATTAGGGATATTTATTGTCTATGTACTCTTCATGCTATGAAACTACATGTGGAAACATAACAAACTGAAGGCCATATCTAACAATTTGTCACATATTTACAATGTAGCCATGTGTTACCTCTCTCCATGCACTGCAACCCTGGTCTCTCAGTACTTGTTCACAAATATATCCACTACACTACATAAATTAATAACACATGTTGTGTGCTATGCAATGCACATCAGTCTGGTAGCATGCAGAACTAGAACTATCTTCACAGATGAACATGCCTACACATCCATTTCATGCAGGCCTCCCAACATCTTCTCTCCAATATCCACTGCTGAAGTCATCCACTATAAGTTCCCCTGCAGCCTTGTAAAAGTACGATTTGTGCTGTGGAACTTGCAAAAGTACTGAGCTCTGTAGTCTGTGTACTTAGAGAGGTAGGGGATTCTGTTCCTACTGCAGTTAGCTGTGTGTGTGTGTGTGTGTGTGTGTGTGTGTGTGTGTGTGTGTGTGTGTGTGTGTGTGTGTGTGTGTGTGTGTGTGCGTGTGTGCGTGTGTGCGTGTGTGCGTGTGTGCGTGTGCGTGTGTGTGTGTGTGTGAGTGTGTCTATCTAGCCAGAAGAGTACAAGAGTGTATTCTATGGTTACTATTCCAATCCCATGGATCGACACTATTTTGACATTTGCACATGCCTACACATCCAGTTCATGCAGGCCTCCCAGCATCTTCTTTCCAACATCCACTGCTGATGTCATCCACTATAAGTTGTTCTGCATCCTTGTAAAAGTCAGACTTGTGCCATGGCACTTGTGTAAAGTACTGAGCTCTGTAGTTTGTGTACTTAAATTAGGGGTTCTGTTCTTCTGTTCTCACTGCTGTCAAGTGTGTGTGTGTGTGTGTGTGTGTGTGTGTGTGTGTGTGTGTGTGTGTGTGTGTGTGTGTGTGTGTGTGTGTGTGTGTGCACTTCCGTGACATTAAAGAGAGACTTTTACACCAGTATGTGGGACACTGCTATTACCATATTATCCTTCCTCACTGGACACTGCTGATGTCATCACCTAGAAAGTATTGTCTGAGACAGTCTAAGTCAGACTTCAGCTGCGGCACTTGCCTTAAATGCAGAGTTCTGTAATCTGTGTACTTAGATAGGTAGGGGTACTGTTCTCACTGCAATCAGCTGGTGTGTTTGTGTGTTTCTGCACTTGCATGACATTAGAGAGAATCTTTTACACCAGCATGTGGGACACTGCTATTGTCATATTCTCCTTACCAGACACTGCTGATGTCATCACCCATATCTGATTTGTAGATGTGCACTATTCCCACTAGGGCAGGGTCAGAGACTGGCCTGGAAGCTAGGCAGAATTCACCTCATACTATATGATAGAGATTAAAGTGACATGGCTTTCAGTCTATCCACATACATTATGGCATGGTTTGTAGGCCCTGTGTTTTCTTAGTGAGAAACCCCTGTGATCTCCTCAGCTGCTGCATGTGTCTGGTAAGGTAAATGCAAAAGGAAGCATTGCATGCTATTAGTGTTCTGATGAGTTTCAAGTACAGTACTGTTATATAATCCTCATATCTGAATATGATGGCATGATTTATGATGTTACAAAGAAACAAAGGAAGTAAGTAAAAGCAGCTAATGCACACACCCACTGAAGGACCATGAGTGAGGGAATGTATAAAAACACTTTATTGTACAATTAAATAAGCGCTTTCATCCTGTGACATTCAGGACTTCTTCAAAATGAAACAAAACACTCACAACATGCTTTTACTTGGTTATTGTTTTTAGCAGAGTTTCTTTCCTTTGTTTCTTTGTTTGTTTTTTGTTATTGGAGACTGGCACATACCATGGAGATGGCTCCTCAGCAAGGAATGAAAGGAGTAGGTCAATCGGACCATCCTATTTTTAACGTCTGAAGATTCTGGGATGTCAGCATTCTTTGTTCAATTGAGCTCCAAACTGCAGAGTTTGAATGAAGACCTTTCCCAATTGGTTGAGCTCCTTTTTCTAACCCATAAACTCTATTCCATGTGGACAAGGAGCTGTACTGGCCTCGCAAAGGAATGAAAACAAATTGAATAGGTTCAGTGGTGTCTCACATATGGAATCCATTGAGGACTTTTTGTTTTGTGAACCACAGGGAAGCCAATTTCTTTTTTCTGGTACAAACAGTTTGACCACAGCTTTGGGAGACATAAGAGGTACTTCCAGCAATTACAACTTACTGGCAGGAAATCAAACCATAAGTGGAGATTTTGAACATTCTTCCTTTCATCCTGGTACTGTTCCTAACTTGCTGATGGCAATGTGAGGGGTTCTGAACAGGGGAATGCCAGTCACAGATTTAATTTTAATTTTAACTTAATTGATGACTTTGACAAATGGGCCAATAACTTTTGTGAAAGAGACATTTTTCAAGGAGAGACTTTCAAGGATGAACATGCGCATACAAATGAACAGACTGTACAAATTAAATTTTTAAAGGATGGCATTAGGGTACTAGAAAATAAGTTATTTAAAATTAAGAGTGTGAATTTGAAAATGTTGCATTTAGAACAATGTTTAAAGAATGGGTTTTTATACAACTTGGAAATTATTAAAGAATTTAATGCCATTTTTGATAAATTTGGTTTCAAATTTATGAAACTGATGATTAAGTACAGTAAAAGAAAGGTTGAACTATTGCTGGCTGAGGCAAAAACTTTTAACAAATTAAAAAAAAACTGATTTGCTTTTTGACTACCATAGGGATATTTATGAGCATGCTTTTCTTAGAACTGATAGGAGATGTGAAGAAATTATTAAGAGCAAACAGAAAAAAAATTAGGGACACCAAACAATATAGTGAGAACAAAGCTTATTATTTTAAAGGGAGGGTAGTTAATAGACATGTTTGAAATATGAAAAAAGCAAGTCCATTAGTCACTGAAGGTGACAAGATGGCAATGGAAGAAAGTAGTAATGAACCCCCCATGTGTGATTGTTTAATGAAATTTTGGAAAGTCAGAGGATGCCTGAGAAGTGGAGAAAAAGTGTTTTGGTACCTATCTTTAAGAATAAGGGTAATGTGCACAGCTGCAGTAACTACAGAGGGATAAAATTGATCAGTCACAGCTTGAAGTTATGGGAAAGAGTAGTGGAAGCTAGGTTAAGAATGGAGGTGATGATTAGTGATCAGCAGTATGGTTTCATGCCAGGAAAGAGCACTACAGATGCAATGTTTGCTCTGAGAGTGTTGTTGGAGAAATACAGAGAAGGTCAGAAGGAGTTGCATTGTGTCTTTGTAGACTTAGAGAAAGCATATGACAGGGTGTCTAGAGAAGGAGTTGTGGCATTGTATGAGGAAGTCGGGAGTGGCAGAGAAGTATGTAAGAGTGGTACAGGGTAGTTCAACAGTGGTGAGGACTGCAATGGGAGTGACAGATACATTTAAGGTGGAGGTGGGATTACATGAAGGATCAGCTCTGAGCCCTTTCTTATTTGCAGTGATGATGGACAGGTTGACAGATGAGATCAGACAGGAGGTCCCATAGACTATGATGTTTGCAGATGACATTGTGATCTGTAGTGAGAGTAGGGACCAGGTTAAGGAGACCCTGGAGAGGTGGAGATATGCTCTAGAGAGGAGAGGAATGAAGGTCAGCAGGGTTAAGACAGAATATATGTGTGTAAATGAGAGGGAGGGTAGAGGAATGATGAGGATGCAGGGAGTAGAGTTGGTAAAAGTGGATGAGTTTTAGTACTTGGGATCAACAGTTCAGAGTAATGGTGAGTGTGGAAGAGAGGTGAAGAAGAGAGTACAGGTGAGGTGGAATGGGTGGAGAAGAGTGTCAGTAGTGATTTGTGACAGACGGGTACCAGTAAGAGTGAAAGGGAAGGTCTACAAGAGGGTAGTGAGACCAACTATGTTATATGGGTTGGAGACGGTAGCGTTGACAAAAAGGCAGGAGTTAGAGCTGGATGTGGCAGAGTTAAAGATGTTAAGATTTGCACTGGCTGTGACTAGGATGGACAGGATTAGAAATCAGTATATTAGAGGGTCAGCTCAAGCTGGACAGTTTGGAGACAAAGCAAGAGAGGCAAGATTGCGTTGGTTTGGACATGTGCTGAGGAGGGATGCTGGGTGTACTGGGAAAAAGATGCTAAGGGTGGAGCTGCCAGGTAAGAGGAAAAGAGGAAGGCCTAAGATAAGGTTTATGGATGTGGTGAGAGAAGACATGCAGGTGGTTGGTGTAACAGAGCAAGATACAGCGGACAGCAAGAAATGGAAACAGATGATCCACTGTGGTGACCCCTAACGGGAACAGCCAAAAGAAGATGGTGATGATGATGAGGACTCAACAACCCAGACCCCTTAAACCCAAAACTGGGTTGGAGCTTATTGAGCCAACTCAAGGGGGTGTGGAGGGAGAAACAATTGATAACAATGATTCAGATTTTTCGACCTCTAAGGGGAAGGGGAAAGGTCAGTTCAAGACAAAGAGAAAAAAACAAGATATAGGTGCCATTTTATGACCTATAGTTATAAAGGTTTTTTATATTTTTAACCTAAGTAAACTTGATGTTAGGATAGAACATTTCTGAATTTTTGAGAAAAGATTCAAGTTTGTACCTGCAGAAAAGTTTGATATTTGCGACACTTTGAATTAAAATTGTTAGAAAACTGAATTTGGCATTGTTGTTTGACCAACCAAACATTTGTTTGGAAGGTACAATTAAGAAAATGAGCTCATACAACCCACCTTTACACTCAGCCAAACAAGTATTTGAAGCTCTGTGTATGTCAAACCTATACTCTTCATTTTCTGACCAGGATGTTAGGAAACACAACAATAAAAGATACCACAAAAAATACAATTTGACTCAAGAGGAAAGTAAAGTTTTAAATGAGCTGGTGCATAATGCAGAATTGCAAATTATGAAACCAGACAAAGGTAGGTGGGGTTATGGTTTTGGTAGATGCTATTGATTATTCTTCTAACATGTTGCAAATTTTACAGGGCATTCAAACCTACCTTCCAATTTCCAAGAATGAGATAAATATTGCACATAGAAAAATAGATCTTTTGTTAGAGGATCTTTTGTTGGAAAATAAAAATAGGATTACCCCTAAAATTTATGATTTTTTGGAAGTTGAAAAACCCAGGATATCATCTTTCTTTGGAATCCCCAAGATTCACAAAAGTGCCACTAAACCCCCATATAGACCAATTGTAGCAGGTAAGGGTTCAAAGATACACCCGATAGCAGTTTTCTTGGACTGTACCTTAAAATGTATAATGAGATGTCCACATTTAGTAAAAGATTCATGGGATTTTTTAGGGAATCTTACTCCAGATTTGGTTACGGAAAAAAATATGGTTTCTTACTATAGATGTTATAGATTTGTTTTCATCTATTTCCAAGGAAGAAGGGTTGTCCTTTTGTCTTGATGTTTTAAACACAGTGGAGACATTGAAAGGAAAGGAATTAAACTTATTTGTAGAACTTATGAGGGTGGTGTTGGAAAATAATTTTGTGTATTTCAAGGGAGACACCTTTAAGCAAATTAAGGGGGTTGCAATGGGTGTGGCCTGTGTACCCTGATATGCAAATTTGGTTTTATTATATTGGGAAGTAAAATATGTATTTGGATCAGAATTCTGGAGATACATAAAACAATATAGGAGATTTTTGGATTACCTCTTTGTCATTTGGGAAGGACTTAAGAATTCCATTGGGATGTTTATTGACTACTTGAACAAAATTACTAATTTCTTAAAGTTTACACATACCTATAATAGGAAAGGAATTGATTACTTGGATGTAAGGGTTGATATTATTGAAAGGAAGCTTAAATCTAGGATTTATAGAAAATCCACATTTAGTAACTCCTACTTACCATATTCCAGTGCTCACCCTTTCAAACAGAAAAAAGGTATTGTGAAAAGTCAGCTGGTTAGAGCAGCAAGGATGACCTCTGAAGCTTATGACTTTTTGGAAAAGATAAAATTGATATCTAAGTTATTTTTAGAAAAGGGTTATCCAGGAAGTTTAGCTGTCAAAGTTTCACAAGAGGTTACTACAGGTTGGGGGGGTCCAAATTCTTGCTGCTTTTAGGAAATAAACCCATGGAGACAGTTAATAAGCAGATAGAGTTAAATGGAGATTTTAAAAGAGCACTAGTACTGGAATACAATTATGCTGCTAATTTGGTGAAGGAAGTAATTACCAATAATTGGAAGATGTTAAGATTCAATCCCAAAATAGTTGGAAAATTGGGATTGCGTCCTAGGTTTGTTTTCAAAACAGGAAAAAACTTCAAACAAATATTTGAGAGTGGTTTTAGAACTGAAAGGACAAGACATACTGGTGGAACCAAAAATGTGGTAGATGCTCCTATTGTAGATACATCTATGAGAAAGAGAACATTATTTTGGGTAACAACATTCAGAGTAAGATTTATTTCAAAATGTATAACTGTGCCAGTAAGGGGATTATTTACCTGGTCATGTGTAGGGACTGTCCATGTTTCTACATGGGAAAGACGGAGAGATCATTAGGTAAACATATTTACAAACATATGTATAGTATTAGGGTGAAGAACCCCACTAATGCTTTGTTTAAACATTCTTTAATACAACCAACACATACTGAGTTTTTATTTGGTATTTTAGAACAGGTTAATATGGACCCCGGAGGGGGAGGTGTAATTGGAAGAATTAGCTTTGTTATAGGGAGACATATTGACAGTTTAAATTAAATGCCTTTACTAGTCCAGGATTAAATGACTGTCTCTATTAAACCTATTCTAAAGTGCAGAGCTTCAAAGCTTTGAACATTTAATATTTGTCCCATATTGTTTATTTTATATTTTATATTTTATATTTCATATTTTATAATTTGGTTAATATCAATTTCTGTAGAATATTACTTGTTAGAATGTACACCCACACATACTATATAGACACATATACATCTTTTATTTGGGTTAATAACATTATAAAATAGGAAGTTGTGTTATAGAACAAACATGCTTAAAAGATATGAATACATATATATTTACATCTATGTATTTAGTATAAATGAAGCATTTGGTTTACTTAGTACACCTTTTGTAGTTTAAGGTTTCACCTTTCTCCTCCTTTCCTCAATATAGGTTCATTAATATTATAGATTGCTCCAAATGGACTTGCAAGTTTCAAGCTGGACTGTTTTATTTTTCTGCACCTTCTTAGCATTATTTAGAATTTTAGAAAAATAAAATATAAAATATAAATACTGTATATGGCCTGACATTAATGGTTTACAGTGTTAGCCACATTAGGAATTCAAGGTATTTTTACCTACATTAGAGCATGCTCTTATGGTGATGCAGCGGTTAGCGTTGTCGCCTCACAGCAAGAGGTTCTCCCATTCGATTCTCGGTTGGAGCGCCTTCTGTGTGGAGTCTGCATGTCCTCCCCGTGGTCGAGTGACTTTAAAGACATGCAGGTAGGTGCGTGCGTGAATGGGCATGCCTTCTTTGAAGGTTGGGCGTCGGGCTGGCAACTCGGCACCATAAAAATCCACTGCCAATCATTAGCAGATAGGAGTTCCACTGTGGAGACCCCTAACCGGGAAAAGCCAAAAGGACAAAATAAAGACACATTTTTGAATGTATTTGTAGGCCATGTGGCTTTGTCACCAAGCATTTGTCTGTGTTAGTCCTTGCTGTAGTATTTTATCATCATGGATGGACTCAGTGATTGCACCCAGTATGCAAGAATCAGCAAAAGCAGTAAGTACTTTAGCCTGTACCGTCGAGAAATAGATTCCAAACAGTAAAGGACCATGCACAGATCCCTCAGGTTTGCCAGTGGAGACAGCTCTGCTAGTGCAGGTTGATTCAACAAGTTTTTTTTTTGTTATGCAAATTGTAATACAACACAAGTTATATACCTAGCTACCTGTGTAGCCTGTTCTTCATTATATGTAGGAAAGACCACCAGGAAATTAAGGGAACGAATAGTGGAGCACAAATCAGATATTAGGTAAAATATAAACATGAATGCATTGAGTAAACATATAACTGATAATGGCTCAAGGCAATATTTTAAATTTAGGGTAATAGATAGTGTAACTATGAGCATAAGGGGTGGTGATTTAAATAACTTTTTAGAAATAAAAGAGTATGAATGGATTGTAAGGCTAAGAGCAGATAGTAAAATAGGTATTAATAGTATGGCTAGCATAAAGCCTATTTTAGTAAAAAAACAAAAAGAAATAAAATAATATAGTGAGTTGGAAAGTATTTGGAATTAAGTGATATTTATTATGTATTTATTATTTAATATGTGTTTTTAACAGTTTGTGATATTTTATGACTTTTTCAAGAATAATTATATGGGGGGAGGTGTGATATAAGTGTGTGACAGGTTAGCTGGCTGACATGTGATTAATTGATGCCCCTATTTAAAATGGATGTATTAATTTGTTTTATATTATATGGAGGAAGGGTGTTAACCCAAAAGCTTTGCAGAATAAATTTGTTTTTTTGTTCTTGACGTGGTTATTTTTGCTGATTTGATTACTCGAATTACAGGTTTGACCATTTTGGACTCTACAGTTATATTTTGGTCAATACTGTGAGCATCGAAAAGATTAAGGGAGTGAATTATCAGCCAGCTAATGGAAGGAAAGTGTGGAAAGAATAACACAGTAAGAGGCCTGTTATAAAGAGAAGGTAACCTGCTCTTGAATTTGACTTTAAATGCACCTTTACCGCTGGGAACCGCTGACCAGTCGGTACAAGTTTTTGAAAAACCCTGGATACTCTGGAAAAGAATGTAAACCTTCAAGCAGCTCCAATGGCAGCGGTTAAGCTTTCAAGCTTGTTTGGAGCTAGGTATAGTTCCTCCAGGGCTTATAATTCTGAAAATGCCGTCATATGCAAATATTTATCCAGATCTCCTAAGACAGTGGCAACAGTCAAATCTGAAGCTAAGTGCTGAATACATGCAATTAATGAACACTTATTTTGTACCTGTAGAAAAAGAACTGGAAGAAAATATCATAAAGATAGAAAATTATTTATTGAATATGCCATGTTTTAACAATTCAGTGTCTTTATATCAGAATGTACTAGATTGTTTACATCTAATTGATGTTAAATTAGAAGCCAAAAAAAGGCAGAAATTAATGCGTGACATGAATCTAATTGATGTTATATTAGAAGCCAAAAAAGGCAGAAATTAATGCGTGACATGAATGATTTTAAATCTGGCCACATTTCTTCATGGCCAAGAAATGATGTTATGAAAGCAACTGATTCAAAACCCAAAAGAAGAATGGATGAACTGGATAAATTTGAGTTACCCAGTTCATCTAAACAACAGCAACCGATTACCAATGGAAGTGAACAGGAACCAACGTCATATGATGTATCGACCAATCGGGAGGCTCGTACCCAGCTAGTGGCAATGCTCATAGCTGAAACAATGGCCGTGAATGTCGAAGTAAGTGGAGGAGAAGTGATAAAGTCACAAACAGTGCCAAAAGATGCTAATACACTGCAGTCAGTTGGTAAAACGAACCAACTGCAGTTCTCCTCCCTCTCCCCTTTTCAGTTAAAGCTACCAGAGAAAGTGGATATACAACTAAATGCCCAGTCGAGGGTACATTTTCTACAAAGACAGCAACACGAGTTAGTGAATGGAACCAAGAGGAAGAACAGCAGTCCTGCCTTCCAAAACAAAGCAGCACTTCACTAATTTCTATAATACAAGATACTTTCAACTTATCAGCTACAAATATAACAGAAGCGCATTTAAAGCTTCTAAACAAAGGACTTAAATTTATTCCTAATGCTACTGACAATATTGTAAAAGCACTAACAGATTTAAAGTTATTTGAAAGAAATGTAAATTTAAAGCTGATTTTTAAATGTAATGAGTTTAATGAATCAACAATGTGTAGAAGAAGTAGTACTTTTTTACCTCTTAGTTGCCCAATAGTGACAGCTTTTGTAAATGTGGGGGAAGATGAGCTTAGGAAGTTGTATTCTGTATCAAAAGGAAAGAAAATGTACAAATTAACCCATGAAGAATATGAAGCATTGCAACAACTCATGAATGACAAAAGTATAGTAGTTAAACAAGCAGATAAAGGTGGCGCCATAGTAATAATGGATAGAGATAAATATGTTTTGAACTTTAAAACCTTATTACATGATGAGGAAACGTTTAAGAAAATAACACTGACTGATGTTAAAAAACTTATTTCAGAGATAAATATGGTTATTTATTACCTCCAAATATCCGGAAATATAGCAGCTGAGCAGTTTAACTATTTTACTGTTTGTTGTTCAAGAATACCACAAATTTATGGCATCCCTAAGGTACATAAATCCATAGAGAACCCCCACCCCCGAGGCCTATAGTATCGGGTGGTGGATGGATGACTGAGCCCATCTCAAAGTACTAACAGAAATATTTAAGTACTTTCCTACCTAAATATTCTACCATTTTGAAAGATAAACATGATTTTTTAATTAAATTATATGAATGGTATTCTAAACAAGAAGAAAAAGATTTTCTATTTGTAACCTTAGACATAGCATCCCTCTTTACTGTAATACCCAATAATTATGGGATAGACTCTATAAGACACTTTCTGAATGTAGAAGTAAAGTTACCAGCTAGACAAATTGAGGACATCTGTGTACTTTTAGAGCTAGTTTTGATTAAGAACAGTTTTATTTTTGATAATGAAGTTTATTTACAACTAGCAGTGGTGGCTATGGGTATTCCAGTGGCGAATACCTATGCCAACCTCATATTAAACAAATGGGAGAAATGCTGTGTGTTAAGTAATAGTAATGTCATGAATAAGAAAATGTGTTTTTTTCAGAGATTTGTAGATGACTGTGGGATGGAACACTACAGCAATTAAATGATTATATGGAATACTTAAATACAACTGTAAATTTCTTGAAGTTTAAAATGTTAGCTTCAGAACAAAAGATAGTCTTTCTGGATATAGTGGTATGTAAGAAAGGAAGGCATATTGAAACAAGTATACATAAAAAAGAGGTTCATGTTAGTAGATATGTGAATAAAGGCAGCATGCATGCCTCTCATATCTTCAAAGGTATACTGAAAGCACAAATGATTAGAACTAGTTTACTAAATACTGATCAGGAAAGATTGAAAAAACAGATTAAAGCGATGATGGATGAGTTCATAAATAATGAGTATAAGTTAGAGATGGCAGAGCAAGTATACAAAGAGGTTACTGATGGGAGAAGGGGTGAATCTAGCCCAGTTTTTGGAAAAAGGTCAAAAAACATAATAGAAACATGGAAGAAAATACATAAGGATGATGTAATTAGATATGTTACAACTTATAATTTAAAAACAGAAGTGAAATGTGTAATATATAAAAATTGGACAATTCTGATGCCAATGCCAGAACTTAAAGAGATAGTAGGAAAAACACCTTTATTCGCCTATAGAAATTTGGAAAGTTTAGGCTGAAACTCAGGACCCCGTATACCACAGTCACAGTAGTTAACCTCTAAGCCATCATAGCAATAAACTTAAGATCCCCATAGGTTCATAGATTAGTATTAGGCTAACTGCCCTTGTGAGTCATTTTAAGCCTAGCCAATTATCCCTTGTGAGACTCAAACCCTGTACCTTGTGTTTGTAAGGCAAACACCTTAACCATAAGGCCATCCTCCCAACCCCCTTGAGGTTAAAGTTATGTTATAAAGATTTTAAGCAAATAACAAAAGGAAATAATATATTTAATAACATGGGTACTTTTAAGTGTTTCAACTGCAGCTGCTGTGATAATATCTATGAGGGGAGAATAAATGTGTGCACCCTATAACAAACAAAGAATATATATTTTTTTGTTATGCAAATTGTAATACAATACAAGTTATATACCTAGGTACCTGTGTAGCCTGTCCTTCATTTTATGTAGGAAAGACCACCAGGAAACTAAGGGAATGAATAGTGGAGCACAAATTGGATATTAGGAGAAATATAAACACGAATGCATTGAGTAAATATATAACTGATAATGGCCCAAGGCAATATTTTAAATCTAGGGTAATAGATAGTGTAACTATGAGCATAATGGGTGGTAATTTAAATAACTTTTTAGAAATAAAAGAGTATGACTGGATTGTAAGGCTAAGAGCAGATAGTAAACCAGGTATTAATAGTATGGCTAGTATAAAGCCTATTTTAGTTGTTGTTGTTGTGTCTTTCGGCTTTTCCCTGTTAGGGGTTGCCACAGTGGAACTCCGGTCCGCTAATGATTGGCAGTTCATTTTTACGTGCTGAGTTGCCGGCCCTAACACACAACCTTCAACTAAAGGGTACGCCCATTCACGCATGTCTCCACAGTTGACGCTTTAGCTGAGAATCGAACGGGGCAACGTCTTGCTGTGAGGTGACAACGTTACCACAGCACCACCACTGCGGATAAAGCCTATTTTAGTAAAAAAACAAAAAGAAATACAATAATATAGTGAGTTGAAAAGTATTTGGAATTAAGTGATATTTATTATGTATTTATTGTTTAATATGTGCTTTTAACAGTTTGTGATATTTTATGAATTTTTCAAGAATAATTACATGGGGGAGGGGTGATATAAGTGTGTGATAGGTTAGCTGGCTGACGTGATTAATTGATGCTCCTATTTAAAATGGATGTATTAATTTGCTTTATATTGCTCTGAGGAAGGGTGTTAACCTGAAAGCTTTGCAGAATAAATTTGTTTTTTTGTTCTTGACGTGGTTATTTTTGCTGATTTACCAAGTTTCACAGTATGTGTTCTGTCTGTGAGCCAGTTGGTTACCCATCTTGTGATGTAAGGGTTAATCCCCAGCTGGGAGAGTTTCTCAATGATTACTGCATAGGGGGATTCTGTCCAAACCTTAGGCCAGATCAAAATAGGCAGTATGCACTGTCTTACCTTCATCCAGACCTTTCACACAGAATCAGTGGGCTGTGACAACATTACAGATCACCTATAGTGTGACCCAGCACATATGCCTTCCTCATGTGATTGAATACAAACTTCAGCACACCCTCCACAGAGACTATTTTCCCATAGAAGGGTATACATCAACACGCATCCATCTGAGTTGGGGGGCAGCACCTGATGCATGCATATATTGGCATAACCTGACTTTCCTCATCTGTGAGGTAGATCAACATGTGATCATGGACCTTGTCTAAATGAACACTAGTAATATCTTGGCTGTGTAGAACAAACCTGTGTGAGTTGTTAATGCTACATCATGTCTGTTACTTCTGTTAGATGTTCTCAAAGAGGTCACTGAGGGCATGCATGATGGCAACACTATCATCCTTTTGAACTTGACAAGCCCAAGGCATTTGACACAAATCTGCACTGATGTATTCGCTGAACACTGCCAGATGTGGCCATAAATGCCTATATCACCAAGTGGATAGACCAGTGGATCACATATGTGGAATCTAAATTTGTTGAAATGTGTGACGTGACATATATCTCAGGTCCAGTGATCAGGTCTGTACATCAGGGTTGTCTCCTAGGCCCTTTTCTGTCCATTATTTAAGTTACAGACATCACAAATGACATGCACATCCTGTGTCCAAACAGCTGTCTGAAGGACTACAGATTGTGGGCAATCATTGACTCCAACTGCGATATTAGTATAATACAGACAGTAGCAACACACACCAAAGATTTCTGCCACAGCCATGGCAACACATCACACACTATAATCAGACCAATAGGTATGTGACTTGTGTCCTGGGGTAGATGATATGTGGAACGTCCACCAGCATGTGGCCACAGCGCTGACTACTCCCATGTATGTAACAACTACTGAGTATGTGAAGGACATCCACATCAAAGGCCATAATACCTCCATAGTTCACAGCTTTCATCATGCCAGTAACTGAGTGCAATGCACCTTTCATCATGTACCTCATTACACATCTTCCAGTGATGTGTAACTGAAGTGTGCCACCTTTACCACAGTGAGCTGTCACACATCTTATTGGCCATACCTAGGTATTCTTTTTGTTGCATACACATTATTGTCTGATGGTCCAGACCAGCCATCAAGTTGTTACACCAGATGCATGTATAATACCTGTTCCGGTGACGCACACAGTACATACATAGCTGTTTGACAACATTAATGGCACAGGTAACATTTGTGACAGTGTGGATTGTCCTCTTTCTCTCTCTCTCTCTACATATATATATATATATATATATATATATATATATATATATATATATATATATATATATATACTATACACACCGACTAGCCTGTGTTAATCATAATGTCACATATAGGTATAGCAGTGTCCCTCCTAACACTTCCAACAGATGGTATAGTGTTAGAACAGTGTGAGTGATTGTCCTCATAGATTACTGACATGTCATAATAGTTGTACAAGTGTGTTTGTGCAGAAGCATCTCTGACCACTCAGAATCACATATGTTATGTCAAATACACGGGATTACTGGTGGTATTATTCTGATATTGTCCATGGTTGTGCATGCTTCTTTTACTGTTGGCCATGAGCCTTTACCTGAGTTTCACTTGTTGAAGACCTCTGTTGAGATTACACTCATATTAAGGCAAATCAGTTTGCACAGCTTCACAATATGCACCCTGCCCCAATTGTATATAAAATCCTTGATAGATGTCCTCTGCATTGTTCATGTAAGGATGCTTCTCTCACAAATACATCTTCCCCATTGTTATGTCACCTTGTGTGACAGTCACATAATGCACATTTTCACTGTGCAGTCCGTAATGTACCATACTGATATGTGATTGGTGTTCCTGCTACAACTGTCTTCTACTGACATGCCCTCATCTGCTGTACATTAAGTTGTTTCACCTGTCCTCTTTCCTGTGTTCATTCCTACAATTTCTGTGTTTGTATTCAATATGGACACTTCCCCTGACTGTTTATTTTACATGGCAGTCCATGTACCCTTACAGGTAATTTACACACTTCTGTACAGAATACCTGGAATGGGATTTCACAATACTCTGCACTGGATACACTGTCCTGTACTATGTTTGGAACATATGCGTAACTATATGTTAGGTCCTGTTAATCATTGTGGCACTCCTCGCAATCCCGCTAAACTACTGAGCTCTGAGGTAATCAGGTTTGCTATCTATGTTGCTTTACAAGGTTTCCTGGCCAGTAACACTGTTGCCAGCCACGAAACTGTACTTGTTTAGTTTTAAACAGGGAGCTCACTGCGCACACACACATAAACTCCACGTAGGCCTCACAAAAAGCCTACACAGAGTTTACTGAATCCCAGGATGGTCTAACATGTGTCTTGTATAGGCTGAGCAGGCAATTCTCCTAGTGGTAAGGTTTTTTAGCATACGTCACATTTTTTTCATGGTCTTGCAGCATATTATATCTGCATGTTTACTACATGGGAAGTTTGATGACATCAAAATATCCACATTTTTATATCTCTGACTTTAAAAGTAGTGGTTTCGTAATACTTGGTTTAGCAAACTACATCACATTGTTTTTATGATTGCTGAAATGTAACCCAGACATTTTAGCCCATTTGCTAATGTCTTTCTTATACACATTAATATTATCAAAATCTTTATTGCAAGACATAGAGAAGCCAATGTTACAGTTGTCAGCATACAACTATCTAACAATGTTTGTTGTTTGGTATTGTGGCCAATACAGTGCTAAACACTGTTGCTGACAATAAACTTCCTCTTGACCTCTCTCACCTTCCTATGTTACTTTATGGAAATGGCACGGTTCTATTCTGGTGAAATCAGTCCACTCACAGCATTTTAATAAGAACTTCAGACTGATTACCTCTTTATTATACAATGTATTAAAAACAAAAATCTACTATTTAACACATCCAAAACAAAAAAAAATGCCTTTTAGTATTAAATAGAAGCTCCACAAAACTCATTTTCAGTTACAAGTATTTGATCATAACAACACTGCCTTTGAAAACACTAACCCCAGGATTCATGAAGCTTGTGCCATGAGCCAGAGTAGCTTTGGCGATCTAGCGCCAAATATGGCCGTCGAGCGATTCAGGTAAGAGCTGCTTCCAAGTGCACTACCAGTGGACGCCAGAGCTGCGCAGCTCCTGACACATGTATGCTAATTACCCCATGCGCAGCAGTGTAGCATGCAAATGAAGGTATATAGCGATTCATGAAGCTGTACAGGCATAGTGTAAGCATGTAGAAATGTAATCCAAAAAAAAACGGTTTACATTTTGTCAAACATAAAATCAGAGCCATGAAAGTGGACCAAACTTACATATTATAATGTTAATATATGCCAATGGCTAACTATATAGCCAATGGCATAAAACAACATGCACAACATATAAAAAATAACATTTAATTTCATGGCCACACCAATGCAAAGTAAAACCGCAGTGCATCAGTGCGCAAACAGGATCATAAGGAAAATATATTTAGATGCCATAAAACTGTAATGTAACGCAATTCATGATATCCCCATAATAGTCAATGGCATGCATGCTACGCCACACTCATGGCGCAAGGGTTGCTAAGGGTCTGTGACAGTGTTCCGTGCGGTAACTAGGAATTATCAGTCAATGCCATGCAAATGAGTCAAGTAATACTGAATCGCAAATGTCCCGTCGGCATAAGGATGTACCACATGGTGTAGCATTACAACACCGAGGAGTGGCCTGGAGGTAAACATGACATCAAAAGAGGGGTGCGCCACCATAGCTGTAAGTACATTGGATCATTGCTAATCCATGTTACATGTTGCTAAGCAAAGCCACAGGATAGGGGTGTGGAAGTAGCCATGACTTTGCTTAGCTGAGAGCACACAAGGTAACCGAAAGTTCATGTGAATGTGGATGAAAATGCGCACGAAACCCGGTAAATGGATGTGCGAGGTGCGCACCACAGCTGAAACAGGAAGGATATGGGGAGACAATAAGGAAATGCTGCAGCATGGTAATTGGAGTACAAATGAGTGATTAACACCTAGAAACTCACAGTGGGCCATAGACAACAGCTAACAAGGCTGTTAGCAGCTACCTGCAGAACAGGAAAGGGGAGGTGCTGTACAGCAAAGAAAAGAGAACTGTCACAGCAGAACAAAGCAAACTTGCTGTAGATCAGCTACATAACACATTTCCCAACACAATCCTAGGTTGTGGAAACACAAAACAAGAAAGGCGGCAGCTGGATGCATGCCTGACAATGAGAGGTGAATCGGGTTGAAAATAGAAGTAAAGGGCAATAGATGAATCATGGCAGATAAGCGTAAGTCAACACCAAAGGCCCCACAATAGCAGTACCTGCTGTAAAACCAATAATTAAGATACCCTGCAGCTGGAATAGCACAAACACACCCAATTACACCAGCAGCATCCATTGCACAATAGTATAAGGTGTGAAAGCCCTACACACACACTTGTGTATTCCCACACTCTGCACCATTGGTGTATACAGATAGGGAACTTTTAATATGTATATGTTAGGGGCTGCCATAGCTTTGATTCACCAGCATGTGTTGGAGACTGATGGTGGTGTGGAGGATGATGCTGACAACCACCTCAGGCACTGGAGGAAAAGACGGTGTTCAGACGCAGGGTAACCTACCAGGGGCTACATGATCTGGAGATAGTAGAGCATTACAGGGTGGACAGGGACATCATACAGCAACTTGTTGAGCTGTGCCGGCCATGCCTCAGAGCCAGAACTAACAGAGGGGAACCCATCCCAGTGGACATGAAGGTATGTGCAAACTTGAGAATACTAGCCACAGGTACCTTCCAAAGGCCAACTGGGGATATCATGGAAATCTCAAAGGCATCAGCATCCAGGGTACTCCACCAGTTCCTGGATGCCATGTTACCACATGCCAATGAGCACATATACTTCCCCCGAACACAGGAGGAGTTGGCCAGCAATATGCATCTCTTCCACCATGTGGCAGACTACCCAGAGGTACTGGGTGCAATAGACTGCATGCAGATACACATCAAGTCACCACCCGGTGAGCAGGGTAGGCACTACATAAACCACAAGGGATTCCCCTCCATCAACTGCCAGGTCATGTGCAATGCCCAGGGCATTATCATGGATGTGTGTGCTGGCAGTCCTGGAAGCTATCACAACTCCCACATCTGACATGCCTCACAGCTGTATCAGGTATTTGCCAGGGGGGACATCCCATATGGCCACCTGGTGGGGGATTCTGGCTATGCACTGGAACCGTGGATGATGACTCCCATCAGAAATGCACACACAGCCATGCAAGAATGCCATAATGAGGCACATGCAGAAACCAGAATCATTATAGAGTGCATGTTTGGGATGCTGAAATCACGGTTCCGTTGCTTGGATATATCTGATGGAGCCTTGCAGTACTCTTCAGGAACGTGTGCCCACATCTTCATAGTATGTGCCATAATACACAATATGATCCTGCAGAAACAGCTGCAGCAGGGACAGAATGGTGAAGGCCCTCACAGCCCACCACCATTGCCAAGGGACCCACAGGCACAGGGGAACTCAGGCCATGAACACCCTGTGCTAGCCCCAGTAGGCAGATGGAGGCGTGCCCAGTATGCCCATGCCTTGGCAAAGAGGGAATGTATAGCACACACACTGACAGTGTAGGCACTCATGGACTGACACCCTTCTCCACCTGCACACACAGCAAACATGAATGGCACACACACATGACCACATGTAAATTGTCATGTATAGGTGGTCTACTGTGTGCATCCTACATAGGTAGCCCTCAACTATTGTACCCACAACCGCCATTGGCACAAGGTAAGTCAATACCTGAACAGTAAATTAAGCTATCAGCATGTGTCCATACTGTATGTACAGGTTCATAGATACATAGGTAGGTACATACCCAATCGCCGAGGCCACTCATAAGCATAGGCAAAATGTGTCTGCTGTCGCCACCCCATCAGTCAACTAACTGTCCCTCTGTGGAGCAGAGCCACTTGCGGGATCCCTGGGGTGTAGCTACTGTTAGCCACCCATTCTGCAAGGATTCCCCGGAGTGTCAGTGAGGGGTTTTGTATAATGTAATCAGGGATATAGTTCCAAATAATGGGGAGTATCCCTGACAGGAATCTTCACAGATCTGTACATGTTACATAGTATACCTTAAACACAGCTTGGGTATATAGGTAGTTCTCCACAGAATAATAAACATGTGGAACACACAACCGCTGAAATGTGCGTTAATCACCCTTGCACTACCAGTGCCTGCTCTGAGAGGTAAGATATCACTGCCAGGATTAGAACATGCAACCATGTACACATTCATCACAATAACATACCACTAAGCTACCTGAGATGTACCAATGGCAGTCGTGTACACTGACAGGATAAAACACAAAAGGTAGGAATGTGTTGAAATAGGACAAACTGGCATGTACACAATGAAAGGTATATGGTATATATATATATATATATATATATATATATATATACATATATATATATATATATATATATATATATATATATATATATATATATATATATATATATATATATATATATATATATATATATAAAAAAAATATATATATATATATATATATATATATATATACACACACACACATCACTATATATATATATATATATATATATATATATATATAGAGAGAGAGAGAGAGAGAGAGAGAAAGAGAGATATGTCGATATATGGGGATATACATATATATATATGTAGATATATAGATAGGTTAACAACAGCTACATAACCATGGAGGTACATATAAATGGGATACCTGCCACATACTGACTGCTTTACACACTGACGCGCATAATCCCGAGGCTTAAGGTCCAAAAGAATACAGTACTGAAACACCAGATGCACGAGATATAATCTCATGATGTTAATGGACAGTTAGTCAGTGCTTCTGGTGTTGCAGTTTGGGTAGGTTACTGTGTGTACGTGTGTATCTTTGGGCTGTAGTGTGTGTAAGTGTGTGTTCTGTGTGTGGTGTGTGTTCTTGGGGGACTGTAATGTGTGGTTGTGGGTTAGCTTTGTGTGTCTGTTTGCGTGACCTAGGATGTAGAATATTAAAGTAGGGGGTGGTGTGCGGGGTGCAGACACCTACGTGAGGGGTGTAGGGGGGCTTGGCCACCTGCTCATACGTAGTGTAGGATGGTTTGTTTGGATGAGTTGGGTAGCAGTGTGTCTGTGTGTGCATGTGTGTGATCCATGTTCATGTTACCTTCGCGAGTTACTCTCGATGTCGATAATGTGGGGAATGGGAGTCTGGTCCTGGTACTGTGTGCATCGGAACACTGTGGTTTCGGGATTCCGTAGGTCTCCCGTATACAGCGGTTGAAGTGTTCACATGTGTGTATAACATAGACCATACCTATCACACATTCCACCACTACCAACCTTTATGAACAAAGGACATGGAGAGTATCTGCCTATACACTATTACAAATATGTGCTATGGACATGAGCCAATGATAGTGTTACCACCTGTTCCACTTTGCGAGGGAGACTCCCTCTTTGGGCGGTTGTTTCCTGACCAAATATATTAAACGTGGCAAATGTCCTTGGATTGTAGGACATAATTATGTCCCATATGTACTGTCATAGTTGCATACAATAGTTATTTCTGTATCTAAAATACCTACATGGTACAGGAAACAGGATAAGCAACTAAACTGCTACAAGAATAAGCTTATAATTAGGCAAGAAAGGAAAGTTTTATCCCTTGTACTGACCATGGGTTTGTGTCGGCCTGTAAAATCAGATGTGTGTCCTGAAAAGAACCCACTATGGACATATGAAAAGGTGGAAACCCTAGCCAAAGAGGGTCAGTCACCAACACAACTACGATGACTGCAAATACCTATGACAAAAATACATATCATGTAGCAGCACGTTATTACATTCAGATATACTACCGAAGGGATTCAAGGACTAACATCACCTGCATGCTTTACAGGAACTACATAACAGTGCCTTAGTGAATCAGCCTGCAATTACCATTGTATTAGTCCACAAAAGGATAGGTGTTCAAATAGGGAAGGAACCCTCATGCACATAGCGATTATGTATAAAAGCAGTTGCTACACACCTGCATCTGCCAAGCACACCCACCATCACCCCCACACCCAAACATATTACAATACAAACTGTAATAACATCACAAATCATTCACACACTGTACGACATCTGCAGAAGCCTTAACATACCTTGTTAGAGACACACTAACATGGCCCTATGTGAAATAGCTGCTGTTATACAATGGAACAGCTGCTGATGTAATAGGGTTTGTTTGCACTAATCCCGTTTCAGAGGGTTGTGCATACACTGGGATGTGTTAACAATTAGTGAGTAACAGCACAGTATGCTACACTTGTACACCAAATCAAGGATGTCTGGTGAGCACGCTGTACACCACATAACAGTTCATGCATAGCCATACGGCCTTGAGCTGGCCAAACATCCTTGCCAGACCTAAACATCTGCAGAAGTATCAAGTACAAACAAACCCTGCAATAAGTAGCACTGTTCCGAAATATAACAACTGTACTCACATGTAGAACTAAATCATCTAGCCATTACACACAGTCCACGGGAGTCATGAAGCTAATATATCTCTGTGTGTCTCCGTATAGCTGTTGAAATATACCACAATAACACATCTAGGCCGTCTCCCTCGAAAGTAAGGCAAACGGGCAACACCCAAAAAGAGTACTCACTTATACACCACTGTTGCCATGGTATCGGCTAATGGAGTATCTGCACAGCTGATGTGCATCCAATTAACTACTTTGGAACAGAAATTGGTGGACAGGATACCACATGTTACCGATATGTAACTAGAAAAGGATGTGTTATCACACATTCAAACCATCTGTATATACCAGCAGAATGTTACAAAGAACATTGAAACACAAACTGAAAAGGATTGAATCAACAGTTAACGACACCTCGGGTTACTAATAAGGTATGTAGAACAGTCAGTATGTCTGTGTATGCAGTATTATTCTGTAGTATTTAAAGTGCACGCAATCCATATAGTGGAAACAGTTATCTTGTAGTGATATATTGTTGAGCATAGTAACGCTTGTAGTATTTGTGTGTACTGCTGTAGGTCACAAGGCAAACACTGCATACACCACAAGGGATGCTATATAAGGACTTTGAACAGAAATACTCCTCACCAGCCAACGGCAGTGGTAGGGCTGGTCCAACAAGTATGTGCTATAACAGGGGATAGTATATGTTGATATATTGTAACTGTAGCCATATGTATGGGTGTAATACAGAGAATAACATGTGGAAGGTTGGGCCACTGTGCAAGTATGTTTTTCATTATGGGATATTGTGCCAATAACTGTGTAATGTACAGTATTGTAAGCTGATATGTATTACAAGCTACATAGCATTACTGTAATGGTAGGCAAACATTAGTTATGTCAATTGGCATTTACAATACACAATAACAGGATACATATGTCTTTTAGTGAGCCGACAGTTTATCAGCATGATAGCAAAGTAAAATGGAAGAGCTATTTAACTATCCATGCACATAAGACATGTAATATGTGCAAAGGTAGGTACTAGGCTGTCTTACCAAGGGTATCTGTAAGCCTAGCTAGCATGTGTTGTCTTTCGCCACCCCCATAGGTTGGTTCCCTGTGTCTCTGAATGGCAGAGCCAATAGTTCCATGTGCCTCTGTCCAACAGAGCCACTGTAGTGATCCCCAGGGTACGTGTCTGTCTCCCATCCACACATCAAGGTTTCCCTTGTAGAGTGCTCATGAGAGGCCCTGCCTGATGTACATTGGAATCACGTTCCAAAGCATAGGGAGTGTTCGGATCAGGAATCTATCCGTCCAGCACATCCTACTCATCGTTGTAGTTCGGTGTATATCCCTAGAGCATGTGGTTCTCAGGGGCTTCTGTTTAGGTGGAGCATATCCAGCAATACAGGATTGGACATGGGCCTTGTTTGTCAAGCAGAGATCACCTGTGAGTATGTGCTATGCAACTGAGTACAGCTGGAGTTTCATAGGTTGGGCTGCATAGGTCATCTGTTTGAGGTCAGTAATCCTCTTGGTGTGGTACTGGTGTGGTCTTCCAAGCTGTTGCAGTTGTCTTGTAAGGTATATCCCAAATGGGGTGTTGTTTCCTTTAATGGGTCTAATATGGCATGTGTAGAGTCACAATGGCCCCTCTGATCTGGATGCGAACCCATTAGAGATTGGGGGGGGCCATGTAGAAGGATATTCTAACCACCTTGTCATCATGGGTATCCAAGGAGAGATCATTATTTACTGGTGTTTTCAGATCCCTTATTACCTTTTCTGTATGTAGAGGACTGGCACCTATGTGGTAGTTCATGGGTAATTAGTTATATCCAAAGGGGATGACTATGCACTTTTAGGCATTCAGTTTGATGCCATGATATTAACACCAGGTATCCATCTCAGTGCGACCCTTCCAGAGTGTGTCTGCAACAGCTGGGGAAACATTTATGTCCCCTAGTATGCAGTCGTCTACAAACCTTTTCAGCCAAAGCCCTCCTGTACTTGTCTGTATGTCAGAGAAGTATATACCAAACATGAGGGGTCCTAGGACTGAGTCCTAAGGGACGCCAGTTGTAACTGGTATACAGTCGGACCTAGGGTATGCAACTCCCACTGTGTGGGTTCTGTCCATGAGCCACTTTGCAAACCATCACATGACCTAGGGGTTAATGTTCAGGCAGATGGGTATGTTGATAATACCAGAAGGAGGAATGGTGTTGAAAGCTTATGAGAGATCTAGGTAGGCTGTGTGGACCTCCTTACCCTAATCTAATGCCTTGGTAACTGCCTCTAACAAGTCCACCAGGTTTAGGAGGCATGGTCTGCCCTTAACAATGCCAAACAGGGAGGGGTCAAAGGTTGGGAGGTACCCAATGTCTCTGTGACAATGATCCATGATGTGCACCATAGCCTTGCAGACCAGGCTAGTCAGGCCTATAGGGAAATAAGTCCTGTGGCTCATTGTGGGGCCACCTTTGTGGAGTGGGATAACTGTTGCTGTGCACCATTCAGGGGCACTATTTCCGATGTGAGGCTATTATTGAACATAGTGCGTAGGTGGGGAGACAGTACGAGCCAAAGTTTGTGTAAAACACAGCCTGGGATGTTGTCCAGTCCCATGGATGCTGTGAAATTGCCTTTAGAGTGTGCAGCTTTGAGAGGGATCTGCCAGGATGTTGCCAATATCAATTGTTTCTGTAATGTTCATGCCTTTGTACTGTAACTCAGAGCAGATCTGGTTGTTGACATCGAGATATGTGACATAGCTGTAGAATGCTTTGTGGTTGTTGTTGGTATTAGTTTCATTATAGTTTTCATAGCTAGCTTTGGAGGATCTTATAAGGGATCTCACCTTCTTACTGAGGCTGGCCAGGAATCTCCTCCATGCATGGTATTGTACTCTCATTTGCAACAGTGTCTTCCTCCTGTAGTACAATATGTTTATGGCAGGGGACCACCAGATTGGTTTAGTTAATTATGAGTATAGCGTCCTGGTTCTGTTTGGGATAGCACAAGCCATGCACTCCTGTAAGTGCTTATAGAGTGCATTTGTGTAGGATTCAGCAGTTGTAACAGTACTGTCCATCTGCATGGGTGTCATGATGTCCACCACATCTGTCTTAAGCAGCATGTAGTTGGCCTTGTAGACATATTACACTGTGGTTCCCTTAATGGGGGGTAGGTGCAGGATGTGGATATCAACAGTGTTCAGCACATGGTCTGATCGGACCAACGAGGAGTTGGCTTCACTTGCGGAGCACCAGTCACTCATGTTGGTAATGACTAGGTCTAGGATATTGTTGCCCCTGGAGGGTGTGTGGATATGTTGAGTCAGGGCATTGGTGTTTATGAATTCCAGAAACCATTGAGCTAATGTGTTGGTACACGAGTAGTTTTCCCAGTTAATGGTGGGGTAGATTCAGTGAGACTTATGTGATGAGTGTGGTGTTGTGTGACTGTGTACCTTCTCCACATGACAGTCAGGGTCAGGCTTGGTTAGAGAGACCTTTACCTCCAGTTTGGCTAGATGAGTGCATCTCTCACAGGTTGTAGTGTTGGGTGGTAGGCGGAAAGGCTTGTCTGTGTACATGAGGCAATGTGTACATTGCCTCAAGATGTCCAGATTCATCAGATAGGTGAGAACACTGGCAGTTGACTCTTGGACATGCCTGAATATAGAACTACTTTCACCTAGGTAAGTGAGGAAAATGAGTACAAGAGCTACAGTACTTTACGCAAGTGAGAAAAGTATATACAAAGCCTGTTCATCCTTACCTGTATGTGATGTGGAAGATTGAGTGCTATAGTAATTATTAGCTTACGTAGTGTTTACAAGTCCTGAACAAGTGCTTAGCATGAATAAGCAATCCAGATAGGGTCTTGGATAATATAAACACACAGCCTCTCCCCCCAACAGGTACACAAGCATATATCCATGTACACCACAGGGCCCCTGTACTCACAACTATGCAGGTACAAGCTGCACTCAGTCTGCATGGGACCTGCCCACATCACAGGTTGTATCATACACATATGGCAAAACAAGATGCTCTCCACGTACACATCATGTAAAACATAGCTCCATGTCAGGTTGTGTACACACTGAATGGTGCACACCAACAGGTATCACAATGCACAAAGGGGGAGACACCACTGATAATGGGAAGTACTGCACTATTACCCTGCTGAGTCTGGTCAGGAAGGCCATGAACCTTGATCACTTAAGTGATCTCAGCAGTACAGATGTAGATGACAGTATGGTTGATGTCACACTGCATATCATAACCTTGCCAGGTCATAGGGCATCATCACCCATACTGTGTACCACCTACACTCCGTATACTAGATGTACATTCCTATGTCACAGGCGTGTTTTGCAACAGGACTGCTGGCAGAACCAACACTACAGAAGGTGTCCGAATAATACGTGATCATCACACCAGTGACAGCTACAGTATGTCAGGGTTAATTAATTCTATTCCCCCTCATTGTAGTCCATACCTTACAGACAAACAGAAGGCATCTGCCTATTGAAGTATGTGAATGACTATGACCTAGGAGCAATAGCTGACTCGCATTGTCACCCCTATGTTAATAACCCTGTACCCATGAACTACCACCTAGGCAGCATTCAACATAATGGACACTTGTGTGTGAGGGATGCAGCTGGGCAGTTGTCTTTCCTGTGATAGCTACATCACCACACCTGTCAGGGAGTCATATGTGACAACCCTAATAATGATAGGGTGCCATTCATGAATATAGAGACCATTGTCCAGCCATACAGAATACTCAAGTGAACCATATCAGATCACATATTTCCTTTAAGGGGTATTAGCCATGTGCAGATGGCCTACACCAGCCTTCCCATTCCCCATCTCTATGTAGCATGATGCATACCCTGAATAATCCATGTCCAACCCAGTGATGTCGGACATGCTACACATACTCATCCTGATCTCAAACACATACTTCATGGACATCCACCTACCACATGCTGGACAGATCCTTTTCCCATACACTTGACATAGTCCTGCCATACTATGCATTCCTGTCCATCAAAGCTGCACATCACTCCCCTCTCAGACATGGTGTGATGACCGCATGGTAATGCATGGTATATGTATCATTAACCCTGTGGATCAGTAATGTGGCACTGCTCCACCTGGCCCCACAGACCCACCTGTTGACTACTGCCAGGTAACCTTTCATCCTAGATGCATACATGGCCATGGCATATAGCCCACTAGTTGACTTTGACTGTACATGCTATAGTTGATATCCATCCCTGCAAATACCATCTGGCTAACCAGTGTCCCATGTGTATCACATGTGCAACACAGGTGATACATGGCAGGATGTTGAATCATTGTACAGTGCCGTGTAGATGTATATGGCAGAACACATACATGTAAAACCTTATGTGAGCATGTCTGCAGGGTCGCAGGTCATGTCTGTTAAGGCAGTGTAAATCCTTATATGTGACATATACACTGCATCAAGGTTGACTGCATTAATGTGGACACATCCAGCCATGTGTTGATAGGTAGGAACACCAGTACAGGCAAACAGACATGCCCACATCAAGACAGCAATCACATGGAGTATGAGCAATGTAACCAGGTGACACACACACACACATATATGGTGATAATATCCACTCAACATTGAGTGTCACATGTGTGTGACACAAACACGTTGGTGTCATGTAGGTTTACAAATACAACTAATTAAACTGAATTAATGCAATACACATGTATGTTCAGCTGTAGCTCTGTATGTCTCTGAGGTACTGTGACCTGTCTCCATCATTATGTCTTCCAGGTATGCCACGTGCAAGGATTCCCCCTTTTATATATTTGGAGGATGAGGCCCTCATCCCATACCTACTCGACCATCATGACATCCTGTTCAGCCATGTGCCACAGGATGCACAGCAGCAGGTTGCCCTGTGGATGGAACTTCACAGGAGTGTTAATGATGTGGGTGGCCACAACCGCACTTACCAGCAGGTGCACAGACACTGTGCAGACCTCATTAGATGGGCAAAACAACATGCGAATGCAATCGCCAGGGAACAAGGTGCAACAGGTGGTAGAACACCAACCCAGCCCCCACTCACACGTACTGAGGAGCTACTGGCCAACCTGGGGACACCTGCAGAACCACATCCACAAGCCTTAGATGATATTGTGGAGGTGGGTGTCTCTCAACCACTGAGCTTGGAGTTGCCTGGTAAGTCAGTACTGCCCCTATCACAACTATATTCCATATACCTGCATGTGTCACTGTACAATATGTAATGGAACATCATATGCAAGTCATGTATATACACATGCCGCATACTGTTGTATGCACACATGTGTATACACCATAGTATAGTCTAATGTACTGGTGTATGTGTTATGCACATTGATCCCTGTAGCCTTTATACAGGGGTGGATTATGCTCATACTGCTGTGTTCCTCCTAGTTAGGTGCCTCTGGCATTCCTCTGCAACAGCAGCCCATTGCAGGTGAGAGTGTTATTATTTATCAGGAACCGTAATGCACAAATCTATCTGCCATGTGGCCATTCACAACATGTACACATAATGTACGGTCCTGTCACAATATACAGGTCGGACCTGCAATGCATCACAATGACTATCCATGTGCAACACTTGCAAACTATGTGAATCATCTCACCGACATGAATCCTTACAAACTTTATTGCTGGATGTGTTGACAGCTGTGCATACAATGGTGGAGGTGGTGTTCACTTTAGGAATGTACAACAGATCTGATTTACACATGTGGTGAATACAAACAGTACTACACAGTGGGCTGGAGTATGGCCAGCACACAGGTTTCACCGGTGTGGATCATAGCCCTGCTATGAATGTCACACAATGTGATGTGCTATCGTGACTCCATGACATCTATTGGCCTGGCTGCTACACTGCCTACCTAACCGGAAAACATATCCCACATACCACCCTTTATCTGCATATCCCTGTTGTCAGTGGAGCATATATGTCATATGGGACAATACAGACATGTGAAATAGATGCCCATCACAATAATTTGGACAACACATGTACACACATGGCCATGGAGGATGGCCAGAGACATGGAGCAACACACACAGTAGGCGTGTTGTGCTTGTGTGTACACCCTGCCATACAATGGCTACACATGGTTTGGCCATGGCCTTTGTATAATGGTCATAATGTAGATGTGGAACACTAGACATCCTACAGGCCTGTGCACATCTTGTGTAGGCATAACATCAATCCACCACATAAGATGTGTTGAACATCTTGAGAGTGTTGCAACATGACAACAATCACCTGTACAGTATCCACATCAGGCCACAGATACAGTACATTCCCGTTGCTGGTGATGGACATAAATGCCATACTAGCTCTGTGTGTGTATGTGTGTGTGTGTGTGTGTGTGTGTGTGTGTGTGTGTGTGTGTGTGTGTGTGTGTGTGTGTGGTACACAGATGTCATGTGGGGCATGGTGTACTGACGTGTTCGCCATGTCTGGCCACAGTTGCCAGGCTGCAGCAATATGGTTGCAGATGTGCAGGGGTGTCATCCGTATACCCATCAGTGACCTGTGTCACAACTTCCACATCATGGTTTAGTGTGTATACACCTCAGTGACATGGGTCACATATTACGCATTGTATCTGAACACAGTCATGGCTATGAACCCTGAATGTAACTTACACTGTATAACACTAGAGACGCCTCATGATTCCCTGCAATGGCCATGAACATCATCTAAATTTGCAGTATATCTGTAGGATGGACAGACAACACTGAATTGGTACACCATTGCCCCACTGTATATTTGACAGGACACCATTGTGTTAAACATGTATGTATGTCATTGCACACGTCAACAGATCACATGTCATACTACATGTGATTATCAAGGTCATATGCCACACATCAGACAGGTGTACTGTTAACCTGTGCTGGTCCACATGGTGTAAAACAGGGATGTATGCTAACCACTACTATGACTGTGTAATTTGCATGCCGTCTGCTGTGACACATGCATGCTGTTGTGTGCAACCTAGGGATGTATGATAACTACCACTATTATTGTCTGAGCTGCATGCCATCTGCCGTATCACATGCATGTTGCATGCCTTCTGTCATATGTGTGTGTGTCTATTGTATAGATTGTAATGTACAGTTCTTGTCTGCCCTCACAGGTGATGTAGGTGCATTGCCCTCCTGCAGTACATCAGATGTTAGTGTCCCAACAAACTCTAGCAGTGATGATGAACGTATGTTTGGGACACAGGCAGAGTTGTCAGGGGCTGAAACTGTGCCATTGGTTACCACTCCATCTATATCCACCTCATCCCCACACACAGATCCCATACCTGCACATACCCCATCACCAGTGGCCATAGAGGAAGGACAGTTGGTGCATGATAGCTTGGAACAGGAAAGTGTGGGGGCTATGGAATGTGTGCCTGCACACTATGGTGTCAGCCAAACTACTGGTGGTGCCCCACACAGGCACGTGGCCAGTGCTGCTCGTAGGGGATCTCTGGCCAACATGCTCCTGCACGACAGAGCACAGCAGCTGGTGTCATCAGATGCATGTTTCAGGCTGTAATGGAGGCACAGGCACATGCTGAATGGTGCAACAGAGAAGATCAGAGGCTACAGAGGGCTGCTGTCCGATCTTTAAACAACAGCATCCAGGCAATGGTAAATGCTCAACAGGAGATTGCTGATGCTTTGGATAGATGGTTGGGTGACATGGTTGGAGTCCTTGACTGTGGCATGACAATCCACAAGTGTGAGCTGTCTGCGTTGGAACATCTGGTAGGATTGAGGCATCGGGCATGTGGATGTAGGTCCGCTACATCACCTGTGTCAGGTCTACGTGTATGAGCTACCTCACATGCCCGCTCCCATAGTGGTGGTAGCAGCAGCAGTGCATCTGGAGCTCTGCTGTCCACACCACGACACAGCATGCCACATGCACGTGGCCCGGAACAGTCCTACCAGGGACACGGTACCAGTGGACTAGTGACATCAGACAGTACCCAATCTGCACCTCTGTCTGGTAGTGCCCGAGCAACCCCTGGCAGGCACAGGTGACATGTCCATGGCCGGACACCGTGAACTGTAAAATCTCACCTGTACAGTCTGAAGCTGTCAATAATATCCCTGTGTAAGCCACACACATGGGAGAACTGTGTGCAGACATACACGCACACACTGGACACATATGTAGGGCACTGCAACACACACATACATAACATCCACACATGCCCAATTAGATCAAAGGCCCAAACCCACATACATGATGTCATCCAATGGTGCAGCCTAGGCCTCCGGCAAACATTAACACCCTGTGCATATGATGATGCCTGTGCCGCATCCCTGACATCCACACCATCAGTGCAGGGACTTGCTGATATGGTCTGATGCACTGAGTGAACAGACTAGGATGGTACGTGTAGTTTACAAATGTTGAGGACTGTTGACAGGCAGCAGATATACCATGTAGTTCAGGTGTACAATACTGTTAACAGTATGTGTCTTGTGTAACAACAGTGCAACCTAGGCCTCCGGCAAACATTAACACCCTGTGCATATGACGATTCCTGTGCCGCATCCCTGACATCCACACCATCAGTGCAGGGACATGATCATATGGTCTGATGCACAGGGTGAACAGACTAGGATGATATGTGTAGTTTACAAATGTTGAGGACTGTTGACAGGCAGCAGATATACCATGTAGTACAGGTGTACAATACTGTTAACAGTATGTGTCTTGTGCAACAACAGTGCAGCCTAGGCCTCCGGCAAACATTAACACCCTGTGCATATGATGATGCCTGTGCCACATCCCTGACATCCGCACCATTGGTGCAGGGACATGCTCATATTATCTGATGCACAGGGTGAACAGACTAGGATGATACATGTAGTTTACAAATGTTGAGGACTGTTGACAGGCAGCAGATATACCATGTAGTACAGGTGTTCAATACTGTTAACAGTATGTGTCTTGTGTAACAACAGTACAGCCTAGGCCTCCAGCAAACATTAACACACTGTACATATGACGATGCCTGTGCCACATCCCTGACATCCACACCATCAGTGCAGGGACGTGCCCATATGGTCTAATGCACAGCGTGACCAGACTAGAATGATATGTGTAGTTTACAAATGTAGAGGACTGTTGACAGGCAGCAGATATACCATGTAGTACAGGTGTACAATATTGTTAACAGTATGTGTCTTGTGTAACAACAGTAAATGCATGTTGGTCATGATGTTCTGCTGTCCTTCTTCAGGTCTAATTGCACGTGCCGGTGGATGTCAGTGTTTGCAGTTAAGTGTCCCATATGTCAATGTGGACTACTCACAAGTATGTATAAATGTACCAGCATGTATCATGTAGCTGCCACATACCAGTGAGAATGTCTCATGTTACAAACACGTCTACCATTCCAAAAGCATGATAGCTGTTTATTAAGCTACTGTGTCCACAGACGTGACATCCATAAAGGGTGAAATCACAGGTACAGTTACATGGAGTGGTGAGGTATGAGAGTGGTCTAGCTGATTACAAGGGTAGGGGCCAGTGGGAAGTGTGATGCCTCAATGGGAATTAGTAATACACGTTCCCATGACAGGATGCCAACACACAACTGCATCCACACATGCAGGTATTGACACACATGTATTCAGTGATACTGTAACACACATACTCACAGCTTCACCAACACAGTAACACACACTTACACACAGTTGCTACTGGTGGGATGAGGACCCCTGCCTATGTGCAAATCATCATTACAGTACTGTGCACATACATGGCATGCCACAGAGAATAAACATGTACAGGTAGTCAGTACGGCCTAAGATCGGGGACATCAACACGGATAGTTGAATGCATCACCTGGATGGTGGGAGGGGTCTTATCAGTTCAGTATGGTAACATACATCCTCACCCCAGGGACCAGTCAGCCCTACATACACACACACTGTGGCATTCAGTAATTAATACACCTATGTCATGCACATACAGATACCTAACATGTGTGAGATACACGGCCCTGACTATGTCCTGCTTTCTACAATGCAGTCTGTACAGATGTGTACACTAGTGTACAGGAGAGTGAGTAACAATTGATATGTATTCCCCACAATACATGACATATATGGACACACACGCAACCACACATGCCAGTACTGTGAATCTCAGTCCTGCCTAGCTCATGTTATGTATGTCAGACATACAGCAGTATTGCACATGTTACAAGCTGTACTGATGCTTCCTGTGCCAACAGTGCTGATATATGCACTAGGGATGTCATATCTATTAACAAGTGTCAAGTGCTTTACCTTCGCTGTCACCCTGACCGCTGTCTAAGTTGTGTGTTATGTCCTTCAGTTAATGAAACCATTGCTTACTGGTTGCACAGGGTATTGTAGGAAAACTTGTGACACACCTGTGAGCTGTCCTCAGTAAACATCCATCTGCAAAGATGCCCCGCCACTTAGTTATTTCAACACATCTGTCCATACCTGTGGTACATCTTTCTGTACATTCAGCATATCACCATATACAGTTGGCAATGTTGAGGCTGCATTGCAGCTGCATGATGTACTAGGATACACGCCACCTGCATACATCAGCAACTGCACACGCATGTTATCTGAATGCACAACACTATGTGTACAGGTGTGTAGGTCCTACAATCCTGACATTTGGTCATGTTTGTAGGCATTGCAATTGGTGGATATGTGTAATGACATACATTACACATGGACTGTCGTATGATATGATGGGTGACTGGTACAGAGGAGATGTTACCTCTGTCAACACTGATATCACACCTTATGTACTGTTAGCATTCAGTAGCCATGGACTTACATTCCATGTGCATGTGTGTAATGGTTGTAGCCACCTGTTTGCACAAAGGACTACAACAGCTATGCTATTTACAGGTATGTTGTGTGTGTGGCATGTACATACCCAGGGCAGGTACATGTATGTCATATCCATACATGAGGGTGTATACTGGTGTACAGCAACAGACATCTGCTAATGGTGGAAAGTACCAAGGGTCCTTGGTATGTGTACAGCTGACCTGGTCACAGACAGTGGTATCATTGCATAACACATGATGTAACTGTGTCAATACATGTGTACTGTCTACAGTTGATGTAGAGCTTAGTACAGTACACAGGTCAAAGGTCACATGGTGGTGTACTCGTCTGTCAGACATGTCTGGTTGCGTGTTGGTGGTCCGAGGGCATGGTGGTGTCTGCAGTTTACATGCTAGAATGCAGCATGTGACACTGTGTCCTGCACATGGCTCATCTGTGATGCCTTTCATGGGGGGACCGGTCAGTACATGTGAGTGGCCTTTATGTATGTGGGTACACCATCTGGAGCAGTCCATACCTGTGTTATGGCCCACATGTCTGGTTCTGAGGTATATGGTGGTAGTGCTATTGTGCACTACAGAGACATCAGCCAGGTGTTCCTCACTGCACAGATGTCAGCACTCCCCATTGTTGGATCTACAGTGGCCAGCTGTGAATATGGAAGCTACACATCTAGCACTGGTTAGCATAAGAAAACAATGCAGTTGTCCTGTAGGTGTATGGGAGTTAACCTGTGTTAAGGACATTTGCCTTGGAATGGCACTGTGTGGACGGATGCGACTTTGGTAATATCCACACTCCCTTGTATCATGGATGCATGTGATATGTGACAAAGGCCTGTCTACTGTCAGCCATGTCATCCCAGAATGACAGCTGATGTGTAAAATGTCAAATATATGTAGAGCAGCGTTCATAGGTTCATAGGTTGGTATTAGGCTATCGGCCCTAAGGCCTATGCAAGCCTAGCCATAACAATTCCCTGGAAATTTCTTCCCACAATATTTACCTCCCTGGGCCCCTGTCTAGCAGGGCAACTGACATGATCCTCGGGGTGAATTTCCTATCTCCCATCCAATCATCAAGGTTCCTTTTGAAGAGGGCCAATGAGGCACTCTGCTTGACATGTATGGGCAGTCTGTTCCAGAGTATGGGGAGTCTCTGGTTCAGGAACCTATCCCTCCAGTATGTTTTGTTCATTGTGATGATAAGGTTTAGATCCCTGGAGCATGTGACTCTGAGGGATTGGGATTTCTTTAAGTGGAGCATGTCCAACAGCTCAGGGTTTGACATGGCCTTGTATGTTAAGCAGAGATCGCCTCTGATATGCCACAGAGTATAGCTGGAGTTTTTTAGACGGTCAGCATATGCATCTGCTTTAGGCCTGTGATTCTTTTAGTGAGGTATTTCTGTGGCATTTCCAGCTGTTGCAGATGTCTTATGAGGTACATACCAAATGGGGCATTATACTCTTTAATGGATCTAATGAGGGATGAGTACAGTGGGACAATGACCTCCTTTTTTCTGGATGAAAATCCCTTAGTGATGAGGTGTGTCACATAGAAGGATTTCCTGACTGTTGTGGCAATGTGGTTATTGAAAGTGAGACCAGTGTCAACTTGTGTCCCTAGGTCTCTCATCACACTTTCGATGTTTAATGTCCTGCCACCTATGTGGTAGTTCATGGGTACATGTGTTTTTCCAAAGGGGATAACTATACATTTCTTGGCATTAAGCTTGAGCCCATGGCTCTGGCACCAGGCATCTGTTTCTGTAAGGCCCTTTTGTAGAATATCCACATAATTTGGGGATTCAATAATGGCTCCCAGTTTGCAGTCATCTGCAAACTTTGTTAGCCAGAGTCCCTTAGTGTTGTTGGCCTGTACTTCAGAGACGTAGATGCCAAACAAGAGTGGTCCCAGGATTGAAATCTGAGGTACTCCACTTGTCTGAAGCTGGATTTGGTGTCAGCTACTTTTACAGTCTGGGTTCTGTCAGTAAGCCAGTTGACAACCCATCGAGTGACGTAGGGATTTATGCCCAGCTTAGTAAGTTTATCTATGATTCCAGAGTACTGGATGGTGTTGAAGGCCTTGGCAAGGTCCAGATAGGCTGTGTGGACCACCTTACCCTCATCCACAGCTCTGGAGACCAATTCAAAGAAGTCAATCAGATTCAGGAGACAAGATTTGCCCTTCACAAACTCAAACTGGGTGGGGTCCAGTGTTTGAAGGTTGACAATGTCTTTGTTTATAAGTTCCATGATAATGCATTCCATGCCCTTGCAGATCAGGCTTGTCAGACTGATGGGACGGTAGTTCCCGGGATCCAAGGCGGATCCTCCCTTGTGGAGTGGGATAACTGTAGCTGTGCGCCACTCAGTGGGCACAAAGCCTGAGGTGAGGCTATGATTAAACATGACACTTAGGTAGGGTGCCATTTCATTTTGTAGTTCATGTAGTACACAGCCTGGGATGTCATCTGGTCCCATGGATGCTGTATTCTTAGCATTGGAGAGTGCTGTTTCTACCTGTGTGGCTGTGATTATCGGAATTTGGCAATCTTTTGGTATTGAGATTTGCCCTTTAGGGGGTGAGAGGGGGGTGAAGTTGGCACTAAATCGATCTGCCAGGATATTGGCAATATCCTTGGAATCAGTATATTTTATGTCATTCTGTTGTAGCTCAGAGCAGATCTGAGCATTGCCATTTATATTCCCGCTAACAATGACAACTACTATCACCAGAGCCCATTACAATGTGTTCTTTACGTCTACCTGTAATAGCATGGTCACTGTGGCCCTCTGTGTTTAGCATCAGAGTGCATCCCAGTCAGTCCTGTGCTACTAGGAGTATGAGCATGCCCAGTATATCCTTGTGTAGATGGACACATAGTAGTGCATTCCGACCAGCCCTGTGCTACTAAGTGTGTGAGCATGCCCCCAGTGCTACTAAGTGTATGAGCATGCCTAGTATATCCTTGTGTAGATGGACACATAGTGCATTCCGAATAGCCCTGTGCTACTAAGTGTGTGAGCATGCCCAGTGACACCTTGTGTCGGTCATGTGCCTCTGTGTATGGGCATGGCCATTGTAACTCTGTATAGTGGTAGTAGTCGTCCATTTCACAGATAGGCATACTCCAGGTCAGGATGGATTCATACTTTAAACACACAAGTTCACAGGTATGTACATCTTAACTGCCAGCATCCCTGTTGATGTCCGCATTCCCAAATGGTCACAATGACAGCCTTGACATGTGGAGTCTGTGTGGCATGATTCGTATGTATAAAATAATAAAGAATAGCCAGGAACTTGGACATTCCATAATTTTATTTTGGTCTATCATCATATCTGAAGGAATCCTAGTGTGAATTAACGGATCACCAAGGTCCTGGTTGTTTATTGTGAGTGACTTTTTTGTTTTACGCTACTGTGGAATCATGTCTGTTGCGTGGCTTGCAGT
Source organism: Protopterus annectens (assembly GCF_019279795.1). Taxonomy (NCBI): domain Eukaryota; kingdom Metazoa; phylum Chordata; order Ceratodontiformes; family Protopteridae; genus Protopterus; species Protopterus annectens. The sequence goes on along the minus strand of NC_056732.1, from coordinate 1,587,599,494 downwards.
TTTGGGTGCCTGATGATATTTCCATTTGAGGGACTAACTTTTTAGTTTTTAGTCTAAAATTGGCTCATTTTGGTCGGATTATTATCGACGACTGTTGCTCTATATTGCAACATCCAATTTTGGACATTTCACTCTTTAAGCTACGGATGCTTTTGGTGGTTAGTGTACAATTATTTGTTAAATATTGGACAGTGTTGCTTTCAACATAAGTGGGTAGTGTGTTTTGCAAACCAACTAAACCTTCAGATTTCTGATCAGAACTTGGATAAACGTATTTGGACAGTGATGGACGAGTGTTTTGGTTTTCATTTCTGCAACATTGCTATACTGATCGTGGGACAATTGTGCTTTCAGCTAATGATTCTGGGCGTTTTTTACGAACATTTTTTTCTGGACACTAATCAGTACTATTCACATTTTTCAATAACAGGCAACTTATATGTGGACTTTATCCAATGTTTCTGTGTTTAACCAAAAACATTGGGCATTATGATATGGCAATGTGTTTGAACAACTAGCTATAATTTAATATTTATATTTGATATCTGCATATACGTTGGTGTTTTCCCACCTTTGGACCCTCTGGAACAATTTGGATTTTTTAATTAACTATGGACTTTTTGGCCTAGTTTTTTTGTATGGTTTATGCCAGTTTTTTCATTTATATTATTTTATAGGAGTTATGTATCATTTTTCTACTCCTGAATACGCCATATATATGTATAATCCGCATTGATGTCAGGTTATTATAATTATAGCTTAAACATTTAGGTAAAGCACCAATAATTGGTTTTGTTTAAATTTTTTCTTGAAACCTTTAACTATATTTTGGATTAAGGCCATTTTATGGATGGTATATGTGTTTTCTATATATATTCTATGAATAAACACTGACCTCTCAGAAGGCTTAATTAGTAGAATTTATTTACCACTCTTGGGTTGATCATCTAATACCGGGTTGGCCAGAAATATATATTATATTATATATATATATATATATGTATATATATATATATATATATATATATATATATATATATATATAATTTTTCATTTGTATTTTTCATACTCATTTTTCTCTTTGACTCCTTGGATATCATATACTTGCTTTATTTGTGTATATATACTGGTTATCAGGCTATTGGCAGCTTACATATACCTTTGGAGTGCCTCACATTACACCTGTATCTTATTGGTTTGTTATAATATACCATTATTGTCCTGTATTGGACGTGGCTAACTTCCTATAACTATTGGATTGTTGCCATTGTTGTCCAACTGCTGGTATATTGATTTTTTATACAGGGCGTGGTTACTTTCCAATTTGTGCTTGATTGATCCTTTTTACATCATGGATTTAAATAAAATATTTTTGGATCTATCTTCTGATAGGGATGATCTTGCAGCTTTTGGAATTAGTGAAGTCTCCAATTCTACAGGAAATATAATTTCCCAAAAGCCTGAACAGTGTTGTGAGAAAATATTTTGTGATTTAAATAAGAACATGAAAACACTCAGGTCTTTTGTTTGGCACTTCAAATTGTTTAAAGCTTACTTGGTTAAAGGTATGAGCCCAAGGGGTCTTAGAGTAAAAATCCAACCCCTAGTAGCGGAGCCTGATGATATATTAACAGCTGAATGGTTATCCATTCAACAAGAATGTTCAATGAAGTTTGTTGAATCCTTATCTAAGTTTTATACTAGGGCTATTGACAAGGAAACCACTAGGGTTATACAACTTATTGAAGACTGTAATCAATATCAGGATGAGACATTTTTTCCTGCATTATTGTCTAAACTCAGCTCAGATTTGTTGAATTTTGATGCTCAGCTCAAAGAAAGGAAACTTAAAAAATGTTCTCGTGATCTTACTGATTATGAGAGGGGACAACCCTTCAAGTATACCAGACATGTTAGGTTTCAGGATACACACAGTAAGAATATTCCAAATTCTAAACGCAAACGTCCATGTTCCATCCATAAAGGACGTGTTAATCAGACTGACACTACTGATTATGAAACATCATCTGGCACTGATACTGAAACACAGCACACCATGGAGTCTCTGACTCCTAAACGTAAAAACTATATATCCCCTTTAGACCACACCGGGGGAGGGGGGCAGAAAACACAAAAAGAGTTACAAGTCTACAGAGTCTTATGGAAGTACTAATGAACAATTAAATTTTATCAATAATAATTTATGTAACATCTCTAATGCTGTTTTAACCCCAGAACAAATTTCTCTGCTTAATAAAGGTCTATCTTTTATACCTGGCTTTTTTGTACCTGAAGATACTTTTGCCCAAGATTTATTTACATTTTGCAGATTGATTAACCTTAACCTATTTTTTCAGGATAAGGGGGCGGAACAACAGGTCATGGATGATTTTAAATATCATGCCTCCTCTTTTACATCACCAATGCATCTGTCTGTCAATCTGTTCTTACGTAGTGTACTTAGGGATCTACATTTTGTTTCCAATACATGTCTACCTATGAGTAAAATGAAAAATACAAACACAAATGTCCCTGGCAGACACTGGAAACTCAACAGGGGGCAATCAAAAGCCAGTATTATATAAATAACAATATCCCCTGTCGAGATTTCTCTCCAAGCAGATGAAAGTCTTTTGAAAACGATCCAAGATAAAATATAAAGTTCAAATTGGCGCCAAAACACCAATTATATGCAAGAGAACAAAACTCCAAAAAAGTCTCAATGCAATGACTGTTCAGTCCCAAGAAATACGTGATAAAAATGTATCGTTTAATAGGGTAAGCGCTTTCGCTAAAAGCTTTGTCAAACCACAAATACAATAGACTGGAACCACCTATTTATACAGGCAAAAAATCAATTAATTAATTATGTTCACAAGCTATGCTTAAAGGTGTACATTCTTTATATGGTTGAAATGTGGGTTATAAACAAAAATATAACATTAAAAACTATTACATTGTGCATGCAGAATTGTATGCTATTTGAAATGCTGTATTAAACATATATTAAGTAAATGCAGCTTTTCTATAAATATCTATCATAATATGCATGCAGAATTATGTACTATTTAAAATACTATATTAAACATATATTCAAAGTTAGCAGCTTTTCTATAAATATCTATCATAATATTGTTTCCTAAAAATTCAGTTTGAAAACTAATCTAAAACAATAATAATGCATCAAAACATTCATAAAAAAGTATGAAAATAAATAAAAATAAAAATAAAAATTCCCATTATAAATCTTTAAAATTAGTGTGAGTTGCCAAATGTCCTGGAACACCTATAGAATCTACTATGTTATAGGCATGACAAGGGTAATATACCATAAAGTATACAGAATCAATGTTTGGAGACAAATATTAAATTAGATTTTATGTCTTCTTTTCTTAAGAGCTGGTTTTAATAGCACCCTGTCATTAAGGCCAGGAAAACGAAGTGCTTTAGTTTTTATAATCCATTCAGTTTCTATGGATTCCGTCAAATTTCGGATGTCACCTCCTCTAATATTAATTTCTGTCACTTGTAAAGCAGAAAATGTAAAACTATGTCTGTTGCCTTCACTGATAACATGCTTTGATAGAGCATTTACTTCTGATTGAATACGTATTTGATAAAGATGCTCTCTAATCCTTTCTTTAAACATTCTATCTGTTTTACCCACATAATAAGATGGGCAAAATTGACATCTAGCCAGATAAACTACATGTTTGGTGTTACAACTGGCATTCACCTTAACATTGATATAATCACCTGTTAGGGGATGTATAAAGGCGTTGATGTTAGATATAAATTGACAATAATTGCATTGATTGCAAATTGTGGTTCCTTCATAACCCCCCTCATTCATGCCCATGTCAGAGACGGTGCCACACAGTAATCTATGTAGATTATTTTTATTTTTATATGCAAATCTAGGTGTTTCCTGTACAAATCTAGAGATTTCCGGGTCCAAGTTCAGTAGGTCCCAATGTTTATAAATGCTATCCTTTATATAGCTCACATCTTGTGTATAAAATAAGGTGTACCTCAGGTAATTGGTACTTTGTATGGTCCCTTCCCCTTCCATTGGACCATATACAACCTTCCCTAACTCTGAAAAAAAGGGGCAAGCTCGACTGCAGCGTTGCTCTTTGGCACTTGCACTGGCATCTGCCACTTCTACTGGTGTATAGGATCTCTGGCAAAATCTATTCTCAAGCTTTACTAACTCCTGGTTAAACAAATTATTTGAAGCATTTAATCTTGAGACTCTCATGCATTGACCTTTTAACACATTTCTGAATACATGAGGGGGGTGCATGCTGTCTCTATTCAAAAGACTGTTTTTATAGCAAGTTTTTCTATGCACCCCAGTGTTAAAGTAACCATCGGATAGACGTATGATATTAACATCTAGAAACGAGATCATATCATTAGAATGGGCTAAAGTAAATTTCAAAAAATTGGTTAACTCATTGACCTCTTCATAAAAGGCAATGAGCTCTTCCAATTGACCCTGCCATAGGAAAAAAAGGTCATCTACAAAGCGTTTGTAGAATAAAACATGATTTTTATAAGCTTCGAGTTTAAACATCTTTTCTTCCTCCCATGATGCCATGACCAGGTTGGCGTAGCTATTGGCACAAGATGTGCCCATAGCTACGCCATCCTTCTGTAAATAATAGTGCCCATTAAAGATGAACAAATTACTTGTCTACCTATGCCTAACAATATGTCTGAGTCTGACTTATCTTGCCTAAATGAACTTGTGCAGAATAAGGAACTGGTGATTGTTAATGCCGACAAAGGTGGGGCAGTGGTTGTGATGAATTGGACTGATTATGACATCGAGGCACATAAACAGTTAGATGATGCCAGGTATTACACCAAAATGCCTCTTGACCCCACTTTTATGTTTAAACAGCAAATTGATGTTTTTTTACATTCTGCACTGGACAATGGTATTATAACATCCAAAACTCTTAAACATCTAACCATGGCTGATCCTGTTAGACAGTATATTTATTTCCTGCCCAAGATACATAAAGATTTTTTACATCCACCGGGTAGACCCATTGTGGCAGGTATCGGATCGCTAACTGAGCCCCTATCTGAATTTTTGACTAGACATCTTAAACCTGTGCTCTCTTGGGTCAGATCTAGGATCCAAGACACCACCCAATTCTTAAGCATTATCAACGATATGCAGATTGAGGAGAACTGGTGGCTATGTACATTAGATGTTAGTTCATTATACACCAATATCCCTCACTGGGCAGGTTTGGATGCTATTGAATATTGGTTGTATAAATCGAATATATACCAGCCTGGCTTTAACACCTTTTTAATCAATCTTAATGAACATGTGCTTACAAAAAATGTGTTTTTTTATGATAAGGAATGTTACTTACAGATCAAAGGTACTGCTATGGGGGCATCTTTTGCCCCCATCTATGCTGATTTATTCATGGCATATATTGAAGAGATCATGATTTATGATGATACCCATAACTTGTATCTGCCAGAAATTGATATCTGGCAGAGGTATTTGGATGATTGCTGGATGGTGTGGAGATCTGATACTGAATATCTCAAAGAATTTATGGAATATCTCAATGATAACAAATGGGGAATTCATTTTACGATTACCTGTGATCGAGATCGTATCACTTTTCTGGATGTTTTGATATCCAGAAAGAATGATAATACCTTGAATACTGAGGTATATAGGAAGTTCCCACAATATAACACCTTACTCCATGCCTCCAGCTATCATCCAAAACATATTGCCAGAAACATTCCCAAATCACAATTTATTAGAATTAGACGCAACTGTTCAGATGATTATAGTTTTAAATATCATTGCCAGGACCTGCATGATAGATTCATCAATAGGGGCTACAGTTCGGGTTATGTAGCCATGGCTAAGAACTATGCATCGGGTCTTATTAGACAGGATTTGTTGACATATAAAAATAAACCATTGTCTTCGAACACTTTACGTTTCACTACCACTTTTGGTAGGAACACTAATAGGTTCATAGATATTGTTAGGGACAATTGGAATATATTAAAGGCTGATGCTGCACTAAACACTTTGATTCCCACTGTTTGTTCATTTTCTTTTAGAAAAGGAAAAAAACTTAGGGGGTCACTTTAATCATTACAAGCATCACTCTGATTCCCTGTTACCCCAGTTATATCAAACTACTATATTGGGTGATAAACTTACTGGCTGTATCCCTTGCAGCCATTGTAACAATTGCAAATATATTTTGAAAACAAAAGAATTCAACAGCAAAAATAGTAGTATTGTTTATCACATCAAGTTTTTTGCCAACTGTAATACGGACTGGGTTATTTATATGGCATGTTGCAGCTGTCAATCTTTTTATATTGGCCAGACCTCCCGACCACTTAAGCTACGTATTTCAGAGCATTTGAGTGACATTAGATGTAAAAGAATAACTAACGCGTTATATAAACACACACTTAAACATCAGACAGCCAAATTTCACTTTATTATTATTGACAAACTTATTGGTGATCGCACTCACAAATCTGGATGGCATAATAGACTTAATACTAAAGAAAAGAAATGGATAACCAAACTTGGTGCTCTATTCAATCCAGGGCTTAATGAATATTTATGATGAATATTTATGATGTATTAATGTCAGCCAATCATGTTCACTTTCTTATTTATTTCTCATTATTTAAGACTTCTTGTGTCTCTCTTTGCTTTTTACAACACTGAAGAAGGCCAGGTTAATTCCAGGCCGAAACCGGTCTGTTTGATGTAGTCTTATTACTATTAATAAATAATATTATTACTCACAGCATACTTGTTGCTGGCTATTCTTTATTATTTTGTATTATTTTTTGCCGTGCAACTTCCTCCGTGCAGGGAAGCTTTTTCTTGATGATTTGTATGTATGTAATATTGTAATAGTAATCTGTAAATAGGCAGGTGTTCTGTACCCAACACTGGCGTGTGTGTGTATGTCTGTCCCCATTTACCGGAGGACTCTAAATTGCTTTTAGACTGCCCACACTCCATACATTTCTTATACCCACTGTTAGCAAGCCGATGATGTCACCCATCTACAAATACACCTCTGGTACGGCTGTGTTCAAGTAATCTTGGTAGAGCATTCTGTAACTGCGTAATGCTGTAGTGTAATAAAGTAGTTAGGTCAGTGTTCTAGTCCCACACTTGCCATGTGTGTGTGTCTCCCTGTTTGCCTGAGGACTGAATAATACCTTTATACTGTGCACACTCCATACATAGGTTCATAGGTTAGTACTAAGCTAACTGCTCTTGCGAGCCATTTTAAGCCTAGCCAATTATCCCTTGTGAGACTCAAACCCTGCACCTTGGGTTTGTGAGGCAAACACCTTATGCATTTGGCCACCCTCCCAACCCTTCTTATATCCACCATTATCAAGGCCGATGATGTCACCCATCTACAAATAAACCTCTGGGAGTGCTGTGTCCCAGTAATCTCGGTAGCACGTTCTGTAACTGTGTAATGCCGTAGTGTAATGAAGTAGTTATGTTGATGTTCTAGTCCCATGCTTGCCATGTGTGTGTGTGTGTGTGTGTGTGTGTGTGTGTGTGTGTGTGTGTGTGTGTGTCTCCGTTTGCCTGAGGACTGAGTAATGCTGTTATACTGCTCAAGTTCCATACATTTCTTATACCCACCGTTATCAAGGCCGATGATGTCACCCATCTACAAATACACCTCTGGGAGTGCTGTGTCCCAGTAATCTTGGTAGCGTGTTCTGTAACTGCGTAATGCTGTAGAGTGATAAAGTAGTTAGGTCGGTGTTCTAGTCCCACACTTGCCAAGTTTGTGTGTGTCTCCCCGTTTGCCTGAGGACTGAGTAATTCCTTTATACTGCTCACACTCCATACATTTCTTATACCCACCGTTATCAAGGCCGATGATGTCACCCATCTACAAATACACCTCCTGGAGTGCTGTGTCCCCATGATCTCGGTAGCGCGTTCTGTAACTGTATAATGCTGTAGTGTAATAAAGTAGTTAGGTCAGTGTTCTAGTCCCACACTTGCTGTGTGTATGTCCCCATTTGCCTGAGGACTGAGTAATGCTTTTATACTGCTCACACTCCATACATTTCTTATACCCACCATTAGCAAGGCCGATGATGTCACCCATCTACAAATACACCTCTGGGAGTGCTGTGTCCCAGTAATCTTGGTAGTGTGTTCTGTAACTGTGTAATGCTGTAGTATAATAAAGTAGTTAGGTCGGTGTTCTAGCCCCACACTTGCCATGTGTGTGTGTGCGTGTGTGTGTGTGTGTGTGTGTGTGTGTGTGTCTGTGTGTGTGTGTGTGTGTGTGTGTGTGTGTGTGTCCATTTGCCTGAGGACTAAGCAATGTTTTTATACTGCTCACGCTCCATACATTTCTTATACCCACCGTTAGCAAGGCCGATGATGTCACCCATCTACAAATACACCTCTGGGAGTGCTGTGTCCCAGTAATCTCGGTAGCGCGTTCTGTAACTGTGTAATGCTGTAGTGTAGTAAAGTAGTTAGGTCGGTGTTGTAATCTCAGACATGCCAAGTGTGTGTGTGTGTGTGTGTGTGTGTGTGTGTGTGTGTGTGTGTGTGTGTGTGTGTGTGTGTGTGTGCCTGCATGTGACAAGTACAGTGCTTTGTAGTATTCACTGTAGCGCGTGCCCTAAACACGTGTTGCTGCAGTGTGATATGGTAGGGGTTTGTATACAAGACATGGCAAGTGTGTGTTTGTCTGTCAGAGCCTGTGTAGAGGTGGCCGTGATTTTCTTACCATTGCACATGTTTGGGAGCGGGTTTTGTAGTTTTCTTATACAGTATCCGTCTTATGACACATTGGCCACCTCATGAGGAGTACAGCTGTCAGTCAGCCACGGCACTGTGTTGGCAAGCCATACCCATACAAGTGGCAAAAGGGCTGGTGAACTAAGTATGCAGCCCTACTAGTACCCGGTATATGTCCCGCACCCATGTGCTATGCACATACAGCCTTGCCTAGGATATCCCACTATGTTGCTAGTAACATGCACATTGAGGACAGATAGTAGGCATGGTGCGACCGCAGTGGCTTGCAGAGGACATGGCACCCTGTACAGCAGTACAATAGGCACATATATGTGGACATTGTGCCTTCACTATGTTCCACACTGAATGGTTGCAACATATGTGGTGCCATCATATGTGATCCACTAAGGCCAGACAATGCAGTACACATGTGCCCTACATGGACCCATGCCACTGATACCATGGAATACCTGTCCATTCTATCCATGCAGGTGCAGGGCCGACCTGCTCATTATAAGCAGGTTTCACCACGCCAGGCCAGTATTGGCATATCGGGGTATAACAGGCTGTGTACACTACATGTGTCTGCCAAACCAGGTACACCTGTACATGTCACTGTACAGTACTGTGGGACATGCACATCCCAGGCAATGTCCATGTTAAAGACTATCAAACACAGACATGGCATGCATTGCAAAGCTATGGCCCTACACATTGGTAACCAGGATGTCAGGCCAGATATTGCAGTACCCATCTGTGTGGGACATTGCAGACACTACACCCCTGCACTGCACACCACTGTTGGGTGATGCAATGGCAAGGATTACCCCTCAACCAGCCTTGTACAGCCATCTTGCACAGCCAAACACTACACACCCATGGAGCAATGCATACCTGCATGACAGTACTGGCACCCTGTGTCTTCTTGTGGGTTGTGATGCTCCCAACCACGGTCACTCCCAGTATAAACCTCGTTGGCATACCAACAGTTGTCAAGCATTTTCACATAGCCTAGCCCATAGAACCTCCAGATATCCCCTGTGGTGCATGTGGTCCTGTGCATTACTGCGGTGTGGCAAACTAAGTAGTTACATTGTGTATTTGCCGCCCTGGCAAAGATGTCAATGTGTGTCCATTAGAGTGTGTTTGTGGTGACAATGGCATCTGTTCACATGGACTGACGTGTGCCACACCTAATGAATGTCTACTATATCTGTTGCAGATGGCCCTCACTCACCTACACACATGTTCTTACAGCACTGCAACATGCCGCCTCTGTGGCACATGTTGTAACGTCATGCACATGTAATAGTAATGAGTAGTCAGGGGTTTGCCCCTGTACTATTCAGCATGTGGCAGATTATGGTTAAGTCTCCAAGCCCTTCCCTGGTGTACATTGTCTGTCCCGCACACACAGTCTCTGGTGGATGTGAAGGTGTTCACCTGCACAGCAGCAGCATGTGTATTGTAACAGATGGAAATGGTCAGGTGATGGCCTCTGCACCTATTGCAGTCCTCTTCTAGCTGATTGCATGTGGTACAGCTGTGATGGTGTTCCCATAGCCATCCGCATGATAAACACACTACACTATCTAGGGAAACATGTTATTATCTGGCCATGACAGTCGCTGTGAGTGGTACCTGGATGTGATGTTCTGACACGGCATCGCAGATGATATCTGGATGTACCTCAATCATTTTCAACAGTGGTAAATAGCCTAATGAATGGAGGGTGATGTGCCACACAACTACAGCATGTAAGTGTAGCTATGCTGCATTGAGACTACTGCCTGTTTAACATGTGTGTGGTAATGGCTATTCTGCATGTTAAAATACAGACATGACAGTACTCTGTTCATGAGGGAACCCCATCTGTAGGGCCATCTGTGAAAAGGTCAGTGTGTGCAACCATTTGTTTCCTGTGTTACACACTGAACACACTTCTGTGCACAGCAGAAGCATGGTGTGGGGATTGCAGACAGTACATGATGATAGGGATGTGTTACTGCCATCACATCCCTGACTGGACATGTGTCACATGAGACAGTGGTATGACTGACACTGTGTTGGATTCCCACTGACAAGCCAATGATGGGCAACTGTTCATAGCTGCGGTCACACATCTACTACACATTGTACAGTTGCCATGCGGTATATATGCATGTGTTGTGCTCCCTCTGCAAATGTATACCATTTGTTGTGTTGGATTGCTGGTGATATCTATGCATACTGTCGTAGGTAATCCTGTATGCTGTTGTCTATCACTAAGCCATATGTGGGTTTAAAATGCAACACCATAGGCTGAATGGGTTGGTAGGTCCTGGCAGATCTTCCTGTCTCACTTCAGCTGACCATGGCACCGGGCACTAGCACATCTGGGGCCCAGTCATTAACATCAACCACTGTTAGCTCTGCACCACCTTCTGGTGGTACCACCACTGAGGATGGAGCATGTCCCCCTTGGGTGCGGGACCTGACAGGTACATATCTGCTGTTGTGCGGTCCCGGACATGTTGCGTAGGTGGCTCCCTAAGGGGTTATAAAGCCAGATATACCAGTTCAAGGGCAGAGTGTCATATTTACAGGGTGATGCTGCCCCTCCTGGACAGCCCCCAGCACTGCCTCCTTTGCAGCTGTGTAGGTGCAGTGGCAGTTGCCCATGGCTGCAGACCTCCATTCCACTGTTCCCATGGGCTTTTGAATGCCGAAGACCCATCTCCATCCAGGGTGTATCCCCCCACATGTGTCATATACCAACCCTGTATGCTGTCATTTCTGTGCTCCTACCTATCCTCCACGGCCATACCTACACTCCTTCCCCAACATCTGACCCTCACCTATGGACACATAAGGCCATTTGGCTCCTAGGACACCATCTGCCCTATACATAGCTGTCCATTACACACAAGTGCCCACTGGACACATGAAACCCTTGTAATATGGATCATAACATACTACTGTTATCCTCACCACTGCCCCTCAGGCACACGGTCCTGGTATGCACATCACTCCTACATGGTTCAGGTACACGTGAGGAGGATGACCCCATTGTACACAAAACACTACTGGTCCCTCTATGGTTACCCCATTTACCTTTATCATGATGATGATGTTACACACAGCACATTGCAGGAGTACTGTTCACACATAATGATTGAACAGGTACTGTTGTGTTAATGTACATTACATGCACAGAGTGATGTATACGGCCAATGTACAACTATTGTCTGTCTGAGGGAGTCTTGTGATCACATAGAACAACACCACTACATAATATAGGCATCGCTGGTGTTTCCCGTTTCATTCATTTGTAATGCTTTGTTGCCACATGGCATGTCCCTGATACATCTATATATATGTATGTACCTATATGCTGGGCATAAACACTCACATGTACATCTACATGATGCGATACATTCCTATACTGTTGAATGATTGCGCTGTATGATATCCTCTGGTTACAGCCTCTTACACTTGATTAGCCTCTACATTGCTTAACCAATGCAATACTCGCATACTGGTAGCCAAACATGCTTATACCCGCTTGATCCTGCACTTGCTAATGCACCGGCATCGCTGCTTGCATCTGTCACTCACACCCCTGGGTGTGAGCAAGGACCACAATATTACCTTGTGATGCCTATTACATCATACTACATGACTCCAGTATCGGGATTGGCCACCCATTAGGAGACGGCATAGCATTTGACTGTACGGAATCAGCAGCCTGTCTAGTGACACAATCATATTTGTGTGTACCTCATACAATGTGCTTCCACCTTGTGATGCCTATTACATCAGAATACATGAATACAGTATTGGAAACAGCTGCCTATTAGGCAAAAGCATGGCATTCATCTGTACAGAATCAGCGGCCTGTCCAGAGAATCGTTCATATTCGTGTGTTCCTCTTAGGCATACCTTGTGATGCCTATCACATCAGACTACATGACTACAGTCATAGCCGGCCTTAGGCATAGGCCAACTAAGTGGCCGCCTATGGCACCGCTTTAGTGGTTGCACTTTACCATTATTTATTTGTTGTAGGTAGGCCAGGATGGGGGCACTGGGTGGCGTGGTGGGGGGTGCCGTTGTGCCCTCTGCCTAGGGCACCAGTTGACCTAAGGCTACTCCTGACTACAGTATCGGGAATGGCTGCCCATTAGGCGACCACATGGCATTCGACTGTACAGAATCAGTGGCCTATCCGGTGAATCATTCATAATTGTGTGTTCCTCTTACAATCTGCTCCCACCTTGTAATGCCTATCACATCAGATTACATGACTACAGTATATGGCTGCCCATTAGGCGACGGCATGGCATTTGACTGTACGGAATCAACGGCCTGTCCAGTGAATTACTCATATTTGTGTGTTCCACATACACCCTGCTCCCATCTGGCTGATACATGGGAACTGAGACCCTGCATTACAAACGAGTAGTTGGGTTGTGGTAGCCACATCCGTCAGATTGGTCATGCTACCGCATACCTATTATAGGTTTGCCACCTTCTCAATTGGCCAAGGTAGGACTTTAGGGTTACCACCTGTCCCACTTTGCGAGGGACAGTGCAAAAATAATCAAGACATAGCACATGTCCAGATTACAGGACATTATTATATTCTACATTTTATTAATAATTGCATACAACAGTTATTTTATATATGACACTTCTATATGTTATGTGAAGTAGCATAAGCAATTGAAATGCAACTAGATTAAGCTTTTATTTGTGCAAATAAATGTAATCCTGTACTACGCATGGCTGCAGGTATATTTAGTCCTGGAATGTCTGACTTTCTACAGAATATGTCCCACTCTGGCCATTTGGAAAGGTGGCAACCCTATAAAACATGTATGTAGAGACGTCAGACTTTTCAGGGCAACATACCCACAGTCAGTAGAAAGGGGTGTACTTCACTGTTTCACCTAAATAAAAGGTTACTCTTGTAGCATTATAGCTGCTTATACTGTTACCTATAACATTTAGGTGTTTCAGAGGAACATAATTCTTTTATGCTACTACTACAGACAATATAGGTAGTCTTTGCCCTAAATCACAGGACATTTGCCTTAATTACAGTTATTATGCAGGACACAACTGCCCACAGGGGAGTGTCCCTCGCAAAGGTGGACAGGTGGTAACCCCAAACCTATTATTCTATCAACCTTCTAAGGTAGACAGCGGAACATGCGCTTTCTTTCACTATCAGACCTCTCATACGAATGGGGAAGAATAAACACTGAATCAGGGACACTGCATAATGACCTCAGGGACACATTTAGAAGGTTGGTGCTATTAACCTGACACATTGACGGACACAGAGCACATATGTATTCATGCACATTGTCTGAGGTGCATGCAGTTTATAACTCTTACATGTTGTCATTATTCATTACGTGTATTCCGCCACCTTTCCTCCTAATATCACTAGTTCTAGGATGGTTTAGTTGAGACTGTGTTAAGATTCTGATTCGTAATCACGGACATCCCTGGTACTCGGGGACTGTTCAATGATATGGTCCCTGTGTATTCCCCCAGTGGTTTACAGACTGTCCAGTAGATGTACTCTTACAGTTTGGGAGGTATAGGCGTCTGCTATACCCACATCGGAATATTACTTACACCCATGGGGCGGTCCTAATACATGTATGCCAGCCAACACTTGCAAGCCTAGCCCCATAATCGCATACCCATAGTTCCCCCACCTGCCACTACTCTACAGCACTCATCCTTACTGTGGGCGCAGGTGGACGCAGGTGGGATATGAACACACCCCTACACACTGCCCACTTTCCTCGTGTCGGGACACATGTCGTATGTTGTGTCAACCCATGTGTTATCAGGCTTGTACAACCTACTGTTCCGTGTACAGCTACATCCTGGTTGTAATGGTGTTCCCCCATTGGTTGAAGGTACCAAATTTTTGGTGTCCTGCAAGGGACGTCACTGTCCATGTTTAAAGTGTAGAACTTATAGATCTCTCCCACTGGTAGTTTCCTGCCGGTGGTCTGGGAAGCAGTGTTACATTTACCTTTATTGTGTGTCTGTATGTCTCACTGGCCTAGCTGGGGGAGGTGATAAGTAGATGTTTGTTGAGTGGACCTCCCACCAACATATGCCCAGTCTAAACATGTTACCCATACTGCTGTAACATAACTTAGGTATATACATGTGTATATTTACTGTAACATATATATATCTATTTACATTAATATATACAGACATATCTGCATATGTATTCATACATGTATATTCATATCTTGCTGTTTATATATATATATATATATATATATATATATATATATATATATATATATATGTGTGTGTGTGTGTATGCATATGTGTGTGTATATATATATATATATATATATATGATTATATATGTACATCAGTGTGTCAATACATTCCCTGCTCATACGCACTTACACATAATGGTGTTTATAAGCTTCACCAGCATACTAGTGCCTTTTTCATTATAACGCCGACACACTCCAGTTATCTTGTAATCGGTATGTAGTACCTTATACAGCAGACAGATGTCGCTATATGTTCATGTACGGATTACCGATGGTAATTGGAATGTGATAGTGTGATTCGACCCATCTCTCTTCTGCACAGCCTATTAGTCCATGTACTGTCGATGTCTGTATGGGCACATTCCTATTATTTATGTCAACAAATGGAATGCATGTGTTACAGAATATGTACGTCAACATATATTGTTGTCTGCATGTGAGCATGCATATATGCCTATTATGACCTAGCTGACCTCCACGGGGTGGTCCATTAGAACTGGCCCATCCAGCCCTGGCACACCTGGAATCATAATTGCATACTCATAGTTCCTCCACCCCACCTGTGTTAAATTTACATGCGTAACATCCATTATCCACTTGTTATCGCAGCCATGACACACCTTTACACATTTCCCTCTCCAGAGCTTTTGGGGCCCTACACACATTCTGTCCTGCCTCGTGTATTCACAGGGTCTCCCGCCATGTATATTTGCACATACGTGCCTTTCCTGGGGTTATGGAATATGGCCATTTGTGCTTTCCAATTTTTGGAGGTCCCAGCATGGAACTACATTCTGTCTTTGTGTAACGTAGACCTAGCATTTCAACATAAATTACTCCCACTGGTAATACCCTGCCTGTGCTGTGAGTAGCGGTGCTCTGTCACTCCTGGGCAGCTTTTTATGACATACGCTGAAAGCACTTTATAATACCAACATTGCTCTTGATTCCCTTCACATCCCTTGTGTATGCTTTACTGTTACAACGTCCATTCTTTATATATATATATATATATATATATATATATATATATATATATAATTCTCATGTATGTAGATATATATATCTGTACACACATATATGTGTGTGTGTGTGTGTGTGTGTGTGTGTATATATATATATATATATATATATATATATATATATATATATATATATATATATATATATGTACAAATACCGTGCGAACAGGAACAGAAGAGAAAAGACTCGTATACTACTAAAACTTCCACTAAGAAACCAAATGAAAAAACTGCACTCGGAGACTGAACAGATTCTAAGCTCTTTCGTTCGTTTATTGATATGTCGAACTTCTTCAGAGAATGAATAATCAATAACATAAGGGTATAAATATATAGCACACTGACAGAGCCTCTGAGATGATTCATGCAAATAGGATGCAACAAGGGACCAATCCCTGTATGTTTTAGCTTGAAAACGGTCCAATGGTAGACAGAGTAAATTCATACTGTTAAGAGCTTCTGAGATGATTCATGCAAATAGGATGCAACAAGGGACCAATCCCTGTATGTTTTAGCTTGAAAACGGTCCAATGGCTAGATAGAGTAAATTCATACTATTACTTGACTGTTCAACTGACCTACCAGTGTTTCCATTTATTCACAGTGAGCAAGAATGTTGGAGTAAGATGTAGTAACAATTACAAAGGTAAGCTTGTTAGTAAAAACAATTAAATATATAGCTTCTAGTGTTCAGGTATATGGCTATTTACCTGTATAAGACAGGAGAGTGAAAATTCACTACAAACTAAGAACTAAAAAACTAAAAGATTACATGCCGCGGTGCTGGGCGGTAGTAGCGTGGTAACCGTCGCCAGGCCGTATACTGAAAAAGTATCATGAGCTAAATACGACACACCCAGAAATCAATCCAGTAACGTACAATTATCAACAGGTCCAGATATTGCCTCACAGAGTGTGAAATACAGGAGTATCGTTATCAGGTAAAAGGACAAAGATAACGCGCTTAATCAATGCATATCATGGCAGAAAAATGTCCTGAAACATGGTGACCAGGGAAAAAGAAAGAGTTACTGGGATGGATGAACAGTGTTTTTGTGCGTACATAGTCCTGAACATGCGGTCAGTCCTAGTGCTCACACTCCGTGTGAGCCACATGCTTCATTTTAGTGTAGCTGAGGTGGAGAAAATTATTCTAGTACCAGGCATTAGCCCTCAGTTGTAAAAGCATTCATCAAAAAGACTGTAATTCGAACAAATGATTAGTGGCTACGTAAGGTGGCTGGGTATCATGACTGGGGTTCGCACGACGCCACTGTGTTCATTCGGGAAGCCGGCTTTTTCGTAGTTGGAAGCCACTGTAGTTCGAGTGAGTCATTTCTTCTTCTGTAACGGCACTCGCTGCACGTGGGAGAATTTCAGAGCCGGGATTTCCTGGTTGGCTGTGATGGCGCCTGGCTCGTAGGAGCTGGTGAGGCTGCAGGAGTTCTTCTGGGCTCAAAAACGTCCAATGTAAGTGCTCGGTGACAACGACCAATGGGGAGCACTCTAAGGACGTCGAGCGCCAATGGTAGGGTACAGGTCGGAGCCCAATCACCGCAAGGTGGTCGAGCGCCAATGGTAGAGTACAGGTAGGAGCCCAATCCCCGCAAGGTGGGGGTACTGGGATTCGCTTACTTGTTCTTTCAGCTCCATTAATCTCAGGTCCAGGCCAAAAATGGTGACCGCCGATCATATTGCTCTCCTGAAACTTGCACACAAGTCTCACCTAAGCCATTTAAGTGCGCATTTGAGGTTAACATTCTCATTGAGCCCAGGTTTGGACTCGGCGTTCAATAAAATCTGCCATCGCAATTCCTTAAGCTCTAAAAGGGTCTCACAGTCACCAAAGAACTGATCTAGTTGTTCGAGTACCAGAAAATTGAACTTAACAAAGTTGGGGCAAGCTAGGCTGTGTCTTCCAAGGGCGTTGCTGTCGTCATTGTTCCGAATGGCCGCAAGGTGCTCTTTCGTTCTATCAGACAGCCTTCTAATAGTTTTGCCAATGTAAAAGCCATCGCAGGAGTCGCAGATGGCTGAGTATACAACAAACTCAGTGTGGCAATCAAAGCGTTTCTTATGTGAAACCCGAAAGTTGTTGTGCCTAAAGCGATAGCTATTGCCCGTAAGAATGTGCGGGCACACTACACATTTCCCACATTTGAACATTCCAGCCTGGTGAGTATCATGTGTGGGATTGCTGTCACTGCGTTCAAAGGCACTTCTCAGGGTCCGGGTCCTTTTGTGGGAGAAGGTGGACAACTACTGCTAATACAACTTGTGTCCAGATGTATAAAGGACTGGACATTGTGTCGTGACACCAAGTCTAATGTTTAGAACAGATACATATCCCATGAGGGATATCCAAAAATTGTGGGGACCGATGACCATCTTTGCTTTACGGCTGTAAGGTAGGGTTATACATGCAAGGGATACATAGTTTGCAATTCTGAGAATGCCTAGGGTGAGACTGCCTACTAGATATGGGTAGGGGTCACTATGTGCAGATATGTCCGCGCCAGTCTAGCCACCCAAGTATGGCTGGTTTTGGTGGAAGTTCAGGAAGGGGCGGGGGTGTGCTGTGAAGGGGATGATGGGTATTCAATTATGTATCCAGGTGTGTTGGGGTTGGATGGTTCAGTTCAGGCCAGACCATTATGTGGCTATGTGCCGGTAACGTTTCTGTACATGTGTATTGCACATTTTAATGTTCACACGTTTGTGGGATTATATTGCGGATGTGTATATTTGTTCTTTGGTTATCTTCCTGATTCACCCACCGCTCCCTCGTAGACCTCCAGTTCACCTATTGTGCATCCTACCCAGTCTCCCCTTGGTGAATTATTACATTACCCGTCACCCCCCAACCCCATATTCCACAATCAATATTCATCCCTTCTCTAGTTGATGGCCCATGGCACAGTCAACAGAACACATTGCGTACACTACATATCTCTGGGACCAATATGGTTGTGAGGTCTACACTAACATTTCAGATCATCCACATGCTGTACTTCACGCATATAGGTACTCGCAAATACTTATCTTTCATGACATGGTAGGTAGACCCAGGTAATACCCGTTCATCTATGGGCCGTCCTGGCAAGGATGACTTGGACCGCAAATGGGCAGATATTGGGCAAATGCTCTGACCATTGGTAGGGTTGCCACCTTTTCATATGAACTGGATAGGACATTTTTGTGGCACATATCTGAGTTTACAGGCCAACACATACCCACGGTCATTACAAAGGATAGTACTTTAGTTTCATGCCTACATATAAGCTTTTATTGTTGTAGCGGTGTAGTTGCTTATTCTGTTTCATTTACTTGCTTATTCTGTTTCTTGTAACATATAGGTATTTTATATATGGACATACGTACAGTATGGGACTATTACATAACATATGGGACATAATTATGTCCTACTGTCGCAGGACATTTCACATTTATTATGAATTTGGTATGGGCACACCTGCCTAGAGGGGGACTGTCCCTCACAATGTGGGACAGGTGGTAACCCAAACCATTGGGCTAGGCTTGGCAATTGGCGGCGCACTAACACAATGTGTTTCGCTTCCACTTGATATAAATAGCGACACTACAATGGAAAATGGGCACAGGGTTTTAAATATCCTTGTTCGAGGGACGGGGACTCAATATTCAGCTACGTGCCTTTGTGTTTACTTCTTATTGTGGTGTTCGCAATGATGTCTTGTATGCTTTGCATACATTACAGTATCCACAGACACTGACAGGAGTGATTACTATTAGAGGCAGGCTGTACTAGTCAGCATTATAGGTTGCGCGTATGTAGCCGACATGATCACGCCTCCGTGCAGCGCTTGGACACGCCCCCTGCACTCGTACATGTTTCCTATGCACGTGACCATTACGGCCGCGTGCCTTCATTAATATGCATGTGATGCTGCTGCGCCATCTTTACGCCGCACGGTCGGTGCAAGGCTAACGCCGTCCTTGCACCGAGCTTCATGACTCCCAAGGTAACACTTTCAAATACCTTGGTCTATGGCTAGAAGAATCTCTCAACTTTACTGACCATTTTAATAAAGCCAGGAAAAAGGTTAACTCCTTGCTGTTATGGGCCAAAAACTGTACCCATTTCTATCCAAAGCATCCAGATCACCTATTGGTAAAGACATCCTCTTCCTCTCTTAACTACAGTATGACCTTCCCTTGGTAGCATATGCTTCAAAAACAAATGCCACGCATACAATTAGCACCCAGTAAAATCAGCTGGTTCAGTCTCTCCCTAAGCATGAACATCACTGCAAAATCCTAGAAAAACAAAATGGCTCCCAGTCAAGCAAAGAACTTACTTCTTATTAGGCACCCACCTATTCAGACTTTTATACAACCAAACATTCTCCCCTGTACTAAAATGCCAATCACTGTCCTACAACCTCAAGAATCATGACCATTCAGTTCCTTTACTACCAGCCCCCCAAACCAAGCTTCACTGCACAAATCATGCCTTTTCCATTCTCAGCCCTAAACTGTGGGAATCTATTCCATCCAATCTCAAAGAAATATCATCATACCCAGTGTTCAGGACACAACTGAAAATTCAGTCTTCTGAAACACTCCAAATGCCAATGTTATGTTATACCCCAAGCTACCATATTCTGTCACTGTTGGCTTTTACTCTCTCTGTCTACACTTTTAACTCTGTAGGAGGCTTTTGTACAAGTACAAAACAAGTACAACTTTTCCATAATGCATAAACTAATTTCAACTTCAGTCAACTGTATATTGTAAAGAATTTCTCATACTGGATGTTTAACTATACTTACTTTGTTGTTGCATTACTCTAACCTTGTTGTAACCATTTTAGTGCATTGACACTCTATCTGTATTGTATAAAATAATTTTATTGCTGTAGTTTTCCCCAGACTGAGACTGAAATTGCTCTTTTGTGATCAGTGCTCTACCCCAGTTCACAAAGTCATACAAATAAGTACGTTTGAGAACTAATCCCTGAGGAACCCCTACAGTCACTGTTAAATACTCAGATCATAAGTAAGGGTATCTCATCCAGGGACAAGGAGGTCATAACATCCCTGTATTCTTCCCTTAGAATGCCCATTATTGAGTACAATGCCCCATTCGGCATGTACCTCACAAAGCACATGCAGCAGCTGGAGAGACCGCAGAGGTTCCTCACCAGGAGAATCCAGGGCCTCAAAGATCTACCATGCACAGACAGACTAAAATTCCTATCTCTCTACTCAGTTTCATACAGACTCCTCAGAGGTGACCTCTGTCTGGCATACAAGGCGATCTCAGACCCTGCCTTGATGGGACTGCTGCATATCTGCAAGTCAAGCTCCACTCGAATAACCCGCACACACGGCCTCAGCCTGGTCTGTGACATCAATAGGACTTGTTGGCAGGACAGATTTGTGTTCTAGAGACTCCCCCATCTGTGGAATAGACTCCCTGTCCACGTCAAGCAGAGTACCTCTTTACCCCTTTTTAAGAGCTACCTGGATAACTGGATGGGAGACAGAAAATGCATCCCTGGGATTTCACCTGTGTCCCTGCCGGACTGGGGCATCAGGTGCTGATTTGTCTAAACATGGACTAAACTCTTGGCTAGGCTTATAAGGGCCTCAGGGCCAATAGCCTAGTAACTTCTTATGATCCTATGATCCTATGCACTATGACTAATAGAGTCATTACAGTTAACCATGTTATTATCCATCTAATTAGATATGGATGAAATTTAGTGTTACTCGTAGCTTTGATGATCACTGAGTATGGTAAGGAATCAAAGCCTTTACCAAGTCTAGATATATAAGACCCGATGTAAACCCTAAATCCAGTGTGATTGATATTTGATCATAAAATTCTACAAAATTTGTTAGGGTTGGACTTCCCTTTGTACAATCATGCTGATTAATGTCTAATAATTCTAATTTCTTATCATATTTCACCAAGGCATCCATGATGCATCTTTCAAAACATTTACCTTAAACTGAGGTCTTACTAATTGGTCTGTATGTAAAGCAAGTCAATTTCATAACTGAAAAATAACCATGTTGTAAACACCATGATTACCAGCACTTTGTATAGCAAACTTGAGATCCTAATCTGTATGTTTACTGAAAAATCATTGCACTGTAGTATGTTCTCTACAACCTGCAAACAAACCATAATGAAGCAGCAAAAATCACCCATCCATGTCAGCTTGCAACAGACTGACCCAGATGGGGTATGAAAAAGCAGCTGAAGGCTCACCCAGATCATGGCTATGTGGGGGCACTAACTAATGAGATGTTTGATGATGGTATCCATCTGCTGTAAGCCCTGGCCTTTACAGCCATTATTAAGGACTCAGCCACAAGAGTGGCAGCCAGAATTAATATAGTCAATGTATGCTACCAAGTCCAGAAAAGGATGGGAGAGTAGCCTGCATACTTATTTATATTGCCATTCAGCAACACAGTGTGTAAATGTCACATGACTTAGCAAATAGGATTCATGTAACATGCCTAGTGGCTAGTGATACCTGCTGGCTGAGACAGCATGTAATATCCTCTGTGGCTATATATACTGCCTGTCCATTTCAGCTGTTCAGTCAGTAATAGAAAAACGTATATCAATACAGCTAGATGGTTTCAGAAGAATGACACATACTCGGACAAAGATCTATGAGATGGAGGAGTCCTTGACTCTCTCCATGGGGGATTAGATAATTCAGCATTCTACAGTGAGGTGCTGGTATCTTTGTGCTGAACGGTAGCAAGCTCCTAGAATCTCCATTGGCAATGCCCCAGGTGTGTATAATTAGGGTTGTGGTGAATGTGTACTGCTTTGCTTTCATTAAATATAAGTGTCCTTTGTTGTGTAGGAACGGAAGGGCTTCAGATAACAAGAACACCTGCACAAAGTAAAGTATATCTTACTGTGCTCTAACACTATATGTTGTGCTAATCATTTCTTTATTGAGAGTAAAGTAATGGTGATGGGCCACATACTCGGAGGCTCTAAATAAAAATCTGCAAAAGCAACAGAGACCTCCAAAGCAGACATCCAAGCAACCTCCACCTCCCAACACAAACCATGAAACACATACTTCAAAAAACCAGTGTGCCACGCAATCACAGCCCTTACGGCAAAATAACATACCCAACACACTAGTAATAGGTGACTCTATAGTCAGGCACACTGACGTCCCACTCACTAGGCTGAACAAGGGGAAGGTTACTGTTAGCTCTCTGTCGGGTGCCAGGATCCGCCACATAACGCAAGCACTCAGGTCACTCCAGAACAAGTACAAATATGACTCTGTCATTGTCCATGTTGGTGTGAATGACCTGAGCCGTACCTCCCTGGACTACATGAAAAGAGACATGGAGGAGCTCTCTGATCACATAGCCCAGGCTGGTATGACCCTGACCCTGAGTAGCATCCTGCCCTCACCAAGAATGATACCATGGTATAGAGAAAAAATTATCAATTTCAACAATTGGCTAAGCTTCTGGTGTTATTCAAAGGGGATCCAGTGTATGTCAGCCTGGGATGACATGCTCGACAAGCCATGCTGCTTCACTATTGAAGGCTTGCACCTGTCACCATTAGGCTTTCGAATACTGGCCAAGGCTCTTGCCACTCCTATAGTGCCTTTTTTAGGCAAGGGTCAAAAGACAAACCCACCGCCATAAATAACACAAGTAACTGAGGGTAATGCTACTCAATGCCAGAAGTCTAAACCTCAAAATGCATGCACTAGAGGCACTCCTCAGTATGGTGAAAATCAATATATGTGCAATAACAGAAACCTGGTTTAAGGCTCCAGAGAGCACCCCAGCACTACCAGGCTACAACTCATACCATACATTTCGGCCAAAAACCCCGGACTGAAATACAAAAGGTGGGGGAGTATCCATATTCATCAAGGATACCCACACCTCCAGGTTAGTGGCACAGCACGATGCTTCAGAGATCATCCATGTGCAACTAACAATGGGCAAAACTGCTATTCAAATTATAGCTTGCTACAGATCACCCACCATGTCCCAGGACCCTCAGTCTGCATTCCTGGAAACACTGGGAAACATAAAGGTCCTACCAAAAACCTTGATATTGGGTGATTTCAATTACCCAAACATTAACTGGGAGAACTACTCAAGTACAAACTCCCTTGCCCAACATTTCCTATAATTTATAAACTCAAACACCCTGGATCAACTGGTCAACACCCCCACTAGAGGTGACAACATATTGGACCTGGTCATCACCAACATGGGCGACTGGTGTTCCACACCGGAGGTCAGCCCATCGCTGGTTAGATCTGACCATAAACTAATCACTCTGGATATCCACATTCCGCCACCACCCCCGGTCAAAGAAACTACCATGAAAAAGTTTTCAAAAGCAAACTTCACATTACTTAAGACCGAAGTGGGAAGTTTCAACGCCCCCATGGTAAAGGATAACGCTGTCCAAGCTGCAAAATCCATTATTAATGCACTCTATGGGCACCTACAAGAATGCATGGATTGTGCTATCCCAAACAAAACCAAGACTCACTCCTCCAAGAAAAGGAAGCCAGTCTGGTGGACCCCTGCCATAAACAAGCTGTACAATAGAAGGAGGAAACTAGTACAGAAAAGAGTAAAATCCCAAGAAGGGAAGACATCCTTGATCAGTATCAGCAAGAACCTACATTCCCTCATAAAATCATCCAAGACTAGTTTCGAAAGAAAAATTGCCATGGACTCCAAAGATAACCACAAGGCATTCTTTAGCTATGTCAAGAATTTAAGTGGCAATTCTCAAATTTGCTTGGAGTTAGTGCAGAATGGCACAAAATACACTGAACCGACCGATATAGCCAACATCCTGGCAGACAGGTTCAGTGCAAACTTCACCCCCTCTCACTCCCAAAAGGGCCCATAACTATACCAGAAGAATGTAGTGCCCCTGAAATCACAGACACTCAGGTTAAAACAGCCCTCTCCAAAGCCAAAAACACAGCATCAATGGGACCGGACGGTGTCCCAGGCTGCGTCCTACATGAGCTCAAAGATGAACTAACCCCTCACCTAAACACATTGTTTAAACTCAGCCTTTCCACAGGCTACGTGCCTACAGAGTGGCCCACATCAATGGTTATTCTGCTCCACAAAGGTGGAGCCACAACAGACCCGGGGAACTATCACCCTATAAGCCTGACTAGCTTGGTCTGCAAAGCTATGGAGCGCATCATCATGGATCTCATTAACAAAGACATTGGGAACCTTCAAACACTGGACCCTACCCAGTTCAGTTTTGTTAAGGGCAGATCATGCCTCCTAAACCTGGTGGACTTCTTTGAGACAGTTACCACGGCTATAGATGAGGGAAAGGTGGTCCACACAGCCTACCTAGACCTCGCAAAGGCCTCCGACACCATTCCTCACATGGGTATTATAGACAAGCTCACCAGCCTGAACATAAACCCCTACGTCACGAGATGGGTTGCCAACTGGCTCATGGACAGAACCCACATGGTAAGAGTTGTGGGAGCTAGGTCTGACTCTAAACCGGTTACAAGTGGCATTCCCCAGGGCTCAGTCCTAGGACCCCCTCCTGTTCAGCATATACTTCTCAGAGGTACAGGCAAGCACAGGAGGACTATGGCTGACCAAGTTTGCAGACGACTGCAAACTAGGGGCTATAATTGACTCTCCGGCTGACACAGACATCCTCCAAAAGGGTCTCACTGAGACAGATACCTGGTGTCAAAACCATGGCCTCAAGCAAAATGCCAAAAAGTGCATAGCCATCTCCTCTGTAAAAAACAAAGTACCCACAAACTACCAGATAGGTGGTAGCCCCCTAAATACGGAAGACGTAATAAGGGATCTGGGGACCCAAGTAGATAGCAACCTGTCCTTTGATAATCACATTGCCAAAGTGGTTAGAAAATCCTTCTATGTGGCCCACCTAATCACAAAAGGGTTTGCATCCAGATAAAAAGAGGTAATTGGGCCCCTCTACGCATCACTCATCAGACCCATTTAGGATGCACTTTACAAGACACCTGCAACAACTGGAAAGACCACAGAAGTACCTCACCAAGAGGATCACTGGCCTCAAGCAGATGCCCTATGCAGCTCGACTGAAGAAACTCCAGCTGTACTCGGTTGCATACTGCCTACTCAGAGGTGATCTCTGCCTGACATACAAGGCCATGTCCAACCCAGAATTGATGGACATGCTCCACCTAAAGAAAACCATATCCCCTTGAGCCACACACTCCAGGGATCTAAACCTCACCACAACAATAAATAGGACAT
This sequence comes from Protopterus annectens, assembly GCF_019279795.1. Classification (NCBI taxonomy): domain Eukaryota; kingdom Metazoa; phylum Chordata; order Ceratodontiformes; family Protopteridae; genus Protopterus; species Protopterus annectens. Next base: position 1,587,573,051 of record NC_056732.1, on the reverse strand, counting down.
GTGGGAGGGATAGATTCCTGTCCCAGAGACTTCCCATGCTCTGGAACAAGATTCAAATCTACATTAGGCAAAGCTCCTCACTAACCCTCATCAAGAGAAACCTTGACGAGTGGATGGGAAACAGAAAGTTTACCCCAGGGATCACTTCAATGGCTCTGCAGGACAGAAGCACAGGTAACTAATCTAAGGGGACGGCAAAAGCCAACACATTCTGGCTAGGCTTATAAATGCCTTTGGGCAGATAGCCTAGTACCTACCTATGAACCTATGAACTTATTGTGGATATATTAATTTGCTATCTTCTCAGATAAAGTCCTACTCAACTCCTCCATTGTGGATATACCACTGCCTGATGTTGAGATGAACCTGATTCTGACAATGATGTTGGTGAACAGCTGGCATGGTCATGGGACATAGATTATGTGCTGAACACAGTGACTGCGGAGTGCAGCTCCCCTTCTCAGTCAGGAGGCATGACTATTATGTCTGTGGAACCCACCCCAAAAACACAGATTGAACATGAAGGGCAAGTTGTCACTGGCAAATATAGCAGAAAGGAGTTATTGTCTGCCTCAAGCTCCACTAAGCATGGGGAGGACAGGGGTGGTTGGCTTTCTGGTGACCAGATGTGCCATCCAAACTAGCTGTGTCAATGTCCATAACACAGCAAATTTGCAGGGCCATCATAGCTTTTCTTTCTTGATGACTGGGCCATATAAATTGCCCCATTTTCTGTGCTGGCACATGGGAACACATTCTCTTTTTTTTTAATCCTAGGGCAGCTGGACCATTAATAAACAAGCATGACATGTGGGTTAGAAATGTTAAATCATGCTACCTGACAAGGCTGCATTTATTTCCACTATGTGCCCTTCTTCCCTCCTGAGCAGTCATCCATGTCCTGATTTTATTTATGACCTGCTGAATGACTATTTATTCTGCTGTCTGTATTAGTCTCACAGATATGCTTAGTTTTAGCATCTATTATGTTTTATTTTACAATCTTTTTTTACCCGCATTTACCATAGTAGAGAAATGTTAATTTTCCTGTTTGTTTTTCTTCTTTTCTTCTTTTGGTTCCTTGGCCACTTCATCTTAAATTTGCCTCCCACTTATCCTGGTAAAACTGATTTAAGGAAGAATGCAAAGTTATGTGTCAGAGTTCCCATAACAGTGGTAGAATAGGTGATAATTTAAAAACCGTCATCTGTGATAAAAACCTCACAGCTTAGTGCGTACTAGACAGAGAAGGTAGTGTGGTTTGCTGTTTGATCTTCTCTTACATCTCTCCATGTAGATAAGTCTCCTCTTATGTCTCATTGCTGCAGTAGGTAAATGCTCCCTGTAGATGGTCTGTTTGCTGACTAAATGTGGTACCCTTAATGTTAATTGAGTGTTTCTCCCTTATTATTTAAATACATGATGTTACCCTTTCCACATAGACCACTGTCTCCCTGGGTAGACACCCCACCACATACACTCATCTGGCATTGCTATTGATTGTATTGGAGGTATTCAGAAATAAATAGCACACTGCATTAAGTGGAGCAGAGTGTTGAGCAGAAACATACAGGGAGGGGGCTTATACAAAGACATTCATAAGGTGACTTTGCTTCTTTAAAAATAGCATGTTATGTATTGCATGCAAATGACCATGTAATGGCATGCAAATGAGTGCCAATATAGTAATGAGAAGCAATTCATATGTAAATGACAAAATTAAACATGACAACATGATTCAGGAGTATAAAAAAATTGTGTGATGAGTCACTGGGATCAGCTCTCCTGAACACCATAATTTCTCAGTAAACAGGTATATCACTCATGCTATAGCTGGCCAGCATGTGTTAGTGGACCTCTTAAGCACCAGTTTCCACAATGTTGTGAGCCACCAAATACCACATCACAGAAGAATCCATTAGAGGCTGCCATGCCAATACCTCCATGACCACAGTGTTGTTAACCTCAACCTTGTGGACAGAGATACCATATAGGGGATAGCAGATATGTGCCACTCACACAAAGGATCAATACAGATGGGTGAACTTCCTATCCAAGTCAATTTGAAGGTTTGTGTGGCATTAACCATCCTTGCTATGCAGACCTTTCAGCATATGACATGGTACATATTGGAAGATTTACGAGTTTTGGCCTTGTAAATCCTACACCAGACTATCAAAATAGTTATCAAATGTCTGAAATATCATATGAGCATAACAAAATTCAGATTTGCAGTTTAAACCTGGTATAGCTGACTACCTAGACATGTAACATATGATATGATGGAACAATATAGGTATTGCTAACAGAAAATGATATTCTGTCATATCATCATAGAAAATATTCAGTAACTGATAAGCAATGTTTAGTCAAATTTTGTTAAAGAACACAATTTCCAGTAATATCCACAGAACGGTACACTTTTGTTTTATTGTTTTACTCTCCTGTCCCCATGGCCATCCAGCTATAGTCCTCTGAATTATTTGTACCTTCCCAGTTATGACAATGGAGGAAGATACCAGGCAGGAAAGGTGATAGCCTACAACAGTAGCAGTCAGACTGTGGGAGTTTAGAAGCTTTTGTTCATGCTGCTATCAGCATTCCCTCTCTAAGTTGGCATGCAATGTGCAATGTCTTTCTATCCCAATGTACCTGCAAGTGTGCTTTTCAGTACATTCACGGGCAAGTTAACCTTCAACCCCCCCCCCCCCTTTTCATCCAACTCATCCAATGTCTGGGCTGCTAACTAAAACCAAGTCATCTTGGTATAGTCAAGTTTTCTCCCCAAATGACATGGAAACAGCTCTTATAACAATAGGTTTCTAACCTTTTGGTCTCCTCCTTTCCACACCACAGTCTTGTCATTTATGAGCAGAGTGGGTCCTTCAGTAGAAGTAATCTGGTACCTTCCAATCTTGGTATTTTTAGGCAAGCCTTGTGGGGTCACATGCCAGTTGTAGATATCAAACGTAGGTGGCAGATTTCCACTAGCATCAAAGTATATTTCATCACCCACATCATTTTGGAAATGTACATTTCTTACATATGAGTATAACTACGAATGCAACAACATTAACATTAAGCAATTTATTTGTACAGATGTTAATATAGAACATATTAAGTCTGTCATTTAATAAAAATATTCAGCAGTAATTGCGATTAAATAACTGGTAATCTTGATAAAGTGTCATTTTTGAAGTGTTGTAAAATACAGAGCTCAGTAAATCCGAGAATTGTTAGATAAGTTGATCAGTAATTGCAGGAGATGCTCAAGATGTATAGTATACCCAAGTTCCTCTTCTAGCAAGCCATGGACAATCTATATTCATATTAAGGAGTATTTGAAATATATAAAGCTCAGATAACATTACAAAAGAAATGATAGTATCTTCTAACAGAAATGTTATTCTGTTATACTCAGTAGCTGGGATTCATGAAAAAAATAAAGATTTATAACTGCAGCAAAATGCAAGTCTCTTGCAACTTTAGCTTTTTGCAATGTTAGGATGAAAGCATGATTTATAAAAGTCACATTGCAGTGAGCTGCATAACTCTAAATGGTACTAGTCTCTTTTTTGCCTTATTCTGCCATAAAACAAGATACAACGCTGTGGAATGCTACTCTTGACATTTTGTTATGCTACAAGTCTCTGACTCCCAATTCATTAGAATAGCAGCCATAATCAGAAGATCAAACAAAACTTATAGATAAGCCAATCACAACACTTGAGTTAAATGCCCAAATTAAGAAACTGAAACCTAATAAGGCACTTGGAAATTATGGCATTATTCCTGAACTTTACAAATTAATGCCTAAAGAAGCGTTGGATACATTACTGAAAGTATTTAAAGTAGAGAAAAATCTAGGAGATGTTCCTCTTTCTTGGAAATACACTCTTATTTCTCCAATTTTAAAGTCAGATAAAGATCCTGTAAAAAGTTTCTTTTATAGGCCAGTTTCTTTACTGAATGTTAATGAGAAAACACTTATGTCTATACATGCTAATAGACTTAAACAATTCCGTCCAACCTCTTATTCTCTTTCAGCTTTTCCCATTAGGGGTCGCCACAGCCGTCCAACCATGATAGATAAAAATCAAACAGGCTTTGTTTTGAATAGAAATACATATGATAATATTAAGAGAATGTTAACATTGATAGATTATGCATGCAGGAAAAAAGAAAGTCAAACCATACTAAGTTTAGAGATTAATAGTGCCTTTCCTTCGTATTAGAAGAATGCAGTTTCTCAAGAAATGTCATACAGCTTATTAATCTTCTTTATCCTAATTCATATGCATATGTTAAAATAGGCTCATTTACCTCTGATTCAATTAAAATACTTAAAGGAACTAAACAGGGATGCCCACTATCCCCACTACTGTCTACATTAGTTATTGAACCGTTTGCAAATTTAGTTAAAATGATTTCAGGTATTAAAGGTGTTCAAATAAATAAAAATTTAACCCTTAAATTTCAACTGTTTGCAGATGATATCTTAGTAACACTATCTGAATGCAATACTTCACTTTCATCCCTGATTTAATAGAAATCTGTCAATAAATCTGTCTTCTTTTATAATGAGAACAAAACAAAACAAAATTACTAATAAATCATAATATTAAAGACATATATAAAGATTTTCATAAATATATTGTCAAAGAAAAAAGATAAGGTACTTAGGGATATCTATTGCAGAAAATATAAATAAAATAATATATATGAACTATGAAGAGAGTCTAGCCTCCATAGTGAATCTTATAAATAACTGAAACAAATATTTTTTGCCATGGATAAAAGCCTTTCCATAATTAAATCTATCATCCTACCAAAAGTCTTATATATAGTACAATCGCTATCTTTACCCACACTAAAAGCTTTATAAAGAAGTTTAATTCATTAATACTAAAATTCTTACGGTATCCTATCAAACCAAGAACTGCTTTAATACACCATATCAAAGATTGGACACTAGGTGGTATATTGGATTCCCAGATTTAGAATGATATTCCATATCATCTATTATTAAGACAGTTGTTCTTTGATCTAATATTTATTGTGCTGCCAAATGGAAAGAAATTCAAGGAAATTTTTGGATACAAACTAATTCACCTAAACATATTAGTTATTATTCAAACTCAAATAACTATCTATTGTAGATATTAAAGGAACATTTTATAAATAATTGTAATCAATCAGTTAATTCTGGTTACATTAATATTATAGTAAATGCTTTAGAAAAATTATAAATAAAAATCCAAAATACAAAGCATGCTTTTTTCCAATAACTTATGCTCAAAATAATTTCTCTACTATAAATTTGACTGTAATGAATACCTTTAAGGAAAATAATCTAATATATTGGTCACAATTAGTGAATAAAGGAAATATGTGTTCTGTTAAATATATAATTAATAGATTTGATTTGAATGATGAAATATGGTTACATATACAAAATTGCAGGCACTATGTTGACAACATAATCAAATTGATGTAACCATCAGTGAGAGATATGGTTCATAATCTGATTGAATTACTATCTATTATGATACATCAACAAATATCTTGGAAAGGGCTTTTACCACAAATATATAAAGTAATAAAAAAGGGTCTACTTCAGAAGACTGAAAAACCAAAAGACTGAAAATTCAAAATACTGAATGATAGAATTTGTCCCTTCTCCACTGTTGTGCAATCTTGGATTTGGTATATATAGTTAGCAGGGGGTGTGAGGGGTGCAGCCCCCCCACATATGTGGTGCAGTGGGGTTGCCCCCTGAGTTAAAAATGTGTTCACTATTTTGAATTTTCATCTTTTGAGATTCAATCTTTTGGGATTCAGCCTTTTGGCTTGTCAGTCTTCTGAAGTAGACCCTAAAAATCAGAAAATAACAAGAAAAATTACTGGAATTACTTTAAACTCATTAATACTAAACCTTTCACTGAAGAAGACAAAAAAACTAATTTTAACATCAGCTAGACAAACTACTACTTCACTACACTAGAAATTGTTTTCATGGACGTTTTTACATAGATCTTTTTTCACCCCTCATAGAATAGAATTAATATCCAAAAATAAGATGGGTTGTTGGAGATGTAAAAAATATATTAGGGCTGATTAGGAACACATGTTTTTGAATGCATTCTAATTAAATCTTTTTGGAAAGAGAGCAATACTTTTTTTTTTTACAGGCCATGTTTTCAGATAAATTTACTTTAACTAAGTCATTAGTTCTTTTCAACAGTCCAATTCTTGAATGTATTAAAACTGTGAAATATCAATTTCTGTGGAGCATATTATCAATTGCAAGAAAAACAATAACAAGAAACTGGAAAAGTAAATCTATTCCTTTCTTCAAGGAATTTAAGATTATTGCCTTGAAGTATGCCATTTAGAATTTACCACCAGCAGAATGAGATCAACAAGAATTACTTCTTCACATAATGCTTGGAAAAGCTTGGAAGAACTGTTAAATAAATAAAGACTAATGCTCTCATGAGAATTAGTATTGCTATTGTTTTTATATTATTTGTAATTTAACAGACACCCTTGTAAATAGTTGTAACATATGTTCTTTTTATGCTTCTTTTTTACTTTGTCAAATATTTCTTGTTAAATGAATACCACTGTGGTTCCAGCTGCAGCAAAGCCTTTCTACTTGTCATGGCTAGCTTACTGTATTACTAGTACTAATAAATGGTAATCTGAAGCAGCCAACCTTCTCTGGGTACTTGATAACCATCTGTTTAGCCCCACACAACATGGTTTCAGGCCTGGACATAGCACCACCATCACTCTACTGTCCTTCCTCGAAACTGTCAGTTCCACACGTGACTCCATCAATATTGTATCTACCCTCCTACTGGATTTATCCAAGGCCTTCAATACAATATCACACCTCCTCCTCTTGTCTAAATGGTCTCATATCGACCTCCTCTATCAACTGGTTCTCCAGTTACCTCTCCAACAGGCAGCAATCGGTCAAGTGGAAAAACTATACTTCCCCTTTCCTTAACACCCTCACAGGAGTACCACAGGGGTCCATACTAGGCCCTCTACTATTTAATATATTTATAAATTACTTCTACTGGTGTATTCTTAATGCCAAGCTCATCCAGTATGCAGATGACTTTATGATAATCTGCTCCATTGAAACTCTTCCCATACTACAGAAACTAACCAAAGAACCAAACAAAAGAAAAAACTGCACCAAACTGACACAGAAATATTTAATAAAATAAAATAAAAAGTAAGGTAAGCACTTTCATGACTGTGCTCATCGCTTCATCAGACACATGAATAAAACTAAAGCCAACATTTATAGTCTAACTAATAGTCAGCTGATATTTAAAAAATCACATGTCTACTTAGGCAATCATCACAAACCATATTGGAGAGCAGTAAAAACATAGAATATAAAAAGAAATATATATAAATATGTATATATATGTGCATAAAAACATGTATGTATATATAAGAAGGCAATATATAATGTATAGTCAAATAAGAAAAAATAAAATAATGTACATTTAGAGCTTGCCATCTTAAGACATTAATAAATACCCAACACATAGTTAAGTTAAAAACTAGCAATCTAGTGTCGCTATAAGAATATATATATATATATATATATATATATATATATATATATATATATATATATATATATATATATATATATTCTTCCCCTTCAGAAGCCCGAATGATCATAAGCTCGAAATTCATAAGCCTGAAACCAAAAGCCTGAAAACTCAAAAGCCTGAAACTCAAAAGCCTGAAAACACACACAATACAAATAATGCTACTATGCCAGTACAAAGACACTACTATCTACCCACTTACCTTAAACCAAACCCTAACCCTAAGGTCCATCACTATCGCACACTCACCTAACCCGTGCACTGACCCCAACTCACTTAAACCGCTCCTAACCCTAAAGTCTGTCACTATCGCACACATGCCTAACCTGCGCCCTAACCCTAACTCACTTAACCCGCCCCTAACCCTAACATAAAAACAATCGCACACTTACCTGAACCCAACCCATAACCTTCCACCACAGTGCTAAGAATAGTGAAGCCACATTAAAGTCAGTATGTATACTTTGTGTGTTTTCAGGCTTTTGGGTTTCAGGCTTTTGAGTTTTCAGGCTTTTGGTCTCAGGCTTATGAATTTCGAGCTTATGATCATTCAGGCTTCTGAAGGGGAAATATATATATATATATATATATATATATATATATATATATATATATATATATAATTTATATATATATTATAAATATATATATATAATATATATAAAAAATATACATATGTATAAAAAATAAATGCATAAATATAAGTGTAAATACATTGTGTATGTGCATAAAATTAATATTTCAAGCGACGAGATTTCAGAAAGGGTTTTAAAGAAGTGGTACCATTGAGACCAGGATATCTCTCAGCATTATGTAAGAGAATCCATTTCTGCTCAATACTTTCTGTCAAATTTTCTATATCACCCCCTCGTATATTTAGATGAACAGCTTGAATAGCAAAAAAACCTGAAGGTGTGTGTAGAATCATTCTGCTTAATATGGTTAGTTAAAGCATTGGTTTCCTTTCCATTATTCATGTCTCGAACATACATTCTATTGGTCTTATCCACATAGTACACATAACATTTCTGACAAAAAGAAAAATAGACAATGTTTGTAGTTCTGCAATCAACATAATTATTACTTGTAATTGTAAATTTACATGTAGGGTGTGTAAATGTCCTATTACTATATAGATATTGGCATGCAGAGAATCGCCTACATGGAAAAGTACCATTACGCACTGACTGAGTAGATCTATTTATACCTGTTCTATTACATAGATGTTGTTTTAAGGACTTATTATTTCTAAAGGAGAATAACGGAGTATTCCCAATTTTTTCTACAAGCCCTGGTACTTCCTGTAGAATATGCCAATTTCTCTTGATAATTTTAGTGTATTCATTTACATCACTTGAATATTGAAACACAACTCTGAACCTATTGTCACCAGGAGCAGGAATATCACCATGGTCATTCTGCATGTTATTTGTTAAGTAGGGTTTGCATCTATTTCCTCTTTGTTTCCAAGCTTCATCTATGGTAGAGTCACTCTCCTGTTCAGAATAACCTCTCTCTAAAAATTCACATCTCATACTGGCTAAAGCTACTTCTGCTTCATTATCCCTATTATGTAGCCGTAAAACCCTATAAACCTGTCCTTTAAGTACGTTCCTGGGGATATGCCTGGGGGCATGCTTGTTTTATGTAATAAAGCATTCCTTCGAGTACGTTTCCAATAGATGCCGCTACTTAGTTCATTCAACTCAGATTTCCTGACTTTTGTATCCAAAAAATCAGTCTCAATATTTGAATGCTGATAAGTGAACTTTAAAAACTGGGTCGTGGTATGTAAATAGCGCACAAAATCAGTGAGTTCACTTACATTTCCATTCCACAACATAAAAACATCATCCACGAAACGGATGTACCATAAAATGTTGTTTAAAAAAGGATTAGTCTCAGAAAGTAATGACTGCTGTTCCCAGCTCACTAAAGCTAGGTTGGCGTAGCTGTTTGCACAAACAATGCCCATAGCCATGCCAACCTTTTGAAGATAAAACTTATTCTCAAATACAAAGATGTTATCTTATAGTATAATCTCTAGAAGACTGCAGATAAGTTGAATTTTCTTATTTTCATAGCATCTATTTAGGGTGAGGAATTCCCTAGCTTTCTCAATCCCCCAGTCATTGGATATACATGTAAAGAGTGACTCTATGTCCATAGTAACAAAACTATAATCATCTTCTATGGTCATAATTCTATCATGTAGCCTTTCTAGAAACATTTTGGTACCTCGAAGAATAGTGTAGCATCCATCTAAATGACAGTGTAGATTGTCTTCAACAAATATAGAGAGTGGTTCTCTGCACCATCCTGCTCCTGATACAGTAGGCCTCATGGGAGGTGCTTCAATACTTTTGTGTATCTTGGGTAGGACATAAATTCTAGGTATAACTGAATGATCAATGTTAAAAAACTTAAAAAGTTGCTCATCTATCAAATTAGTCATTAATAAATCAAAAATCAGAAAGGATACCTTTTCTATAAGCCCATTCACAACTATTTTCATAATACATTGATAGGTATGTGTATCCTGTAGTAAACATCTCATCCGTTTTAAGTACAGCTCTTTGTCGAGTATAACTACCCTTCCACCTTTATCAGCCTGTATAACTTTGATGGAGTGCATACTTTTCAATTCTTGTAAAGCTCTATTTTCATAGACAGACAAATTACAAAAACTATTTTTGTTCCTTGTATATATAGATCTCTAAAACCAGTCTCACATACATTAATAAAAGTTTGTATCCCTGGATGAATTATTGGGACAAAGGTATTCGGTTTATAGATGCTATGAAAATGAGAAAATTCAAATTATCTGCAGCCTTCTAGAGATTACACTAGAAAATAACATCTTTGTATTCCAGAATGAGTTTTATCTTCAAAAGGGTGGCATGGCTATGGGCACTGCTTGTGCAAATAGCTATGCCAACCTAGCTTTAGTGAGCTGGGAACAGCAGTCATTACTTTCTGAGACTAATCCTTTTTTAAACAACATTTTATGGTACATCCATTTTGTGGATGATGTTTTTATGTTGTGGAATGGAAATGTAAGTGAACTCACTAATTTTGTGAGTTATTTACACACCACGGCCCAGTTTTTAAAGTTCACTTATCAGCATTCAAATATTGAGACTGATTTTTTGGATACAAAAGTCAGGAAATCTGAGTTGAATGAACTAAGTAGCGGCATCTATTGGAAACCTACTCGAAGGAATGCTTTATTACATAAAACAAGCATGCCCCCAGGCATATCCCCAGGAACGTACTTAAAGGACAGGTTTATAGGGTTTTACGGCTACATAATAGGGATGATGAAGCAGAAGTAGCTTTAGCCAGTATGAGATGTGAATTTTTAGAGAGAGGTTATTCTGAACAGGAGAGTGACTCTACCATAGATGAAGCTTGGAAACAAAGTGGAAATAGATGCAAACCCTACTTAACAAATAACATGCAGAATGACCATGGTGATATTCCTGCTCCTGGTGACAATAGGTTCAGAGTCGTGTTTCAATATTCAAGTGATGTAAATGAATACACTAAAATTATCAAGTGAAACTGGCATATTCTACAGGAAGTACCAGGGCTTCCAGAAAAAATTGGGAATACTCCGTTATTCTCCTTTAGAAATAATAAGTCCTTAAAACAACATCTATGTAATAGAACAGATATAAATAGATCTACTCAGTCAGTGTGTAATAGTACTTTTCCATGTAGGCGATTCTCTTCATCCCAATATTTATATAGTAATAGGACATTTACACACCCTACATGTAAATTTACAATTACAAGTAATAATTATGTTGATTGCAGAACTACAAACATTGTCTATTTTTCTTTTTGTTAGAAATGTTATGTGTACTATGTGGGTAAGACCAATAGAATGTTCAAGGATGGGATCCTTGAACATGTTCGAAACATAAATAATGGAAAGGAAACCAATGCTTTAGCTAACCATATTAAGCAGAATTATTCTACACACACACCTTCAGGTTTTTTGCTATTCAAGTTGTTCATCTAAATATATGAGGGGTGATATAGAAAATGTGATGGAAAGTATTGAGCAGAAATGGATTCTCTCACTTAATGCTGAGAGATATCCTGGTCTCAATGGTACCACTTCTTTAAAACCCTTTCTGAAATCTCGTCGCTTGAAATATTAACTTTATGCACATACACAATGTATTTACACTTACATTTATGCATTTATTTTATATATATATATATATATATATATATATATATGTATATTTATATATATATATATATATATATATATATATATATATATATATATATATATATATTCTTATAGCGACACTAGATTGTTAGTTTTTAACTTAACTATGTGTTGGGTATTTATTAATGCCTTAAAATGGTAACCTCTAAATGTACATTATTTTATTTTTTCTTATTTGACTATACATGATATGTTGCCTTCTTATATATACATACATGTTTTTATGCACATATATATATTTATATATATTTCTTTTTATATTCTATGTTTTACTACTCTACAATATGGTTTGTGATGATTGCCTAAGCAGACGTGATTTTTTAAATATCAGCTGACTATTAGTTAGACTATAAATGTTGGCTTTAGTTTTATTCATGTGTCTGATGAAGCGACGAGCACAGTCGTGAAAGCGCTTACCTTAATTTTTATTTTATTTTATTAAATATTTTGTGTGTCAGTTTGGTGCATTTTTTTCTTTTGTTTGGTTCTCTACTGTTATCTGCACTTGCCTTGCTTTAAACCGTTTGGTTTTTGAGTATTATTAACTAACACAAGAAGCCTTCCTATCAACCGAGAACTGGATGTTAAACAATCATCTAGCACTAAATGTTTCCAAATCCAAAATTATGATATTCACCCCATCAAAGTGTACTAAAATTGACAAGAAGTCTTTCTCCATAACTAGCCAAAACTGAACCCCTATAGAAATCATATCCCATACAAAGCTACTAGGTGTCACTATCGATGGACAACTTAAATTTGACATTCATCTCCAAACAAATATAAAGAAAACCCACTGAAAACTAGGCTTACTCTACCATCACAACCATTTCCTTACTCCCTCAACCAAACATGTCTTTTCTACCACTTACCTCATACCCTCCCTTTTGTATAGTGCCCCCCCTCCTTACTAATCTCCAATCTGGTCTAAAGACTAAACTATCTTCATGCTATAACAAAATCTCAAAGTTTGCCACTGGTGCCAAATCCTCCAATCACCACTATAATGGCCTTTGCAAGCTAAATTGGCTTGAATTACCCCATCATCTCTCCTTCATCCAACTTTTTTATGCACATGAATTCATCTTTAAACCCTTTATCTGCCCTTCCCCTGACTCATCCTTCCAATTGCATCAATCTGATAGGCAACTCAGATCAAACAATCCTAATCTGCTCGAAGTACACAAACCTGCTCGAACTCCAGGGAAATTCCTTTTGTCCTTCTCTCTATCCCAACTCTGGAATTCTCTTCCTCCACAAATTTGTACCGCCAACAACCACTCTACCTTCAAAACCTTGCTTCATTCCCACCTCTCATCCTTCTGGGAATGTTCCTGCTCTCATCCCTCCTGACTCTCCTCTACTTAACCATATCCAACCTATCTCTCTTCTCTAATTTCTCATAACTCTAATCCCTCTCCTCTACTTCTCCACACCCTACCTACCTCTCTTTTTCAATTTTCACAACTCTGATCCCCACTGTCTACTTTCCTACCTAATTTTCCACCTACATCTATGCTCCTTACGTCTTCCTTCTATACTTACATCTTCACTCTATTAGTCGTTAATTTCCCTCTTCTCTGTTTCTTGTTTCTTTTGTAATCTGACTTGAGAAGTTCACTTGTGTAGACTATCCCTGTGATTCATGAAGCTTGCACCAGGCGCAGACGTAGCGTAGGCGGTATAATGCCAAATATGGCCGCCGAGCGATTCAGATACGATCCAGTTCCACGTGCACTACCAGTGTACGTCAGATCTGCGCAGCCCTCAGCTCAGGTATGCTAATCACCCCATGCGCAGTACTGCACCATGCAAATGAAGGTACATAGCGATTCATTAAGTGGTGCAGGCATAGCATAAGCCTACAGAAATGTAAGTAAAAAAAAATGGTTTACATTTTGCCAAACAGAACATAGGAGCTATGAAAGCAGACCAGACTCACATATTACAACGTTAACATATGCCAATGGCTAAATATACAGCCAATGGCATAAGAAAATATGCACAGCATCTAAAAAACAACATTTAATGTCATGTCCACAGTAACGCAAAGTACAACCGCAGGGCATGTGTGCGCAAACGGGAACACAAGGAAAATATATACAAATGTCATAAAATCGTAATGTAATACAAATCATGATTTCACCATAATACTCAGTGGTATGCATGGTACACCACAACCAAGCTGCAAGGGTTGCTAAGGGTCTGTGACAGTGTTCGGCACTGTAACTATGAATTAGTAGTCAATGATATGCAAATGAGGCAAGTAATAGTGAATCGCAAACGTCCCACCGGACTAAGGATGTACCATATGGCGCAGCGCTACAACACTGAGGAGTGGTTTGGAGGTATACATGACATCAGCAGTGGGGTGTGCCACCGTAGCTGTAAGCACATTGGAGCAATGCAAATCCGGGCTGCCCATTGCTAAGCAAAGCCGCAGGATAGGGGTGGGGATGTAGGTATAGCATCATTTAGCTGAGAGCACATATGGTGCCATAAAGCGCATGTGTACGTGGATGAAAACATGCCCAAAACCCGGTAAGCGGACGCACGCGCCGTGCACCATAGCTCAAACAGGAAGGTTAGGGGAAGAAAATAAGGAAATGCTGCAGTAGGGTAATTGGAGTACAGCTGAGCAATTAACACCTATTAACTCACAGTGGGCAATCGACGGCAGCTAACAAGTCTGCTCTCAACAACCTGCAGAACAGGATAGGGGAGGTGTCGGATTGCAAAGAAAAGAGAACTGTCACTGCAGGGCAAAGCAAACCTGCAGTAGATCGGCCATAGAACACATTTTGCAAGATAAGCCAGGTTTTGGAAAGTACAAAAGAAAGCAGGCTGCTGGATGCATGCCAGAAAATGGGAGGGGAAACATTAAGAAATGTTTAGGGAAGGGCAAGAGGTAATCCATGGCAGCTAAATGTAATTCAACACCAAAGGCATCACAATAGCAGTACCTGTGGTAAAACACATAAGATACCCTGTAGCTCCGATTGTACATACACACCCTATGACATCATCAGTGTTCAAAGCACAATAGTATAAAGTGTGAAGGCACCTCACACACACCTGTGTATTCCCAAACACTGCACCATCGGTGTAAACAGATGGGGAACTTTTACAATGTACATGTTGGGAGCTGCCATAGCTGTGATTCATCACCATGTGTTAGAGACTGAAGGTGTTGTGGAGGATGATGCTGACAACCACCGCAGGCCCAGTAGGAGGAGAAGAGTGTTCAGACCAAGGGTAACCTACAAGGGGCTACATGATCTGGAGATAGTAGAGCATTACAGGGTGGACAGGGACATCTTACAGCAAATAGTTGAGCTGTGCCGGCCATGCCTGAGATCCAGAAACAACAGAGGGGAACCCATCCCAGTGGACCCGAAGGTATGTGTAAGCTTGAGAATACTAGCCACAGGTATCTTTCAAAGGCCAACTGGAGATATAATGGGGATCTCACAGGCATCAGCATCCAGGGTACTACACCAGTTCCTGGATGCCATGTTACCACATGCCAATGAGCATATATACTTCCCCCGAACTCAGGAAGAGTTGGCCAGCAATATGCGTCTCTTCCACCATGTGGCACACTACCCGGAGGTACAGGGTGTGATAGACTGCACGCACATACATATCAAGTCACCACCCGGTGAGCATGGTAGGCGCTACATAAACCGCAAGGGATACCACTCGATCAACTGCCAGGTCGTGTGCAATGCCCAGGGCATTATCATGGATGTGTATGCTGGCAGCCCTGGAAGCTACCATGACTCCCACATCTGGCATGCCTCACAGCTGTATCAGGTATTTGTCAGGGGGGACATCCCATAAGGCCACCTTGTGGGGGATGCTGGCTATGCAATGGAGCCATGGATGATGACTCCCATCAGAAATGCACACACATCCATGCAAGAACGCCATAATGAGGCACACGCACAAACCAGAATCATCATAGAGTGTGTGTTTGGGATGCTGAAATCATGGTTCCATTGCTTGGACATATCTGGTGGAGCCTTGCAGTACTCTCTAGGCATGTGTGCCTACATCTTCATAGTACATGCCATGCTACATAATATGATCCTGCGGAAACAGCTGCAGCAGGGACATAATGGTGAAGGCCCTCAGAGCCCACCGCAATTGCCAGGCCCCAGTAGGCAGATGGAGGCATGCCCAATATGCCCATGCCTTGGCAAAGAATGAACGTATAGCACATACACTGACAGTGTAGGCCCCTACAGACCGACACACCTCTCCACCTGCACACACAGTAAACTGGATGGCACACACACACACACACACACACAACCACCTGTAAATTGTAATGTATAGGTGGCCTACTGTGTGAATCCTACATAGGCAGCCCTCAACCATTGCACACACAACAGCTATTGGAACAAGGAAAGTCAACACCTGAACAGTACACGCACCTAACAGCATATGTTGATACTGTATGTATTGGTTCCTAGGTACATCGGTAGGTACATGCCCAATTGTCAGAGGCCATTCATCAACCAAGGCAAACAGTGTCTGCTGTCGCCACCACATCAATTAACCAACTGTCCCTCAGTGGAGCAGAGCCAATTGCAGTATCCATGTGTGTAATCATTGTTCCCCACACACTCTGCATGGATTCCCTGGTGTGTTAATGAGGGGCTCCATATAATGAAGTGGCAAAGCATGGGGAGTACCCATGACAGGTATCTGTCACCCCAGCATGCTCCACCTATGGTTGTGTGAAGGTGTAGCACATTATAGTGTGTGGCTCACTGTGACATAGATTCCCAATGCTGGAGCACGTCCATTAAACATCACTTGTACATACCATTAATAGGTCTCATTCATATGTAAACTAACTGAGTTACACATTTGATTGCAGTATGGAGTAACAGCCGTAGTACAGTCCACATACAAAACACCATAACACGTGTACAAATCCCAGATGCCCAAGTGATAAATGCACTGACTGTCGTGCATGTTCCCAGTTCCACGTCCTGCAAGGGCCGTTAAGTAATCCTGAAGGCACTAATAATGGATGTTGGATACAGGTCATCAGATCAGGTTTAGCACATGTTAGCGGGTCTATGCATTGGCAAGTGCTGGTAAGCGTAGTTTAAACATGACTATACGGATATGTGCGAAACAGGGCTAAGCTTTGCTGAATATCGCGCAGATCATGGTCAACGATGTCCAGCACAGGTGAAACTAGCATTATTCACCCCTGTACTAATAGTGCCTGCTCTGAAAGGTAAAACAACCACTGCCAGGAGTAGAACACGCAATCATGTACACAATCACCTAACACTAAGCTACCCGAGATGCACTAACGGCAGGTGTGTATTGTGAAAGGTTAAAACACAAAAGTGCGGAGTTCAGGAAACAGTATACACCACCATGTACACAACGAAAGGTGTGTTCTCCCTCTCTCTCTCTCTCTCTCTATATATATATATATATATATATATATATATATATATATATATAGTAGAGATAGAAAGGGTGATAGAGAGATATATGTCGATATATACGGATTCACCTATATCTGCAAATATATAGATAGGTCAACGACATGTATAGAACCATGGAGGTACAAATAAATAGGGTACTGCCAACTACCGAATATTTTACATACCGACACGCGTAATCACGAGGCTTAAAGACCGAAAAACCACAGTACCGGAACACTAGAACCGTGAGTAATATTATCACGATGTTAAGGGACATTTAGTTATCACTGCCGGTGCTGCGGTCCAGGTAGGTACTGTGTTCAACTGTGTTTGTGATTGCTGTAGTCTGTGTAAGTGTGTGTTGAGGGTGCCGTGTGTGTTTCTGTGGGACTGTAATGTGTGTGTGTGTGTGTTTGCATCGTGTGTCTGTTAGTGCTAGCTCAGAGGTAGATCATTACGGTAGGTGTGGTCATAGCTGGCCGTAGGCATACGGTTACCACCTGTCCCACTTTAAGAGGGACAGCCCCTCCTTGGGCAGTTGTGTCCCGACAACAAATATTATAAAGGGCAAATGTCCGAGATTGTAGGATATAATTATGTCCCATATATTATGTAATAGTTGCATTAAATAGTTATTCCTGTATCTAAAATACGTAAATGTTACAAGAAACATGCTAAGTAGCTAAAGTTCTACAAGAATAAGTATGTATTTAGGATAAAAGTACGTTCTATCCTGTATGCTGACCGTGGGTATGTGTCGGCCTGTAAACAACGATGTGTGCCTTGCAAATGTCCCACTATGGCCATTTGAAAAGGTGGCAACCCATGCCAAAGAGGTTCAGTCACCAACACAACTGCAATGAGTGAAAATATCTGTGACAGAAATACACAAGACAGTTGTCATTTAGTAACATTCCCTTACATATGGATGTATTTTCCGAAGGTATTGAAGTATCAACCTCACCTGCATGCTATATAGGAACCAATTAACAATGGCTCAATGTATAAGCCTGCAACAACCATAGTTTTAGTCTACTAAATGATAGGTCTTCAATTAGGGAAGAAGCCCACACACACATATGGAATATTTAGAAATGCAGTCCCCACAAACCTGTATATGCTATGTACACCCACCTACATCTCCCCCACACCCGAAACAATTGCAATACAGACTGTAATAACATCACAAACATCCACTCACTCAATTACATCTGCAGAAGCGTTAACATACCTTGTGAGAGACACATTTGTAATGGCGCCATGTGAAATCGTAGCTGTTGTATAATGGAACAGACAGCGATGTTACAGGTTTTGTTTGCAATAGTCCCTTATCAGACAGTTGAGATGACAGGTACACTCACATGTAGAACCACATACTCTAGCCGTCACACACAATCCATGGGGGACATGAATTCAAAATATCCGTGTCTCTCCAAATAGCAGTTGCAATTCCTCACAACAAAACACATACAGGTCGTCTCCCCGAAGGTAGGGCAAAAGGGCAACGCCCAAGTGGAGAATTCAATTATACCCCACTGTTGCCATGTAATTGGTGAATGGAGTAGCTGCACAGCTGATGTGCATGTAATAATTTACTCAGGAACACCAATTGGCGGCAGGATACCACATGTTACAGGTATCTACGTATATAAGGATGCCTTGCCATACATTCAAACCGTATGCTCATACCATAGAACCGTTTAAACAGGAAAGGTGTAAGAGAGATATTTACGAAGACTCGGAATGCTAACAAGGTATGTAGAACACTCAGTATGTTAGTGTATGTAGAGCCTGTTTTGTATTAATTAAAGTGTACACAATGCATAAAGTGGGAAAATGTATTATGTAGTGATGTCCTGTTGAGCATAGTAACGCTTGTAGAAATTGTGTGTCCTGCTGTGGGCCACAAGGTAAACATCTCATACACCACAAGGGATGCTACATGAGGGCTTTAAACATAACAATTCCACACCACCCGCCGTCAGTGGTAGGGTTTGTCCAACAAGTATGTGCCATAGCAGGGGATAGTATATGTTGATATACTGTCACAGTAGGCATGTGTATGGGCATATAACGAGAATAACATGTCTAAGGTGGTCCTGCTGTGCGAGTATGCTTTACATTATGGGATAATGTTTAAAATATGTGTAATGTACAGTATTGTAGGTAGATATGTCAGATATTTTACACAGCATAACTGTTATATCATGCAAACAAAAGGTATGTCTATTGGCATGTACAATACACAATAACAGGATACATATGGCTTGTAGTCACGGGACACTGTAACAGCATGACAGCTAATTGAAATGGAAGAGCTACTCAATTATCCATGCACAAAGGACATGTAATAGCTTCACAGGTTCATAGTTAGGTACTATGCTGTCTGGCCAAGTCCATTTGTAAGCCCAACTACAGTGTTTTCACCGGCGGCACCTCCCTAGGGTAGTGTTCTGTACCTATGAACAGCAGTGCCATGTGTTACCTGCACCTGTGTACAGTACAGCCACTGCAGTGATCCCTGGCATGCATGTGTGTCTCCCATCCACCCATCGAGGTATCTCATGAAGAGTGCTAGTGAGGGTCCCTGCTTGATGTACATAGGAATCATGTTCCAAAGCATAGTGAGTGTCTGGTTCAGGAATGTATCCCTCAAGCACGTCCCCCTCATTGTTGCATTTGTGTATATATCCATGAGCATGTTGCTCTCAGTGGCTTTTGCTTATGTTGCTTATGTGGAGTATATCCATCAATATTGTTGTGGACATGGGCCCTGTATGTTCAGCAGAGGTCACCCCTGAGTATGCAGTATGCAAATGTGTACAGTTGTGGTGTCTGTAGTTGTGCTGCATACGTCATCCTTAGGGGGTCAATAATCCTCATGGTGTGTTAATGTTGTGGTATGTAAAGCCATTGCTGTTCTGTAAGGTGCACCCCAAAAGGGCTGTTGTACCCTTGAATGTGTGTCATACGTCAGGAGTATAGAGGTACAATGGGCGCCTTTGTTCCAGCTACAAACCCATTACAAATAAGGGTGGCCACTTAGAAGGATATCCACGCCACATTGGCAATATGGTTATCAAAGGAGTGGGTGCTATATATGTGTGTACTAAGATCCCGTATAATGTCACATGTATGTAGGGGACTACCACCTATGTGATAATCAGTGGGTGATTGGTGTAATCCAAAGGGAATGTCTATGCACCTTGTGTCATGCAGCTTGAGGCCATGTTATCGACACCAGGTATCCGTCACAGTGACACCCTTATGGAGGGTGTCTGCATCAGCTGGTGGATCAATCATGGCTCCTTGTTTGCAGTCATCTGGAAACCTATATAGGGAAAGTCCCTCTGTGCTAGCCTGTACCTCAGGGAAGCATATACAGAACATGAGGGGCCCTATGACAGAGGACTGTGGTATGCCAAGTGTAACTGAATTGCAGTAGGTACTACGGTATGCTACCCTCACTGTGTGGGTCCTGTCCGTGAGCCACTTTGCATAACATCTCGAGACGTAGGGGTCGATGTGCAGGTGGATGTGTATGTTGTCAATACCAGAATGGAGAACGGTGCTGAAAGCCAAGGTAGGCTGTGTGGATCCCCTTACCGTCATCAACTACCCTGGTAACTGTATCAAAGGAGTCCACCAGGTGTAGGAGCCATGGTCTGGCTCTAACAAATCCAACCGGGGTGGCATCAAAGGTCTGGAGCCCACCAATGTCTCTGTGAATGACTTCCATGATGATGTGCCCCATAGCCTTGCAGAACAGTCCAATCAGGCATATAGGGCAATAGTCCCTCTGGTTCATTGTGGCGCCACCTGTGTGGAGTGTGATAACTGTTGCTGTGCACCATTCAGGGGCCACAATGTCTGATACAAGGCTATTAGTGAATCTGGTGGCCAAGTGGGGAGCCATGTCATTCTGAGGTTTGTGTAAATCACAGCCTGGGATGTTGGACGGTCACATGGAGTCTGTGTTCCAGGCCTTAGAGAGTGCAGGTTGGAAATGCGTAGTTGTGACTGCAGGGACTCTGCATTGTTCCTGTATAGATTTTGGCCCTGTAGGGAGTGAGAGGGTGTAAAGTTAGCATTGAACCTATCTGCCAGGATGTTGCCAATATCAGTCAGTTCTGTAATGTTCCTGCCTAACCGTCGTATGTCAGAGCAGATGTGAGTATTGCCATCGAGTACTGACATACCTCCATAATGCTTTGTGGTAGTCCTTGGAATGTGTCACAGTAATGTTTACGTAGCTAGCTTTGGAAAATGTGATAAAGGATCCCGGATTCCTACTGAGGCTGACCAGTGAGCTACCCCACCCATGGGATTGTACTCCACTTTGCAACAGCCTCCACCTTTTGTTGTTCATTATGTCCATGGACCTGGACCCCCAGAGTGGTGTCCACTATCTGGTGGGTACCATCATGGCTCTGTTTGGGATAGCATGATCCATGCAGTCGTGTAAGTGCTAATGAAGTGCAGTGGTGTATGTTTCAGCGTTTGTAAGTACATTGTCCATCTGCACGGGTGTCATGACGTTTACTACCGCTGTCATAAGATGTCTGAAGTAGGCCTTGTAGAAATTTTGTACTGTGTATTCCATGAAGGGTGTGGTGCCAGGATGTGGATAACAAGGGTGATTAGCATACATTCGGAAACTACCAACAAGGGGATAACCCCAGGTGTGGAACACCAGTCACATGTTGGTAATGTCCATGTCTAGGATATTGTGGGCCTTGGTGGTGGTGTGTATGGGTTGATCCAGCCGATTGGAGGTTATGAATCCCAGAAAGTGCTGGCCTAATGTGTCGGTACATGAGTAAGTATCCCAGTTAAGTGTGGGGTAGTGTCAGTCTCACATCAGTAGTTCCTGTCTGAACCCTACTTTCCAGTACACCAAGAAATGAGGGCCGGTAACTGTGGGGTATGGTGTGGAATCCATAGCAAGTTACAATGTGTATAGCAGTTTTGGCCACAGTTAGTTGCGCGTGGATTACCTCTGATGCATTGTGCTAAGTAACCAGCCTGGAGGTGTGTGCATCCTTGTAAAATATGGACACACCACTGCCGTCGGTGTTCTGGTCCTGGTTACGTGACTGAAAGGTGTGGTCTGTGTATAACCTGTCAGTGCAGGTGTGCTCTCCGGAGCCTAGAGGCAGGTCCCAGTCACTGCAGAGATATCGAAGT
The DNA here is from genome assembly GCF_019279795.1 of Protopterus annectens. Classification (NCBI taxonomy): domain Eukaryota; kingdom Metazoa; phylum Chordata; order Ceratodontiformes; family Protopteridae; genus Protopterus; species Protopterus annectens. Next base: position 1,587,550,522 of record NC_056732.1, on the reverse strand, counting down.
GGTCCATTATAAGGAGTGCCTTGCCTGAGTGCATCAGAGATGAAGATGTCAAGCATTGAGTAACATTACCCCAGGTTTTGCTTGCCTGTTCCTGTTCTGGTGGTGAATATGTTAATGGAAACTGTCCAAGACAGGCAGTATAGGAGCAGCAAGAGCCTTACATGTTATCTGTAATCCCAGGGCCGACAGGTGCAGGTCATCTGTGCCAAAGCATCGTGTTTTGTTGACAATGTCATTCAAAGCAGACAGATACTGGATGCCTGTGGAATGACAGCAGAAGCACAGGCAACTGTTGAAGTGAAACATTCAGTCATTGTACAGTGGTATCAGTCTGGATGAATGCAGAATGCTTCTCAGGGCTTGGGCGATACCTTCCTGGGCTACAAGACCGGAGAGCTATTGCATGTCCCTGTACATGTAGTCCAGGAAGTTACATCTCAGGGCAGTCACACTAACATGGAGAATGACAGTCAAATTGTACCTGGTGAGGTGTGGCATGAGTGCATAGGTTATGTTGCGGATTCTGTTACCCGACAGCCAGATGTAAGTGACTATCACCTTGTGTAGCCTGCTGAGTGGGACATCAGTGTGACTGCCTACAGAGTCACCTATGACTGGTGTGTTGGGTATGTTATAACACCCTATTGGCTGTAGTTGATGGGCACACATGAGTCTGTGGGCTATAAGTAATTGGTGTTGTGTTTGGTGATGGGGTCTGCCTCTGTTGCCTACACAGAGAGTATGGAGAGGTTCTGCAAATGTCATAGTCATACTATGTGTGGCCTGTGGTGGTGGAGATCTAGTGAGACTATGTGATGAGTGGGATGTGTTGCAAATGTTTAACGTCCCCACATGAATGTCAGGTTCAGTCTGGGTTGGAGAGAGCATTACCCCCAGCATGGCTGCATATGTGCATCTCCCACAGGCTGTAGTGTCGTATGTTGGGAGGTGAGCATTGACTGTGTACATGAGACAATTGCTCTATTGCCTCATGTTTGCCATATTCATCATATAGACAGGCAATAACACTGGTAATTGACACTTGGACATGCCTGTATATTCAACCATGTCTCACAAGATATGTGAGGTACGTTTGTACAACAGCTGTTGTACTGTAAGCAAACTGGAAATGTAAGGGCAAACAGTGTACTTGTGGAAATGAGTTGGAATGGGTGCTATAGTAATTAGTAGCTCATGAAGTGCTTACATGTTCTGAACAAGTGCTGAGCATGAATATGCAATACAGATAGGGTGTTGAATAATATAAACCCACTGCAACCCACAAGTGGAGACGCCAGTCATAATGGGAGGCACTGCACTAGTACCCTGCTGAGTATGGTCTGCAAGTCCATGAACCTTTATCAACGTAGATGTTAGCAGTACAGATGTAGATGACAGTATGGATGATTTCACACTGCATAGTATACCTGTGACAGGTCATAGGACATCATCACCCATACTGTGTTCCAGCTACACTGAGTATACTAGATGTACCTTTGTATGTCACAGGAGTGTTCTACCAGTGGCCTGTTGACAGAAGCAACACTACAAAAGGTGTCTGAGTGACATGTGCATATCACACCAGTGGCAGCTACAGTAAAACAGGGTTAATGTTTTGTACTCCCCTCTTATTGTAGCCCATACCACACAGACAAATGGGAGGCATCTGTGTATGTAAGGATGTGAATGGCCATGACCTAGGAACAATAGCTGTCTCGGTGTTGTGGACAACATACAGAATGGGCTTTGTGGGTGAGGTGCGTGACATATGTGCACAATCTGACAGCTGCTAATAGCATTGTCACCGCTGGGTGAATAACCCTGTACCCATTAGCTACCACCTAGGCAGTGGTCAACATTATGGACACTGTGTGTAAGGGATGGTGCTGTGCAGTTCACCTCCCTGAGCTGGTGACATCTCCTGGCCTATTAGGTAGTCATTCGAGGCACCCAAGTCATGACAGGGTGCCATCCATGAGCATGGAGATCATTGGACAGGCATACTCAGCACTCGGGTGACCAATGTCAGATCACATATCACCTTTAAGGGGGTATTGGCCATGCGAGGATGAGCAGCACCAGCCTTCACAATCCTCACCTCCACTATGCAGCATGCTGGCTACCTTGCGTAAAGACATGTGCAACACTGTGATGTTGGACATACTACATGTACATATCCTGATCTGAAAGACATACGTCATGGACAGCTACCTTCTTACTACAAGGATCGCCACATGCTGGACAGATCCCTGTGTCATACATGTTACATACTCCTGCCATACCATGCAACCCTGTCCATCAAAGCTGCACATGTCATCTCTGTTATACATGGTGCGATGACCGCATGGTAGATGTATCATTAACTGTCTGGATTAGTAATGTGGCACTGATGCACCTGGCGGTGGCAAAATGGCTGTCGGATACAGCTAGAAAACCTCACATCCTATGCCCATACATGGCCCAGGGCATACACACTACTGCATGGCTTTGCCCGTACATGCTATAGTTGATAACCATCCCTGCGAATAACGTCCGGCTAGCCATTGTCCCATGTGTATCACATGTGCAACACAGGCGATATGTGGCAGGATGTTGAACTGCTGTACAGTGCCGTGTAGATGTATATGGCAAAACACATGCATGTAAAGGTTTCCGTGCGCATGTCTGCATTGTCACTGTTCATGTCCGTTAAAGCAGTGTATGTGTTGATATGTGACATATACACAGCATCAAGGTCAACAGCATTACTGTGGACACATCCAGGCATGTGCTGATAGGTAAGAACACCAGTACAGGCAAACAGACATGCCCACATCAAGACAGCATTCACATGGAGTATGAGCAATGTAATGAGGTGACACACATATATGGTGATGATATCCAATGCACAACGGGTGTTATATGTGTGTGACACAAACATGTCAGTCATGTCAGTGTCATGACGATTTGTAAAGATAACTGTTCATATGTACTAGATTTAATACAAATGTATATGCAGCTGTATCTCTGTACATCTCTGTGATACTGTGACCTGTCTCCATCATTATGTCTTCCAGATAATGCCTCGTTCATGCCTGCCAGCGTATAGCCACCTGGAGGATGATGCCCTCATACTGTATCTCCATGATAACTATGAGGTATTGTTCAGCCATGTGCCACAGCATGCCCAGCAGCGTGACGACCTGTGGCAGGAACTTCGCAGGAGGGTTAATGATGTGGGTGGCCATAACCGCACCTACCAGCAGGTGCGTAGACACTGCATGGACCTGATACAACATGAGAAACAGCGTGCCAATGCAATCGCCAGGGAACAAGGTAGAACAGGTGGTGGGCCACCAACCCAGCCCCCACTCACACCTACCGAGGAGATACTGGCCAGCCTGGGTACACCCTCAGAACAGCATCCACAAACACTAGCTGCCATCGTGGAGGTGGGTGTCTCCCAACCACCGAGCCTGGAGTTGCCTGGTAAGTCACTACTGCACATATAACTATTATATCCCATTTAGTTGCATGTGTCACTGTACAATATGTAATGTAACATCATATGCAAGGTATGTTTACACACATGCCGCATACTATAGTATGCTACCCTGTGTATGCACACATGTGCATACTATATGCTATTGTACAGGTGAATGTGTTAACATGCACAGTGCACCCTTTGGGTGTCATACAGTCATGGATAATGTTCAAACTGCTGTGTCACCCCTATACAGGTACCTCTGGTGTGCCACACAGACATCAGTCCATTGCAGGTGAGACAGTTATCAGTATCAGGCATGTTAATGCATAGATCTATTCACCATGTGGCCAGTTAACACATGTACACATAATGTATGGTCCAGTCACGATATACAGGTTGCATCTGTCAGCAATCACACTGGCTACCCATGTGCAAGATATACAAACTAAATGAAACACCAACATTAAACCACAGTATCTCTCATTGCTAGATGTGTGGACAGCTGTGCATACAACGGTGGAGATGTTGTTCAGTGTAGGAATATGTACTATACATTGGAACAACACATGTGTGGTACACAAACAGTACCACACAGTGAGCTGGGATATGGGAAGCCAACAGGATTCACCATTGTGGAATATGCCCCTGCAATGAGTGCACACATTGTGATGTGCCATCTGACATGTTCCAGACATGTAGTGTTCCGGCTGCAACATTGTCTCACTATCCCATAATACATACCCCACATACCAAACATACAACCCTTTGTCTGCATAACCATGTGGACAGTGACGTATCTGACATCTATGGGTGTATGTCATATGGGAGAACACAGATGTGAGATAGACGGCCATCACAAACATTTGGCCAACACATGTTCACACATGGCCATGGAGGATGGCCAGAGACATGTAGCAACACACAGTAGATGTGATGTGTATACACCCTGTTGCACATTGTCCACACATGGTCCAACTATAGCCTTTGTTGAATGGTTATATAGTTGATGTGGAACACTGGACATCCTAAAAGCCTGTGCACAGCTTGTGGAGGTGTCGCTTAATTCGACCATATAAGATGTGTTGAACATCATGACTGTGTCACAGCATGACAGTAGTCACCTGTACAACTTCCATAGACATAGACACCACATCAGGCCACAGATACCGTACATTTCCCTTGCTGCTGTTGGACATCACTGTCAGCCATGCACCTTGTGTGTGTGGTACATAAATGTCATGTGGGACATGGTATATTGACAAGTCTGCCATGTGTAGACATAGTTGCCAGGCAGCTAAGACATTTTAGTAGTTGTGCAGGGGTGTCATCCGTAGGTCTTCCAGTGACCTGTCACATGACACAGCATGGTTTAGTGTGTATACACCTCAGTGACGTGGGTCACAATCCACAGTAGTTATGTAATGTGTATGCACGCAGTCATGGCTATGCACTGTGTGTGTATTCCACACTGTATAGCAATATAGATGCCTCATGATGCCATGCAATGGCACAGTGTCTGTACTTCACACTGTATAGCAATGTAGATGCCTCATACTACCCTTCAATGCTCATGCACATCTGCTAAAAGTGCATTCTATTTGTAGGGCATACAGACAACACTGCAATGTGATACCCATTACACCACTGTACGTGTCAGGACACCATTGTGTCAGACACGTATGCATGTCAATGCACACATCAGCAGATTACATGTCATACTACATGTTAATGTCAAGGTCACATCAGCCATGTGTACTGTTAACCTGTGTTGGTCCACATGGTGTATCACAGGGATGCATGCTTACTACCATGATTGTGTGAACTGCATGGCTTCTGATATGACACCTGCTTGCTGTTGTGTGCAACCCAGGGATGTATGCTAACTACCACTATTAATGTCTGAGCTGCATGCCGTCTGCTGTATCACATGCATGCTGCATGCCTTCTGTCAAATCACATGCATGGTCTGTGTGTGTGTGTGTGTGTGTGTGTGTGTGTGTGTGTGTGTGTGTGTGTGTGTGTGTGTGTGTGTGTGTGTGTGTGTGTGTGTGTGTGTGTGTGTGTGTGTGTGTGTGTGTGTCTGTCTGTCTGTGTGTGTGTGTCTGTCTCTCTTTCTCTGTGTCTGTCTCTCTGTCTCTGTGTCTGTCTCTCTGTTTCTGTCTGTGTGTCTGTGTCTCTGTCTCTGTCTGTGTGTCTGTGTCTGTGTCTCTGTCTGTGTCTCTGTCTGTGTGTCTGCGTCTCTATTGCAATTTAGAGTCTTTCTTTGCATTCACAGGTGATGTAGGTGCGTTACCCTCCTGCGGTCCATCTGATGTTAGTGTCCCCACAGACTCTAGCAGTGATGAACATATGCATGAGGTACAGGCAGGGTTGTCAGGGGCTGAATCTGTGCCACTGGTTGCCATCCCAGCTATATCCCCCTCTTCCCCGCACACAGTTCTCATGCCAACACATACCCCATCACCAGTGGCCATAGAGGAAGGACAGTCAGCGTGTGTTAGCTTGGAACAGGAATGTGTGGTGGCTACAGAAGGTGTGTCTTCACACCATGGTGTCAGTGTAATAACTGCAGATGTGCCACACAGGCATGTGGCCAGTGCTGCTCGTAGGAGGACCTCTGGCAGACATGCACCTGCAGACAGACCGCAGCAGCTGGTGTCACCAGACGCATGTTTCAGACTGTAATGGCGGCACAGGCACATGCTGAATGGCAGAACAGAGAAGGGCAGAGGCTTCAGAGGACTGCTATCCATTCTTTAAATGACAACATCCAGGCATTGGCAAATGCTCAACAGCAGATTGCCGATGTTCTGGACAGGTGATTGGGTGACATGGTTGGAATCCTTGACCATGGCATGGCAATCCACGAGCATGAGCTGTCTGTGCTGGAACATCTGGTAGGAGTGAGGCATAGGCCATGTGGAAGTAGGTCAGCTACACCACCTGGTGCAGGTCAATGTGAACGAGCTACCTCACATGCCGGCGCCCACAGTGCCGGTAGCAGTAGCAGTGCAGCTGGTGCTGCACTGTCCACACCAGGACACAGCAGGCCACGTGGACGTGGCCCTGGACTTTCCCAGTGGGGACACGGTCCCAGTGGACATGTGTCATTGGACAGTATCCAATCTGTACCTCTGCCTGGTAGTGCCCATGCAACCCCTGGCAGGCACAGGTCACGTGGCCATGGCTGGACACAGTGAGCTGTACATCCTTGTCTGTACAATCTGGAGCTGTCAATAATACCCCTATGTAGGCCAGATACATGGCAGAACTGTGTGCACACATACACACACACAGCAGAAACATCTGTAGGGCACCACAACACCCACATGCATAACAACCACACATGTCCAATCAGATCACCGGCCCTAACACACACACATGATGTCATCCACTGGTGCAGCCTATGCCCCTGGCAAACATTATCACCCTGTGCATATGATGATGCCTGTGTCACATCCCTGTCATCCACACCATTGGTGCAGGGACATGCTCATATGGTCTGATGCACAGGGTGAACAGAATAGTGAGATAAGTGTATAATACATTTGTTGTGTACTGTTGACATGCACCAGACATACCATGTAGTACAGGTTTAGAATGCATTGTTATATGTTCACAGTATGTGTCTTGGTAACAACAGTAACAGCATGTTGGTAATTATGCCCTGCTTCCCTCCTTAAGGTCTAATTGCATGTGCCATTACATTACAGTGTTTGCAGTTAAAGTGCATTGTTGTATGTTCACAGTATGTGTCTTGGTAACAACAGTAACAGCATGTTGGTAATGATGCCCTGCTTCCCTCCTTAAGGTCTAATTGCATGTGCCAATAAGTAGCAGTGTTTGCAGTTTCCCATGTGTAAATGTGGAGTACTCACAGGCATGTATGGCAATACCAGCATGCTATACTTAGCATTAACCTCACTGTCAGAAAGGCTACCATTCCACAGATGTCCACACATCTACTGATCCAGAAGCATGTGAGCTGTTTAATAGGCTACAGTAGCTAGAGATGTGACATCCATACCAGGTCACATCACAGGTACAGTGACATGGTGTGAGGGGTTTACACAGCGGTCTGGCTGATGTCAAGGGTAGAAGCCAGTTGATAGCATGAGGCCTCACTGTATAGCAGTAATACACTGTCACATTACAGAATGAGAACACACACAGACATACACAGAAACACACAGTAACATGCCCACACTCACTGGGTCAATGACACTATAACGCACACTCAATAGTGTTGAGGTGAGGACCCCTGCCTATGTGGTAATCACCTTCACAGTACTGTGCACCCACATGATGCAACACAGAGAATGCAGGAAGCCAGTAAGGCTGAGACCGACGGCATCAACAGGGTAGTAGATTGCATCACCATGAGGGGTTAGGGATCCTGTCTGATCTGTATGGTAGCATACACCCTCACTCCATGCACCAGATAGCCATACATACATACATACATACACACACACACACATGCACACACACACACTGTGGAATCCACAAATGTCATTCACATACAGATAGCTGACATGTGTGTGATACACACACCACCCCTGCCTATGTCTTGCTTTCTACACTGCAGTATGTACAGATCTCTACAACAGTGTACAGGGGTGTGTAACAACTGGGATGTATTCCCCACCATACGTGGCATATATGGTCACACAAACAAACATACATGGCAGTACTGTGAATCATACACCTGCTATATGATGATACGTCTAACAGACATGCAACAGTATTGGCCGCATTATGTGTACCGACGCAACCTTCAGCAATTGTGCTGCTATATGCACATGGGAGGATGTAAGTGTTACAGGTGTCAAGTGATTTACAATCAGTAACACCCTGACCGCTGTGTAGATTGTATGTCTTCACCTTCAAGTAACAGTAACATAGCGTACTGTTTGCACATGTCATGGTAGGTTGACTTGTGACACACCTGTGAGCTGTCTTCAGCAAACATCCATCTGCAAAGGTGGACCACCACTTTATGTACACACATCTATCCATACCTGATGTACATCCTACCATACTGTCAGTATTTCACCATATACAGGTGTCAATGATGGGGTTGCATTGCAACTGCATGTTGTAGTTAGACACAGATGAACTGCATACATCAGCTACTGCATATGCATGGTAGCTGAATGCACACCACTACATGTACATGTGTGTTGGTCCTACATTCCTGTCATGTAGCCATGTTTGCATGCATTGCAATTGGTGGACGTGTGATGACATACATGACACATGGACTGTTGTATGGTATGATAGTTGTCATGGGTAACTAGTACAGAGGGAATGTTACCTCAGTCAAAATTGCTACCTTATGTACTGTTAGCATTCAACAGCCATTGACCTACCTTCCATGTGCATGAGTGTGATTGCTGTAGCCACTTGTCTGCACGGAGGACAGCAAAAGCTATGCTATGTACAAATGTGTTGTGTGTGTGGGCCATGTACATATCCACAGCAATTACATGTATGTCATATCCAAACATGAGTGTTTTTTGGTGTACAGCAGCAGTCATCTGTTACAGCTGTATAAGACCCAGGGCCCCTGTTATGTGTAGAGCCGACCAGGTTATGAACAGTGGTATCATTGCATTGCATAACACATGATGGAACCCTGTCAGTACATGTGTAGTCTGCACAGTTGCTGTAGACCTATGTACAGTCCACTGGTCATGAGTAACATGGTGTTGTAGTAATGTATGGTTGTGTGTTGCTGGTCCAAGGACATGGTGATGTCTGAGGGCTACATAGTAGAATGCGGCATTTACCACTGTGATTTGCACCTGAGACATCTGTGAAGGCTCTTGAGTGTGTACTGGTCAGTACATGTGAGTGGCCTTCATGTACGTGGGGACACTAACACCTGGAGCAGTCAGTCACGGTCTTATAGCCCACATGTCTGTATCTGAGGTATACGGTGATAGTGCTATTGTGCACAACTGTGCCATATGCCAGGTGTTTCTCACTGCAGAGATGTCCATATTCCCCATTGTTGGATCTGGATTGTCTGCTGTGATTACGAACGCTACACATCGAGCACTGACGACCGGTGTCAGATATATGTAGTGCAGCGTTCATGCTAACAATGTTCACTATCGACACACTGTGCCCTTTCCTGTGCATACAAGACAGCCCTTCGCTACTACTAAGTGTGTGAGCATGCCCAGTACGCCGTTGTGTAGATGGACACACAGTACATTCCAAACGGACGTGTGCTACTAAGTGTGTGAGCATGCCCAGTGACACCTTGTGTCGGTTATGTGCCTCTGTGTATAGGCATGACCATTGAAATCCTGTATAGCGATAGTGGTCATCCAGGCAACAGATGTCCATACCCCACGTCAGGATGGATTCCTACATTGAACACACTGGTTGACTGTCTTGAAAGGTGTACTGTCTGTGGTGCGTCTCATATCTATGTAGTGTTGTAATAGTGCTTCGTAGATAGGCAGTTGTCCCGCTCACACCACTGCCATGTGTTTGTCTCCGTCTACCTTGGGACAGTAATATGCTTTTAGACTGCTCACTCTCCATACATTCCCTATCAGCATCTTTGCCTTTGCTGATGATGTCATCCACCTAGAAGTATGCCTGTGGGAGTGCTGTGTTCCAACAATCTCAGTAGCGCATTCTGTAACTGCGTAATGCTGTAGTGTGATAAGGTAGTTAGGTGCATGTTCGACTCCCAGCTCTGCCAAGTGTGTGTGTGTGTTTCCAGCTGCCTGTGGACAAAGTAATGCTTTTAGACTGCTCACTCTCCATACATTCCCTATCTGCGTCTTTGCCTTTGCTGATGATGTCATCTACCTGGAATTATGCCTCTGGGAGTGCTGTGTTCCAGTAATCTCGGTAGCGCATTCTGTAACTGTGTAATGCTGTAGTGTGATAAGGTAGTTAGGTGTATGTTCTAATCCCAGCCCTGCCAAGTGTGTGTGTGTTTCCAGCTGCCTGGAGACAGAGAAATACTTTTAGACTGCTCACTCTCCATGCATTCCCTATTGGCGTCTTTGCCTTTGCTGATGATGTCATCCACCTAGAAGTATGCCTCTGGGAGTGCTGTGGTCCAGTAAACTTGGTAGTGCGTTCTATAACTGCATAATGCTGTAGTGTGATAAGGTAGTCAGGTAGTAAGTTCTATGTTCTAATCCCAGCCCTGCTGCTTGTGTGTTTCCAGCTGCCTGGGGACAGAATAATGTTTTTAGACAGCTCACTCTGTCCCTATCGGCATCTTTGCCTTTGCTGATGATGTCACCCACCCAGAAGTATGCCTCTGGGAGCACTGCAATGCTGAAACTCGGTAGCGTGTTCTGTTACTGTGTAATGCTGTAGTGTGGTAGAATAGACAGGTAGGTGCTCGATTCCAAGGCATGTCAGGTGTGTGTCATTAGCAGTTATACCCTATGTGTTGGTATGTGTGGGTGGCTAGCTGCAGGATGTGTTTAGTGTATTTTGTTGATGACCTATATAGTGTCCACAGCCTGCATATTCCGCCAAGACACTGGGTTGTCAACACATACATTCGCCAATAGGTCTGGTGAGTAAATGTCAGCAGCCCTACTCTTACCCTTAATACAGTCTGACCCGTGTGACGCAACAAAACACACATGCCTTGATAGTAACAACACTACATGATGCAGGTGGCACATGTAGTTTCCTTTTCATTCCTGTCTAATGCTTTGCTGTCATGTGGTCCGCTGTTGTGATATAAATGCAATATCTACATATGTGTGTATATGTATATGTGTGTATGTATGTGTATATATATATATATATATATATATATATATATATATATATATATATATATATATATATATATATATATATATTATATGTATATATGTATACATATAATATATATGATATATGTAGATATAGAGAGATAGACATAGATATATACATATATGTCTGGGGACATCAGCACTATTGAATGTTTGTGCCGGATGATCTTTACGTGATAACTTCGGATGTATGTATATCTGCCATGACGTAGTGGTAATGCACATCATCTGTTGTGTGCAGGGTCCCGGGTTATAGTTGTGTAGACACCGGTTATTTTGTTGCTGGGAAGACCATGGGACATCGAATATGGTGATAGTAAGGCACCTGTTACCAGTTGTGTACAGATCTGAGCGACACTAAGCAGTGGTTATTAATTTGGAGGTTCGGTATGGGTCATGTAACTATTATTTAGAAGACTATACTATGCAGATGAGGTTGAAAATAGTGTATCCCATTTATCCCCAGGGTGTGATACTGATCCCTGGAGTGTATGTGTGTAGATAGCCGGGTGCAGGGCTCAAATATAGTTGACAGCATGGGAGGGGGGTCAGGCATACTGTACGTACATTGCACACCTGTGCCTCGGGAGTGCTCCTGCCTTAGCACGCCTAAGCTATAGGTGTATCTATACCTGCCTGGTGACTTTGGGAGGGACAAAAGCAGTAGTGGGGTAGTCAGGGTGAACAGGCTGCACAAACAGGTGATGATCAGCACAATCAGCAGATTACATGGCCAGCCCACACCTGAACAGTACAGTAATGTGAGCAAGCAGCATACACACAGGTTTCTTCTGCACTCTACACCACCGGTGTATACCTGCGGGGACATTTCACAACACAGTCCAACCAAATGAGAAGGGCTGCAGCAGGCAACATAGACCAACATGTGCAGGACACTGAGGGCAGTGAGGATGTGTATGCTGCCGAACAACCCTTACTGGGGTGACATAAGACTTTATAGACCCAGGATGACTTACCAGGGGCTACATGAGCTGGGGATGGTGGAGCACTATGGGGTGGACAGAGACCTCCTACAGCAGCTTGTTGACCTGTGCCTGCCACACCTGACACATCAAACAGGCCAAGGGAAACCCATCACAGTGGATACCACGGTATGTATTGGCCTAGGTATACTAGCCACAGGTACCTCCCACAACACAACTGGGGATATCATGGAGATCTCACAGGCATCTGCATCCAGAGTATTGCACCAGTTCACAGACGCCATGTCAACATATGCTAGTGAGCACGTACATGTCCTCAACACACGTGATTAGTAGACCAGCAATATGCATCTCTTCAACCACATGGCTGACTACCCTGGGGTACTGGGTGCTATAGCCTGCACACATGTACACATCAAAGCAACACCCAGTGAGCGAGGTAGGGCCTACATTCACTGCAGGGGCATACCCTCCAAAAGCTAGGCCATATGCGATGGCCAGGGCATTAGACTGAATGCGTGTGCTGTCTGCCCTGGAAGCTATGATGATTCCGATATATGGAGTCTGACACAGCTGTACTACACCTTTGCCAATATGGACATCCCCTACAGTCTCCTAGTTGGGGATGCTGGGTAACCACTGGTGTCATGGCTGATGACACCCATCAGCAATTCACACACACCTGAACACTCCCACCATAATGAGGCAGATGCGCAGGCAAGACATATAATTAAGCATGTGTTTGGGATGCTCAGGTCACGGTTCTGGTATCTGGACACTTCCAGTGGTGCCAGCAGTATTCACTAGCTACATGCATGCAAATTGTTATGGTATTTGCTATGCTACACAATTTGATCCTGCAGTAACAGTTGCAGCAGAAACAGCATGGGGCAGGGCCACATGGCCCAACACCACTGCCAAGGCCTGTACAGGCACAGTGTGACTTGGCGAAGGAACTACCTGAGCAGGGCCCAGTTGGCGACAGGGCTGTGCACAGTATGACCTGCCCTTGCCAAAGAGGCAACACAAGGCATATGCACTGACACAGTAGGTACCCAGGGATTTCACCCTCTCTGACCCGCACACAGTACAATGGATGCCAAACATTACACTACTTGTGCTCGGCCATGTATAGGAGGTGCACTGTGTGCATCTGACATAGGCAGCCCTCCAGCACTGTCCTCAGGTCCAGAACACTCCCAGGGTACGTCTATCGACCTAACAATTGGCAGTTGTATTAGAATGTGTCTTTACCCGTTGCTATGGTATGTATGTGAGCATGCAAGAGACTTTGGTGGCCGAATGTTATGGCAGCAGACAGTACACGTCCATAGTGGCACCATGACATCTGTAGCACATACGGGGGTCACAATGGTAGCCAGTAGTACACAGGGTGTCCTAACCCACTGCAGATTATGGGCTGAACATCATGTGTGTCCATACAGCCCACACACGTTCCATGCAGCTGGACGGGTGTGGACCAATACAGACAAATGATATACAATGGCCTATGGATATGCCCAATGAATGACCCCAACCCCCAGAGACACACACAGACTACAGCAGGCCAGGCAGTTTGATGTAGGTTGTGAAAGCTAGGACGTCCAACACCACTATGCTGGTATTTAAAGCTGGGATCTGACATACACTGGTATCCCTCCAAACAGCAATTTTGGTAGGTCCACACTCTGACATGGAGTACCTGGCATACCAGTACAGTAGTTGCAGATGTGTACAACTGTCAGCTGTGCCCCCATCCAACGTACACATGTGAGAGTCATGTGCGCCACCCCCAGTGCTGTGTAGGACTGTGGATGTGGTTGGATGTCCCCCCACGCTATGCAGAAATGTAGCAACTGTCAAAGCCACATGACCATTAGTGACCCTGCAGAAACATCATGACACCTGTCTGTGTAGAACGGTGGAGACGGCAACAGAGTACTGACTATCTGGACATGTGACACATGCAATGCAGTTGACCATACTTGGCATGCTCAAACACATGACGGTATGACAGTAATGTCGGTCGACAACATGCGTAACAGTCATACTGGGCATGCTCACACTGATACACAGGACGGCCAGGCCTGCAAACATCAGTGGTCTGGACATATCTGCCAGTACATTGCTATACTGTTGGATGACTGTGCTGTATGGTGTGTGTGTGGTCTATTGTCTGTACATATGCCATGGTGTATTGTTAATTCACATGAGCTATGTGTGCAGGGTACTGCTACCAACACGTGAATAGGACGGTTCTTTGTTTGCAGACAGAACGACACCTTTGGATACGGAGTGGGTAAGGCACATTCTAGCAGGTGTGAGCAGTTCTGCGTGGGTTTGCACAGTGTTAAGCACTGCTGACCTCTGGTTACAGCACCTTATACCCGTTCAGACTCCACATTTCTTTGACAGTGCACTACTGGCATACTGATAGACAAACATGCTTACACCCGCTCGCTCGCCGACATTTGTTCTTACATTTGTCACTCACGCTGGGTGTGTGCGATCCCTTGTGATGCGTATTACATCGGACTACATGACTACAGTATCAGGTATGTCTAACCATTTGGCGACGGCAGGCGTTCGACTGTACGGACTCTGCGGCCTGTCCAGTGACATAATCATATTATATGCATGTTCCTCATACGATCTGCTCCCATCTGCCTGATACATGGAAACCGATACTCTACAATGCTGACATGTGAATGTTATTTTGTTACTACAGCTGTCCACTGGGTCATGCTACCGCATACCTACTGTAAGTTTTGCACCTTTCAGATTTCACGACGGGAGAGTGTAGGAGTAACACCTTTCCAACTTTGCATGGGACAGTCCCTCATTAGGCATATGTCATGTGACAATACCCTAGCCATTGCAACTGTCCTGATTAGGGGACATTCTCTTATTCTACGTGTCTGTAATAGTTGCTTGTTACAGGTCTTTTATACCTGACACATTGATATGTTATATGAAGTAGCATAAGCAACTTGACTGCTGCTAGACTACGTTTTGATTTCTGCTGATATGTATATTTCTGTACTATGCATGGCTGTAGGTATGTTCTGCCCTGGTACATCTGACATTTCTACAGAGCAGGTCCCACTTTGGCCATTCAGAATGGTGGCGGCCCTATAGGTCCTATATGTAGAGCTATCACATGTGTCAAGGCAACACATACCCACAGCCAGTAGTAAACTGACTACCTCAACGGTTTGCATACATTAAGGTTATTCTTGTAGCATTATAATTGCTAATACTGTTTCCTATTACACGTAGCTGTTTCTGATACAACATATTAGTTTCTGACACCACTACACACAATATATGGCCTCCTTTCCCGAACTCACAGGCCATGTGCCATAACATTCATTTTGCAGGACACAACTGCCCAGACGGGTGTGTCCCTCAAAGGCGTATGGGTGGTGAACCTCATCTATTATGCTATCATCTACCTAAGGTGGTCAGCAAATTATGCACTTTCCGTCACTAGCAGACCTCACATATCAATGGGGGAGAATGATCACTGTATCAGGAACACTGCATAACACCCTGTGAGGCACATTTAGATGATTGGTTCTATTAACCAGACACATTGACAGTCACAGAGCATATGTATTCATTCACGTTTGTCAAGGTACATGCTGTTTATGACTCATACATGTTGTCATCTGTCATTACCTGTATTCTGCCACCTGTCCACCTAATATCACTAGTTCTGGAAGTGTTTAGTTGGACTTTGTTACATTCTGATTCATAACTATGGACGTCCATGCTAATCGGGTACACGGTGCTGATATGGTCCCTATGTATTCCCCCGATGGTTTACAGACTATCCGGTAGATGTGCTCTTCAGGTATGGGGGGGTATAGGCATCTACTATGCCCACATAGTAATATTAATGACTTCCACTGGGCGGGCCTACTACATCTCTGCCAACCAGCACCTGCACACTTAAGCCCATTGTTGCATACCCATGGTTCACCTACCTGTTACCCCTCTACAGCACTCATGAGAACTACTTACTGTGAGCGCAGCCGGGGTATGAGCACACCCCTGCACATTACCCAGTCTCCCCGTCTCGGGACACATGTCATACGTTTTGTCAACCCATGTGTTATTACACTTGCACAACCTACTGTTCCGTGTACAGCGACATCCTGCTTGCGTCAATCACTACAGGTTGCCTGTATAGTGAATTTTTGGTGTCCCGCAAGGGACCCTGTTATCCATGTTTAAAGTGTGGACCTTGCAGATCTCTCCCACTGGTACTTTCCTGCTGGTGGTTTGGAATGCAGCGGTGTATTTACCTTTATTGCGTGTCTGTATGTCTGACCGGCCTAGCTGGGCGGTGTGGGAGGTAAAACATTTATTTATTGGACCTCCCAGTAACATATGCCCGGTCTGAACATATGTTACCACTAATTGCTGTAAAGTAACCTAGTTATGTACATGTGTATATCTACAATGACATATATATTTGTTTTGTGTGTATGTGTATATATCAATACCTGTTGTATGTGTATATATATCTGTCTATATATATATGTATATATCTTTGTGTGTGTGTATATATATATATATATATATATATATATATATATATATGTATATATATATATGTGTATATCAAGATATATATATCTATATGTATATATATATTTTTATCTATATATACATCTGTGTGTCCGTTAACCAATACATTTCCCGGACATAGACACTTACACATGCATATTGGGTTTTATCTCTGCTTCAACAGCATACTATTGCCTTAGTCATTATGACATCGACACTTCACTCCGGTGAACTTGTGATCAGTATACTGCACGTTATACAGCGGACAGATGTCGCACGTTTTTCATGTCTGGGGTACTGCTGATAAGTGTGATGTGATACAGTGTCATTCGACCTATTACTCATATGCGCAGCCTATTATTCCTGCTACTGTGTTTGTTTCTGTGCACATTCATATTATTAATGTTAATAGAATGAGTGCTTGTGTTACAGAGATTGTATGTCAACATATTGATGTCTGCATGTAGTTGTGTCTTTCTGCTTTTCCCGGTTTGGGGTTGTTACAGCAGAACTCTGTTTCGCTTATGGTTGGCAGATAGGTTTTACGTTCCGGGCTGCCAACCCTGACGCACAACCTCTGACGATGGTACGCCCATTCACGCATGTCTCCACACAGACGACGCTCTATCTGGGAATCACACCTATGTACTAGCTGACCTCCACGGGCCGCTACATTGCAACCAGCGCAACATACCCTAGCACTCCTGTGTCCATAATCACATATCCATAGTTTCTCCAGCACACCCGTGTTGAGTTTCCATGCATAACAGCCATTATCCACCTGATATCGCAGCCATGACACACCTTTACACATTGCCCTCTCCAGAGCGTTGGGGCCCTACACACATTTTGTACCACCTCATGTATTCACAGGGTCTCCCTCCATTCATATTTGCACATACGTGCCTTTCTTGGTGTTATGGATTACGAATGATTTGCGGGTTACAAGTGTAGGTGGTCACAACACGAACTACATTCCGTCTGTGTATAATGTTGACGTAGCACGTCAACGATGTTATGGCCACTGGTATAACCCTGCCTCTGGTGTGCATAGCGGTGCTCTACTCACACTTGTACAGCTTTATCTGACATACGCTGCGAGCACTTTATAATACCTTACTTGCTCTAGATTCCCTTCACAACCCTTATGTTTGCTTTCGTCTTTCGGTGTTCATTCTTAAATATATATATATATATATATATACATACATATATATATATATATATATATATATATATATATATATAATTGCATATTTCTTTTATGTCTGTGGATATTTATCTATACACACATCTATATATATATATATATATATATATATATATATATATATATATATATAAAAGTTACAGCTGTACAAGACAACATATATTTGCTATGCTACAAGCTACTTACACCTGCACAGGCGCACTTGCATCTACTTATTGTGAGTTACATATGTTTACTGCCACTTCTTTGTGATTACATGTGCCTTATTCCTTATGACAGTACCACTTTGATTGATGGAATCCGGTTTACAGCCCCATGTGAGACACGCGTTCACCTTTACATGTTTAAATGTTGGCTTTACAGCACAGAGGCATTCATTACACAATAAATTAATATGTGCTATAGTCGTACTTGAACCGGGAATGCCTTTACGTTAGGCGGATGCTCTAACCACTACACTATTGTTGTTCTGCCTTATTATATGTATACCCATGGTTCATAGCTACTATAACATATGCCTCACCACTTCACTTACACAGCAGGCATCCATTCTCCTGTTGGGAAAACTGCAGTACTACACTTCTGACATTCCCTATTCCCTACTGCTCTGGACCTGTGCTGCATGTCTACTCACTCCAAGGATATTCCGAACTCCTACGCTTATAGTCCTGGCACATATGTGTGTTTGATTGTCAGGGTGTTCATGTGCTGGTCCAGGTTTAGGCTTGTCTGACTGGTGACTAGAACTTCCCTGTACTTGTTCAAATGTCAGACGTAGCTCATGGACAGAGTTAGTCCCAATTTTAACATTCTACCTGTATTTACAGACGCAGGTGTTTGGGCACCTCTGACCACAGTATTAGGTCGGCACTACATAATATAGGGTGGGGAGTGATTCCACTACATAATACAGGGGGGGGGGTTCCACTGGTGTTTCCCTTCACATTTGACTATTTCATTCATTCATATATATGATAAATATTATTCTGGACATCAGTTATAAATTGCTACAGGTATGCAATAGTCCTGTCAACAAATATGACAGTTGGTTGGTGTACATATGTGTACGGACCTCTGTGATACTCGGGGACTAATTTCTACAGTGACAGGGACAAGGCTATGACAAATCAGGGACAATCACAGACACTTCTACAATATTAGTACTATTAACTTGGAACATGTTGACAGATTCGTATTACTACTTATTTTATGCAGTTAAATGCGTCTATTACTCTTAATTGTTGTCATTAGTCATTCTCATTCAACACCTTTCCTCCAAAGGTCACTGGCTTTGTGAGTGATTAAGAGGTTGGCCAGTTATTGTGAGAATGCTCTAACCATTGGTAGGGTTGCCACATTGTCATATGTACAGGATGGGATATATTTTGGGGACACCAGATTGTTTAGGCCAACACATACCCACGGTCAATGCGGGTTTAGAACATTAATTATTTTCCTAGCCGAGAGCCTATACCTTTAGCACTTTAGTTGTTAGTCTGTTTCTTGTACAAATTACGTATTTTCTATCCTGACATGACTGCTTTAGGCAAATGTTACATGCAGTATGGTACATAGTTATTTCCTACAATCACAGGACATTTGGCATTGTATCATTGTTGGTCAGGACACACCTACCCAAACAGTGACTGTCCCTCACACAGTGGATCAGGGGGTACCCTGTTTACATCAGTGCCATCATCACCCTATTTCCAAGTGTCACTATGCAAATGTGTGCAATATATTCTCTCGATTATTCATGTGGGGACACGTGCATCACGGGCAGGTGTTTGATCCTGGGTAGTAGGTTCTGCATGACCGTCTAGGGCTGGACAGCCTCATGCACCACTACTGCACATTCCACTTGTGTCCAGATGTCTACAGGACTGGACATCGTGTCTTGATACATATTGTGATGTTTACACAAGTTACTTATCCCATGAGGGATATCCAAAAATTTAACAAGACAAATACCGACCATTCTTTTGGCTTTACGAAAATGTGTTGAGGGTTTTACATGCAAGGGATACATAGTTTGCAATCCTGACACTGCCTAGGGTGACACTGCCTACTACATATGAGTAGTGGTCACTATGTGTAGATGTGGCTGCGCCAAGCTAGTAGGCCGAGTATGGCTGGATTTGGTGAATGTTCAGGTATGGGGGCGGGTTGTGTGCTGTGGAGGGGATGATGGGTATTCAATTATGCATCCAGGTGTGTTGCATTTGAATGGGCCGGTTCCATCAGGACCATTCTGTGGGTATGTGCCGTTGACGTTTCTGTACATTTGTATCGCACATTTTAATTTTCATATGTTTGTGTGATTGTATTCTACAGTATGGCCTGTCGGGTTGTATTGCAGATGTGTATACTTGTTCTTTGTGTTTCTTTCTGATTCACCCACTGCTCCCTCGTACACCTCCAGTTCACCTATTCTGCATACAACACAGTCTCACCTTTGAGGATTATACCATTACCCATCCCCCCACACACATATTCCTGACACTCCATCCATCACTGCTTTGGTTGATGGCCCATGACACGGTCAAGGTAACACATTGCATACACTACATATGTCAGGTACCTGTATGGTTGTGTGGACTACCCTGGCATGTTTCACCTTCCACATGCTGTACATCACACACATAGGTACACGCCCATACTTAACTTTCATGACATGGTTGGTACACCCGGGTAATACCCGTTCAACTGTGACACATCCTGACAAGTACGGCTTGGACTGCATATGTGCGGATTTTGGCCGACTGCTATGATCATTGGTAGGGTGCCACCTTTTCACATGTCCAAGATGGGATATATTCCAGACGCATATCCGATTGTACTGGACAACACATACCCACGATCAACACTACGGATAATACTTTTCCTTTCTGCCTACATGTTAACTTATTGTTGTAGCAGTTTATATGCTCCTTCTGTTTCGTTTACTTACTTATTCTATTTCTTGTCACATGTGGTATGTTACATACGGACATACCTATTGTATGTGACTATTACATGCGTTTTGGGATATAATTCTGTCATACGGTCGCTAGATATTTACATTTATCATGGTTTTGTTATGGACACATCTGCCCAGCTGTGTACTCTCCCTCACAATGTGGGACAGCTGGTGACCCTGACAATTGGCCTGGACATAGCTATTGGCAGCACGCTAACATGATGTGTTTCATTTCCACTTGGTATAACTATCTACACTGTGTTGGAATACGGGCACACGGTTTTCAATGTCATTAGTTCGAGGGATGGGGACTCGTTATTCCCTACCATGCATTTGTGTTTGCTTCTTAATTTTGTGTTCGCAGGGACTGTCTTGCATGCTTTGCATACGTTTCAGTATCCATGGACACTGACAGATGTGATTACTATTGCAGGCAAATTGTTATATGCAAGCATTTTAGGTTGCACGTGGACAGTTGACATTTCCACGCCTCCGTGCGGCACTTCGTTATGCCCTATGCACTCGCGCTCGTTTCCTATGTACGTGGCTATGGCGACAGCGCATTTTCATTAATATGCATTTGGCGCTACTGCGCCATCTACACGCCACACGGTCGGCGCAAGCCTAATGCCGGCCTTGCGTCAAGCTTCATGAATCCCAGGGTATGTAAATATATATACATATAGATAGTACCTTTGATTGCCTTGTAAAAGCATTTTATACTATTATTTATTTTGTTAGTACATCTCTTATTTCATTGTATACTACATATTTTACAAATTTTATATACATTGTAACATTTTGTTGGTGTGTTTGTCTAATTACTTTATCACTTGTTTAACCTTGGTGGAGCATGTCTCTCCAGGACTCCATTGAAAATGGACTCCTTCGACCAACTGGACTATCCTGGTAAACAAATTGTAAAATAAATAAATAAATAAATAAAAATTAATTGAAATAAGTTTCTTTTATTAAAAAAATTCAATAAAAAATCTTTATTAAAAAATGTACACTATAATATTATAGGAAACCACTGTGGTTCCAGCTGCAGCAAACACTTTCTACTTGTCACGGCTAGCTTACTGTATTACTAGTACAGATAAATGATAATCCAAAGCACCCGATCTTCTCTGGGTACATGTCCTATTTTGATAGCACAGATCTTGATACTATCACAAATCAAACTTAATCACAAATAACTCATTCTTTCAAGACTTTGCCAATGGAAGCTGTATACAATAAATTACAGATTTAAAAAAATAGACGGGGTTACTGATATCTATGACCCAAATAAATCTGCTCAACATACTATCAATGGGCAAATTGATGTAGGGCTGGTACATGGCATACCTGCAGGTGAAAGTTCTTTATTATGTATACAGCATTGCACACTATAGGGATAAGACTATAAAATGGAGCAAAACCTAGTATTTCCATTGTGTGCACACATTATGCAATTCACATACCACACTTGCAAATTACCCTCCCATGACCTGCATGCGGTCTGGTTCATATGGTATTCCAGCTACATACAATCATACAGTGTTCTGGTTTTGAGAGCAGCTGTCTGTATAGTCATGCTGCTGAGTGCCCTCCAAGAGGAGCTTTCGGATTCCTTCATTGCCATATAATGGTAATAGCCACAGCTTCATCAACATGCTTAATGTGTAAATTCCTTTTAAAATTTCGCTCAAGGAACTTCATGGCAAAATACATTACAACAGGGAAAAAGGAGCTGAGTATGGTATAATGTACCTTACTAAATAGCTACACGTTACTGCTTACTAAGATATATTACACTTGTAGCTACTTAGTAAGGTATATTATATTTGCTACATGTAGCTGCTTAATAAGTTATATTATACATGTAGCTACTTAGTAAGTAATTATGTGATCGAAGAATCTGTTCTGTCATTTATAATAAGTTCTGTGCATTGCTGTGTATTTCCCCAGAGCTTACAAACATAGCTGAAGAAAGCTTTGTGGTTGTCCTTTCACTGAGAAACCATTTCTTTCTTCAAATTTAGCCTTTGAAATATTAATTAACCCTCTTAGCTGCCTGTTTAGATTGGTCAATGGGACTTTTAGTATGTTTGGCTTTGTTCCTCCTACGCTAGGCCAATATTTTTTTTCTTTTGTTGTATAACCAATTCATACTATGATTCCACCAGGGTGGCTTAACTTTTGAGTTTATCTTATTCTTAGTATGAGTGGGCACAGCTCACTCTGTACAGCTATAAATATGGCTATACAGAGATTTTCTAAATAGCTCAGCATATGCTATGGTATTTACTGGGTTTGGAGGTGCTTAGAATTTAAGCCAAGGTGCTGCTTAGTATAGAGAGGTTAGCCTTGGAATACATCCTAAAGTTTTTTGTTTTCGCTGGATAACTGGACTTAATTTTTATTTCAAGTACTACTGCCTTATGGTCAGATCTGATGAGCAAAGACATTATATTGGTTATGGAACATCAGCCTCCCATGTTCATGAGTAGAAGGTCAAGGATGTTTGTACCCTGGTAGAAGAATGGAACAGCTGTTTAAGGGTGTTGGTATTAAAGTTTAGGAATCGCTGGGCTTGTGCATTAGAAGTGTTGTAGGATTCCTAATCTATAGAGGGGTAGTTGAGATTCCTCATGAATATAATATTGGGTTGAACGGTGAGGGACTCTAGTATATTGAAATAGGTAGCATGGGTTTCCTGGGACATGGAGGGGGACCTATAGGTTCCAAGAATATGGAATGACACTTTGCTTATGGTGAGTTGCACATGTATGAGTTCCAGTGGGTGATACACTTTAACTAGTCTGGATATGAGGTTGTTTTTAATATATACTGAGACTCCTCCACCTTTAGTTCCCTTCTGTGCAGTAGCTGGTCTAAAAGTGGGAAAGGCATTATAACCCTGCATTGCTAGGGTAATCTCCTTGACTTTAAACCATGTCTCTGTTACTACACAGATGTCTACACTCTCCAGGGTGAGGAAGTATTGGAGGGAGTGGAGTTTCTTGTTAAGACTTCTAGCATTGAGAAGTACCACCTTCAGATATTCCTTCATATATTTAGTTAAGTAGGTAGGTTTATCAGTTTGGCATTGCTTAAAAAAGGCACTATGGGGGTGGAAAAGGTATTTGCCAAGATCTGAAAGCCTAGAGGGCATAAGTCAAACCACCCCTGACAAAGCAGCATGGTCTGTCAACCATGTCTTCCCAGGCCATCAAATATTGTACCCCTCTGGAGTGACACCAGAAGCTAAACCAGTTGTTAAAATCAATCATTTTCTGCTTGTAACATGGCATCATCCTTGGAGAAGGCAGTAAGCTGCTCAGTGCTAAGCTCATACATGCCTGAGACACATAATCAGCAAGCTCAATAATGTCTTGCTCATATAGTTAAGGGAGGTATGTCTCAGGTCATTGACACCCAGATGGACTATGACAGAGTCATACTAGTACCTGTGGTTCAATGACCTGAGCGCCGGTGTGACTTGACAGATCCTAGCCCTGGAAAGGCAGCTAACTGTGACTCTCTCCTTACTCGGTCTGGTGAGGGGGACATTGGTGTGCCTCACTACAGAATCAACAATGACCAGGAAATGTGGCTGTACACTAGTGTGACTTAAGGGCTTAGTAGTAGAGGCACTGGATACAGTGTTACTATGTGTAGCTATGGGAGATGTTTTAACAGAGTGTTTACATGATAGCTGAGAACCCTTTCTTTGATTGTGCTATGCAGAAGGTCTTAGTGTTTTGGGAAGGGTACCAATAAGTGCCTCAGCATAAGTAGTTTTATGTGTAGGGTCTTTACCCTATCCCCTAGGCATGTTGCAAGCGTCACTGACAACCTCTATAGGATTAGTTTTGGTTGTAGGAGAGAGTTTTGCTTCCACTGTTAAAGTATATTTATACCTCTTGTATACTTTATCTGTTTTATTGAAAATAAGTGGGTTATCAGTGTACATGAGACACTTCCTACAATGCCTCAGAATACCCATCTCAACCAGACTGGTCACAAAGAGAGCTGGGAAGTGCAAATCCATGGCTACTGATATACTAAGGAGGAGAGAGGGAAATTTAAACATTGACTAGGTCAATAAGATGAGGAACGTTGATGAGCAATGTTCATCTATGTGCAAACTAGCTGCTCTAGTAGTTAAACAAAATCTGTCTAGACAGTAATGCCACAAAAGTATAGACCACAAACCTTCCTAATGTAAAATAACTAGTTAGGAGCCCAAGTGCTTAAACCAAAACTAAGACATTTTTAGACTAACAGACATGATAATTCTTCAACCAGAAATTCCGGGCTCAGAAGGAAATAGGTGCTCCTCTCCTGCCTTAAGAGAGTAGACCACAAACATTCCTAATGTGAAATAACTGGTTTGGACCCCAAGTGCTTAAATCAGGTGAAAGACTTAGAATAACAGGCAAAATAAGTCTTCACTAGCAATTTCCAGCTCAGAAGGGTGGAGGCTACCCTCTCCTCTCAAAAGAGTGTAAACCAGAAACCTTCTTAATGTAATATAACTGCTTTGGAGTCCATGTGTTTAAACCAGAACTAAGACACTTTTAGAATAATAGCACAATAAGCCTACATGTAGCTACTTAGTAAGATATAGTATACATGTAGATACTTAGTAAGGTGTATTATTACTAATTCCTATTAGCACTTAAACATGTTCTAAAGGAATTCTTAACCAAATCCTGGAGCTGCTCCAGCAGTATAACTAAACATGCAACTATAACTTAAAAATTAAAATGTCAGCTTTTAATCTGTAAGACAGGTTACATAACTGTCTCAAAATGCATCATACACTACCCAGTTATTTGTCCCAGTCCCTTTCAATAAACACATCACACCGAATGACATTTGATGATCTTTATTGAACTTCCATGAGCATAATTTTGTTAAACCATATTTATTGATTACAACTAAACATAATATAGCTGATTCTAATCACATCATAAACATCCATGTGATGTTAATCAGAACAGTGTGACCTCACTCATCCTGACCCAGTAGACAGTGTCCATGCCTCCACTCACTTACTTTACTTATGCATCAGTGTCCCACCACTCACTGCATATTACCATTTATTGAATTACAGATCCAATCCAATAGGCAGGGTCATTACCTCAGCTCGCTTATTTAATTATGAAGCAGTGTCCCATCACTCACTTCATTTACCAGTTCCAAATGCTCACTTTCCTTTCCAAACTCACTGAAATGAACATCCAGTACCAGAGTGGGAACGGGAGAGAGCAAGAGTGTCCCTCTCCTCTGAATGCCAGCCTATCCAGGCTGTCCCCCCTCCCTCCTACCAAAATTTTTAAACCTAACTGTGAAGATTGGGTAGAGATGGGTGAAGGCTGTCAGTCTAGCCAGATAGAATTGTGCAGATAATTCTATCATTTTTAAATGTGAAATGTTGAACTTAAAACAATGTGGCAACATTGCCATCTGCTGTAAGGAAAACTAAGTCAAGAAATTTCAAATCTTTCTTTTGAAGTTAAAATTATTTCACATCTATCATTTGATCTGTAGAGCTCGGAGTCAGTCTGCCTGAGCTAGCACATTCTTTCTATTGTTTTAAGGCTAAAGTTAATTACCAGAATTTACATGTGGAATGTCCTTTGTTGCTCTAAGTGTAAAAAATGTAAATGCAGTTTCTGTGTGGCCTGGGAACCAAGAATGTGTAAAATATGATGTAATGTTTAGCAGAACTGCAGTTTCAACTTAAACAGTGAGAACCAAAGATTATTAAGTATTTTGATCTTGGACATCTAACTCAGCGCTGCCTGTTGTCTTAAGTAAGTTATCTTAGAAGTGTGTTTTCTTGTAAAAATAGTTAGGACTATAAAGATTAGACTAAATGTTTTTCTGTTATGTCAGAACTGTACTACTTAATTATTTTAAGTTTCTGTGTGATCTCTGAACTCTTGAATGGCACTCTGGTGTAGTATTGTCTTGTGTTTTCATCATTTATTATTAAATATTTTTAAACACTTTCAACTGTGGCTGGTTTATGCAGAGATAATTTAAGCTCTAGAGTACATTGCATGCTTATAAGTGATCCTGTAATAAGCCCTTCCAATAAGCCTTGGTTGTTTAAGTTACACTACTATTGGATAATAAAATTGCACAGTAATAATTGGACACCCTTTTTAAGGGCCTTTGGGTAGATGATAATTATTAGCTGGTGGTGCCAGTAATTGCTACCATATAGTCCGGGTACAGGGGCACAGCTGGAGAATCTGTGTCAGCCTTTCCCAGGAATGTCTGTGAAGTTGTATAAATATTTATCTCAAAGTGTGTGTGTGTCAGCTACTTGGGCAGGGACATGAAGCACTGGTTGGACAGAGAGGATACTGGAGATTTTAGCTTGCCAGCCAGGCTGAAATCTGGACCCTAAAGCTGTGCCATTGGGGAGTCTTATTGGGGAGCTGGGGAGCAAAGGAGTGACCAGCCCCAGAATGACTGTGATCTCTGTCTGCTCTTAAGGGAAATTGCACTTTACTGTGTGTATTTGTTATCCTTTCCTCATATGAGACACACTATGTGGTTTGCATCCACATCACATATTAAGTAGTTGGCAAATACTAATTGGCTTGTAGTGGTGTGGGTAGAGTGAATCCTGTAGCTTATGTACAGTGATCTCTGAAGGTGTTTTGTACTCTAAATAAGCCACACAGTGAATACTCAGAGTTCAGATCACAATTGTTTTATTTCTTTTGTTAGCTTAGTTAGTCAGGGTGAGCAGGCAGCATGTCAGCAGAGGAGTATGGAAAGCTGAAAAGGAGCCAGCTGGTGGAGATGTGCCAGGCTAGGAGACTGGTGCATGGAAACCTGACTAAAGCAGACCTGATTGCAGCCTTGGTTACAGCTGCATTGGAAAACAGCATCCAGGAGGACAATCAGACTGGCAGTGGAGATACAATATCCTCGGCGAATGGACAGCTCAACCTTTCTGCGAAGGACAATCAGACTGGCAGTGGAGATATAATATCCTCAGAGAATGGACAGCTAAACCTTTCTGCAGTGGACTTAAAAATCCAGCTGGAGCTAAAGAGACTTGAGTTGGAGGCCAGGCATTTGGAGATAGAAGCTGAAGAAAATGAGCATCAGAGGAGGCATGAGAGGGAAATGCTGACTCTTCACTAGAGTCATGGAGGTAATGGGGAAGGGAGTAACTGGATCTCAGAAGCACAACAGGTCAGTAAATTTAAAGAGGGGGGATATTTTTGATAGTTTCATTGATATGTTTGAGAGGGTATGCAAACAGTATAGTGTTGACTAAAGGCTCTGGGTACAGTTCCTGACCCCCTTACTCCATGTTAAACTGTAAATGCATTGGCTAAAATGTCTGACATTGCATGTTTTGATTATACTGCTGTAAAAAAATGTATTTTAGAATGCTTTAAGCTAACACCTGAAATGTATAAGAGAAAGTTTCGTGAGCATAGATGCAAGGCAGATGAAAGTGTGTGTGAATATGTTGCTGAACTGAGCACTTATTTTCATAGCTGGGTGAGTGGATGTCAGGTCACCACTTTTGAAGGGCTGGTAGACCTTTTGGTGAGGGACCAAACCCTTAGCACTTTGCCTGAGGACATTAGGATCTAGTTAGCTGATAGACAATGTGCTACTTCAGATGAGTTGGGGGGGAAGGGAGACCTATATCTGGCCAGCAGGGCAGCCCTGCACAGGAAGCGGACCCCCAGTACTGCTCATGGGTCTAAAGGAACCCATGGTGGGCAGCACAGACTGCCCCAATAGAAACTGCCAGTAGCAGGGAAAGTCACTAGTCCAGGTACACGTCCAGGAGCTAGGGTTAAATGTTTTGAATGCAACCAGTTGGGCCATGTGGCATACAGGTGTCCATGGAGGCAAGGCAGGGAACCAAAGGTGAGGGAGCCAGTAAGTGGAAAAGACAAAATGCCAGTAGTAGGTTGTCTTGAGACAACAGGGATACTAAACTGCCCTGCTGCAGATGTCCTGAGCGGGAAGAATTTGGATGAGGCAGTACCATGTGCTTATGCAGTTATACACAGTGAGGCTAGGAGACAAGCATGTGGGTCTGGTAGCTTGGGGGAGACCCAGACAGGCTGCATACTTGCATCCAGGACTGCTGAGGTGGTTACTTCAGAGAGTGAGCTACGCTGTAGCAGTGAGACTAAAGGTGAGCATCAGCTGCTTGTGGGTACTGATGTTCCCTTGGACAGAGTGACTGTAAAGGTAGAGGTGAGTAGTAGTACCCAGGCTGACAGTGGGGCACCACTGTCAGAGGATGCCAGACTTCCTGTGGAAGGGGAGCTGGGAAGGGTTACAAGGAGAGAGCTGAGACAGGCTCAGCTCTCAGACCCTACATTGCAAGGCTTGAGGCAGGTAGCTAGGGAGGCACCTGATTCTCAAGGAAAGGGGGAATCTGTATACTGGGACAAAGGGTTACTATGCAGAGAGTGGACCCCTGAGGGATGGCTAGAAGGTGAGAGAGTACAGCAGTTGGTAGTGCCTAGAGCCTACCATCTGGTGCATCTAGCCATAGCCCATGATATTCCCTTTGCAGGTCATATGGGCATAAAACATACAAAGAGGCATATTATGCAGAACTTCTATTGGCCTGAAATTTCCAGAGATGTAACAGGGTACTGCAGGACCTGTGAGCAGTGCCAAACAGTAGGCAAGGCAGGAGACAAGGTGAGAGCTCCTTTGATGCCTTTATCTGTGATTGAAGAGCCATTTCAGAGGGTAGCTATGGATATTGTGGGTCCTCTGAGTACCCCAAGTTCCACAGGGAAAAGGTATATCCTAGTGGTAGTGGATTATGCTACACGATACCCTGAGGCAGTGGCTTTGTCCTCCATTGAGGCAGAGAAGGTGGCAAATGCTTTGTTAGAGATTTTCAGCAGGGTGGGTTTCCCCAAAAGAAATACTGTCTGACAGAGGTGAAAATTTCCTGACAGACCTGCTGGCTTATCTGTGGAAGTCCTGTGGGGTGAAGCACATGAAGACCACCCCCTACCATCCCCAGTCTAATAGTCTTGTTGAGAGGTTAAACTCTACAATCAAGTCCATGCTACGGGCATTTGCAGAACATTTTAAGCGGGAGTGGGACAAATATTTGCCCCATCTGTTGTTTGCTTACAGAGGTTCCCCAGGAATCCACAGGTTTTTCACCCTTTGAGTTGCTGTATGGACATAGGGTGAGCGGACCTCTAGATTTAATTCGAGAGTAGTGGGAAGGTAAGTGTGAGTCTCACAAGGACTCTGTTGTGGCATATGTCCTAAAATTCAGGACAAGGCTCAGGGAACTCATGGGCTTGGCCCAGGAGAACCTGGCAGAAACCCAACAACAGAAAAAGGTGTGGTATGACAGGAATGCTCGATCTAGAGAGTATGCTGTGTGGCAGCAGGTAATGGTTTTCATTCCTGTCAGACACAACAAGCTGCAAGCAGCTTGGGAGGGTCCCTATAAGGTGGTAAGAAAGGTAAGTGATGTTAACTACATGGTGGAAGTTCTAGGCAGATGGCAGGGGCACAAATTGTACCATGTTAACATGATGAAACCTTACCATGATAGGGAGGCCCTTGTGCTGAACATTTGCAGTGGATTGCAGGAGGAGTATGAGGGAGACCTGGGGAGTGATCTCCTCAGTGAGGCTCTGTCTAACACCTCAGTGGAAGGGGTAGCAATATCTCAGCAGCTATCTCCTACCCAAGTTCGGGAAATCCAAGCAGTGTTGCAGGAATTTGGGGACATGTTCACTGGGAAACTATGGTGCACCCACCTGGTGCAGCTTCAGGTGGATACAGGACCACAAAGGCCTATTAGGCAGATCTTTTATAGGGTACCTGAGATTGCCAGACAGACTCTGAGGAAAGAGGTACAGGAGATGTTGGAACTAGGGTTGATTCAATAGTCCAACAGTCCCTAGCCCCCCCCCCCCCCGTGGTGCTGGTGCCAAAGAAGGATGACAGCACCAGGTTCTGTGTGGACTGCAGGAAATTAAATCGTCACATACAGTCAGATGCTTACCCCATGTCTAGGACAGGTGAGACCCTAGAGCAGCTATATGGGGCTAAGTATCTTACAACCACTGATCTTACCAAGGGTTACTGGCAGGTGTCCTTGACTCCCAGTGCTAGAGAGAAGTCAGCCTTTGTGACTCCTTTTGGCTTGTACGAGTTCACAAAGATGCCGTTTGGGATTAAGAATGCCCCAGTGACTTTCCAGAGGCTGGTAGATCATATCCTAGCAGGAGAAGGAGGGTTTGCCTAGATGATATTGCCATCTACAGCCATTCCTGGCCAGAGCACCTTCAGCATGTCAGGGAGGTGTTGGGCAAACTACAGAAGGCAGGGTTGATCATTAAGCCTAGCAAATTTCAGGTGGGTATGGCAGAGGTCTCCTACCTAGGACATAGAGTGGGGAGTGGTAAGATAAGGCCATAATCTGCCAAAGTGGAAGCCATTCAGGCATGGCCTGCAACTGTTGCTAAAATGCAGGTGAGGACATTTGTAGGGACAGCAGAGTACTACAAAATGTTCATCCCCGGTTATAGTACCATAGCTGCTCCCCCTCACAGACCTGACAAGGAAGAACAGGCCAGATAAAGTAGTGTGGGCCCCAGCAGGCATTCCAGAAGCTTAAATAAGCTTTGGGAGGACCCCCTGTGTTAGCCAGTCCAGATTACAGCACAGAATTTGTTGTACAGGTGGATGCTTCAAACCATGGGTGGGGGCTGTACTTAGCCAGATTTCTTCAGAGGGAGAAGAGCACCCAGTGGTTTATCTCAGTCATAGGCTCCACTCCAGGGAGGAATGCTATGCAGCTGTAGAAAAGGAATGTCTAGCCATAGTGTGGGCACTGCTGAAACTTCAGCCTTATCTGTATGGAAGAAAATTCACTGTTATGACAGATCACAGCCCTCTAACATGGTTAAACAGAGTCAGTCAAAAAATGCCAATTTGCTAAGATGGAGCCTGGGGTTGCAAACATATGATATGTCAGTGCAGCACCACAGTGGGATTAGCAATGCCATTGCAGATGGGCTCTCAAGACAGGGAATGGGGTGGGGTACATTCAGATAAACCTAACCCTCTCAAATGGCATTTCTCAAGGGTCACTTGAAAAACTAGCTTGAGTTCTTCGGGGGGGGGGGGGTATGAAGATTGGGTAGAAATGGGTGAAGACTACCAGCCTAGCCAGATAGAATTGTGCAGATAATTCTATCATTTGTAAATGTGAAACATTGCCATCTGCTGTAAGGAAAACTAAGTCAAGCATTTCAAATCTTTCTTTTGAAGTTAAAATTATTTCAAATATATCCTTTGATCTGTAGAGCTTGGAGTTAGTCTGTCTGAGCTAGCACATTCTTTCTATTGCTTTAAGGCTAAAGTTAATGATCAGAATTTACATGTGGAATGTCATTTATTGCTCTAAGTGTAAAAGAATGTAAATGCAGTTTCTGTGTGGCCTGGTAACCAGGAAGGTGTAAAAGATGATGTAATATTTAGCAGAACTGCAATTTCAATTTAAACAGTGAGAACCAGAGATTATTAAGTATTTTGATCCTGGACATCAAACTCAGCACTGCCTGCTGTCTTAAGTAAGTTATCTTAGAAGTGTGTTTTCTTGCAAAAATAAGACTATAAAGATTAGATTAAGTGTTTTTCTGTTATGTCAAAACTGTACTACTGAATTATTTTAAGTTTCTGTGTGATCTCTGAACTCTTGAATGGCACTGTGGTGTAGTAGTATTGTCTTGTGTTTTCATTATTTATTATTAAATATTTTAAATACTTTCAACTGTGGCTGATTTATGTAGAGATAATTTAAGCTCTAGAGTACATTGCATGCTTATAAGCGATCCTGTAATAAGCCCTTCCAATAAGCCTTGATTGCTTAAGTTACACTACTATTGGATAATAAAATTGCACAATAATAATTGGACACCCTTTTTAAGGGCCTTTGGGTAGCTGAAAACTATTAGCTTGTGGTGTCAGTAATTACTACTGTATATTCTGTGTATAGGGGCACAGCTGGATAATCTGTGTCAGCCTTTCCCAGGAGTGTCTGTGAAGTTGTATAAATACTTATCTCAAAGTGTGTGTGTGTGTGTGTGTATGTGTGTGTGTGTGTGTGTGTGTGTGTGTGTGTGTGTGTGTGTGTGTGTGTGTGTGTGTGTGTGTGTGTGTGTGTGTGTGTGTGTGTATGTGTGTGTGTGTGTCAGCTACTTGGGCAGGGACACAAAGCACTGGTTGGACAGAGAGGGCACTGGAGGTTTTAGCTTGCCAGCTAGGCTGAGATCTGGACCCTATAGCTGTGCCATTGGGGAGTCTTATTGGGGACCTGGGGAGCAAGGCAGAAACCAGCCCCAGACTGACTGTGATCTCTGTGTGCTATTAAGGGAAATTGCACTTTACTGTGTGTATTTGTTATCCTTTCCTCATATATGAGATGTCCTCTCTGGTGTTAGTGGTGAGGATTGTGGCTCCTTGATTGCTGGGCCAGGGCACAGGCATCACACTAACTACCAATAAAAGAAAAGCTAAGCCAAACATCATTCGGTGTACCACATTTACCCAAAACCAAACTGGATACTTATCATCAACCCAACACCCTGTCATATAAATACCCAAAAGCCACCAATTGACTAAAAGATTAAAATAATCCTATGATCCTTCTCCAATAGTAAAATAATCATACTTTTGTATGACTTCTGTACCTTAAGTAACTCTCATTCACTCTAACTACCAGTAATAGCATCATAAGGAATCCCGAGCAATAAGTGCCAAAGTCATTACCGAACACTAAACCCAAAGCCATGTGGTCATACCAGGCAATTGCCACCAACATGCCTAGCTGTAACCTTATTTCCCCCAGTGTATATAATAAAATTGAAATTTCCTTTCAAAATCCAGCTATGTAATATAAGCAGAAAACATAATAACCAATCTAACATTTGCTGACACAGAAACCACCTTCTAGATGATTAAAATACCTCCATCACATAAAGTGCCATATAAGCTATAATCCCATGAACCTCCATTTCCCAACTCCAACCCCGGCAACAAAAACTTATCTTAATAACTAAAGCCTATCAAACTTCACATCTATAAACCTACCTCAACCCTTGAAGCCAATAACCACCGATCAAGATTCAGTAAGTTCAGCTAGCCTTGTCACCCATGCAATTACAGTACCCTCAGGTAAGTCCTCCCCCACAACAGCCTATCTTGCCAATAGCAAAAGTCTTTCAATCATCACACTTTCCACCTACCCAACCATCCAAAACACTGAACTGCTGACCAAGATGTAGTAAGTTTACTTAACCTTGTCACCCATGTAACTACAGTAGTTGCCTCAAATTATTACCCCATACCCAGAACGACCCAAGTAAATTGGCCAAATGCAACTCCAGGACTCCAAAAGTTTAACATACTTAATCTGATACTTGTCCTTGGCTTCTACCTTAAAGCTTTTCCTCCCTTAAGATACCTATGCAGTTAGCAAGGAATTGAAACCTGGCCTACATCTGCAAAGAAACCCAAAAAACATGTCTTGCTTATGCCTTCCAACTTCTATGATGACAACAAAGCACCCAGTTCCAGGAACATCCCAAAAGCACCCATGTACCTGCGATGCTTCTTGAAACCCGATCTACAAATAAGTGAAATGATGCACATGTCACTCTGTCTAAAAACCTTAACCTGGTATGTGACATTACCATTACCTACTTGAGGGACAAATACAAACAGAAAGACCATACAGCCCACAAAAAGGCAAGCAGTACAGGCCCTGAACCCCTTCAACACAACCTCCCTAAATAAAACCTGAGGCTACACCACAAGATAACCCTCTACCATGTGGAAGTTTGGGACAATAATCTGATGTACCCACAGAGGCAACCATTTTTCACTTGGTCCACTTCAAGTTTCAGGTTTTTTTTTTGAACTGTAACTTATGCCAGCGCATAGTGACCATTAACTTCCAGTCACTGTGATAGTCACATTCGTAAGCATGCTGGAACATTGGTGACATTCTTGATGAAGTTCCTGTCATATTTTTCAGTCATGCTGTTCTGGTGATGGGAAGGCACAGAAGACTCCCGTACACTAACCCAGCAGAACCGAGCCATAAAAGGTCTGCCTCTTTAACATGCAGTAGGTCCTGGCACCTCTCCTACTGCACTGTAAGGTGAGAACGGAATGAAATAAATAAATATGTTAAGCCTGACCCTGACTTAACCCTCCCCCCAGGGCCATTAGTGGCCCACATGCATGCACAACTGACAACCTTCTTCACGGGAAACTCGCAGCCTGCTAAACAAGCACTCATTCTCTTCAAGCAACTATTGCTGCAGGAAGACTCCTCCATTCCCTAATGTACTATCGCTACTGAACAAGAAGGAGAAAACAGGCCTGATTTTGTTTTTTTCCATTGGTTTAGAAGCATATTTTTTTTTAATTTCATTTTACTTTACATTTGTTAAACGGGTTAGTCTGGCTGGGCAGAAAGCCCTTTTTCAGCAGTGACCCGGGGAGAAAAGCTCCATTAGAGTACAAAAGTAACAGTTTAGTGTACAGATTACACATCATATTCTAACAATAGAGTAAGGAAAAAAAACTATTTACAATATTTACATTACAGTCAAGATTAAACATTAGTTTAGCAGTAAGGCATAGTATAGAAGTAAACTGTGAAGTTGAGTGGTGGTAATACAGGGGTGGTTTAAGAATCAAGAATAGGAGAGAGGGAGGGAGGTTGGAAATAAGAGGCAGTGGGAAAAAGGGGTTAGAGGAAGGAGCTAGACATAATAGGGGTGATATATAGGTACAATTAGATTTGAGATAAAACTGGCGGTTGAGGATAGAAAACGTGGAACTAGAGGAGAGAGGTATGTAATGTAGAATAGTATGAAGGTTAGAGGAGAGAGAAAGAGGGAGAGAGTGGATTTTGTTTACAGTGGCTGACTGCAGTGGCAGTACCAGTGATTTTTGAGGTGTTCCTTTAAAGCTGCTTTGAATAATTTTGGGTTGGTAAGGGACCTTATCTCTTGAGGCAGTTTATTCCAGGACATGGATGGGTGGTAGCTATAAATTTTACATTCAGCTTTAGTTTTGGGTTTGTAGATTTGGAGTAACTTTTGGATAGAGCTTCTTAGTTAGCTGGAGGGAGAGTAGTAGGAGATGAGTGGCATGAGTGTTGAACAATATGAAGGCAAGTAAAGGATAGAGTGAATAGAGTAAAAGTTGGTGAGGTAGTTCTAACCAGTTCATTAGTTTTAGAGAGATGCAGTGATGGGATTTGCTGTTTTGATGTCCTGCAAAGCGAGCGATTTTATTGTAGGTGGTTTCAAGTTTGGTGATAAGGGTAGAGTCGAGATTAGTAAGGATCTGGGAGCCATACATAAGACTGGGTAGGAGGTACAATTGAGAGAGTGTAATCTTGACTTCAGAGGAAAGGAATTTTTTAGATCTGTAGAGGAGTCCGAGTTTTTGATGGGTCTTTTTGATACAATTATTGATATGTATATCAAATTTCAATTGATTGTCTATGGTAATTCCTAAGAGTTTGGTGCTAGGTTCTACTTGTATGGGAGTGTTGTTAAGAGATAGAATAGTGAAAGCTGATTTGGTATAGGCCAGATTTTTTGGGAGGAACAGTAGCAGTTTGGTTTTCTTCTGACTGAGTAAGAGCTGATTATCAGTTAGCCATCTTTCGATTGAGTTAAAGGCAGTTTGGGTGGCAGAATGGAGTTTAGAGAGGGAGCTGGCTGTAGTAGTAACGGTCGCGTCATCAGTATATTGAACTAATGAATATTGAGGGGAGGAAGAATAGAGTTTGTTTGCGAAAATATTAAACAGTAAAGGCCCTAAAATAGAGCCTTTAGGAACACCCATTTTGACTGGTAGAGGTGGTGAGAGTGCAGACTGCCATTTTACAGATTGAATTTGATTGGAGAAGTAGCTAGAGAACCATGAAACAGCTTCAGTGGAGAAGTTAAGTTCTTGTAATTTGTTTAAAAGGAGAGGATGAGAGACAGTATCAAATGCCTTGGACATATCCAGAAATAGTCATGAAACTAGCTTGTGGTCATCCCTGGCAAGAGAGACTGTGTGGAGAAAGGATAAGAGTGCTCTGGTAGTGCTATGTCTGGGTCTGTAGCCATGTTGAGTAAGAGTTAGAAGGTTATGTTTGGTAAGATATTGCATGACTTGTTTGTGAACACACTTTTCGAGAACTTTGGAAAGAGAGGACAAGATAGCAATGGGACGGAAGTTCGAGATATCTGAGGAGTTGCCGCCTTTGTGTATTGGAAGGGTGTGAAACTGCTTCCATATAGTTGGGACTTTTCCTTCTGTGATTGAGCAATTAATTAGAATAGATACTGGTAGAGCAACAGACTCAGATGCTAATTGGAGAAAGTTAGGAGGAATTTTATCTGTAGATGTGGAGCAGGGTTGTAAGTTGGATAGTTGAGTCTTGATAAAGGAAGTTGCCACTGGTTTGAGGGAGAAGGTGTTTGAGAGGGATGTGGTAGAAAGAGGGCTTGTGACAGGAGGGTTTGGAGGTGACAGTGAGTTAGGCTTTAATAGATTGGATATGGAGTCAATAAAGTAGGAGTTAAATAAGGAAGCAATTTCTTTGGGTGTTTTGTCTGGGGATGGATTTGGGGAAGAAGGATTGCCTGGGTGCAGTATCTGGTTAATGGAGTGCCAGAATTTTTTTTAGTTTGATTTTAGTGCAGAAAAGTCCTTTTTATCTTTGTTTATGTATTTCTTTGTTAAGTTCCTAGCTTCTAGTATTTTTGCAGATCATTAGAAAGTTTAGTTTGGGACCAAATTTTCCAAAGCTTGTCTCTGTTTTTCATAAGGTTGAGAGTAGTTTTGGACAGCCAGGGTGAAACTGTAGATCTGATGCATATGGTACGAATAGGAGCACGAGAGTCTAGAATGCCTAAAAAGGTAGAGTAGAAGTGAAGGACAGCTTCATCTAAGGAGAGGTATTTTAGAACGTCCCAATTAACTTTAGAGAGAAGGGTGTTAAGAGTGCCAGAGTTAAAGTTAGAGAGTTTGCGGCAGGTGATGTATCTGGGTGGCTTAGAAAGTTGGGGAGAGAACCTAGTAACTTTTATTGGTGAGTGTTTTTTTTAACAAAGCTGCTACCAGTCTATGCTACAGTCCAGACTACAAGATTAAGACCAAACAGTATAAGATTGAACCATATCTCATAAATAAGCTTCTAAAATTCAAGTACCGAAAACACAAACAGGGATTAAGCAGTGACACAATATGCTAATGAAGATTATGCATGAGGACCTACTGAAGCACACTCCTTCCTGAAACTAGTCAGACCAGTTAGAGGCTTGTGCCTGATAACACTGACTTTCCAATGAAACTTGTATTTAAATAGTTCCAACCATTTCAATATTTGCTGAACTATGAAACAAGTCTAAACTGAATAATGCAGTTTAAAATTTACCATATCAACCCCCCCCCAAACTGATTCAGATCTGCTCTTGCAAGCCAGCGAACAGCCATACTACTATACCTATGAAATCGCTCATTCCTACACCTAATAGGCAGTCTTTGTGGATGGTTCCCAATCCGTGAAAAATGCAGTCTCCACTCTACCCTGTCAAAACTAGCACTGCAGCTAAATCCATTAGTGCTATACCACCACTGAGTGACAACAACTGAAACGAGGCAAGTAGACCTGAAATTCTTAATTTTAAAGTAAATGACTCACTTGTTGCCTAGTTCATGACCCTGCCTGCATGATGTGAAGTCTGAAGCTCCATCCATTCTCAAGCCCCCTCCCCATTTTACCTAACTTTATTTAGCTCGTAAACTTCTTTTTTTTTTGAGGACCCAACCAAAACACAGGATGATCCAGAAACTCCTCAATGTGGAGTCCCAAGGCCCCATGCTGACATCACAGAGTGAATTTACTGAAATAAAGCAACTTTACAAGTCTCAGAAAACCACTAGCATGATGAGGGTAAGTTGGCAATACCTCAAAACTCCAATCCA
This sequence comes from Protopterus annectens, assembly GCF_019279795.1. NCBI lineage: Eukaryota > Metazoa > Chordata > Ceratodontiformes > Protopteridae > Protopterus > Protopterus annectens. The sequence continues at coordinate 1,587,511,524 of NC_056732.1, read as the reverse complement.
TGTAGCAGGAGGCAAACTGTGGGCCCAGACTTAACATTAGGACAATGAGTATGTAATGGATTGAAATTATGAGGCAAACTGTCACCTTCAATGGAGAAAGAGGGAAAAAAACCCACAAAAAACATCAAGGGACTCCACATACTCAGACCACCCTGGCTCATCCCCAACTCACTCCCAACTCTGCAATAACATGCACACAACACAATCAACAATAGCACCACAACATAACCCCAGACAACAAACAGAAGGAAAACTATCCTTTGTTATTATGCACTACCCACCTCTTCCATAGCAGACTCCACCAAGGCCTACCTGACCACCCCAATATCTCCAGATTGTCTCAGACAGACAACTCGCAGATTGCAAGTTCACGTCAAAATGTGGATTCCCTACCAGTTACACTTGCCTAAACCCCTTAAGCCACTCACTATTCTTACCTCATTTCCTCCCAAACATCCCAGATTCCCATTTAACCCAATCCTACCGCCTTAACTTCTACTAATATATTTATCTAACCCCCCCCTCCCCAAATATGTCCCTGGACAAATTGGTTTGTTACCAAACCTCATTTTTTTCTAGTAATGACTTTGCATCAGACATTGTTGATCTACTTCTAATTGTTTTCCACAACAGCATTTTTCAAGTTTTCCTTTTTAGCCAGTTAGAAATAAATGATGTATTTCTGTTTCTAGGCATACATGGATATTTAAGCACTGCATCTAATATCAATAACTTAATAACTCCTGACAGGGCTCATGCTAGCTCAAAAACTTAAGTAATTGCAAAACCTATCTTTGTCCAGTGGATCAGTGGTTCAGCAATTCAATGCTGACCAAACATCTCACTAGAGATCATTATTCATCTCTCTGTCTCTCTCTCCACTTACTTAATGGCCAATATACTGTACCATCTCACCAAACCATGAATCAACTTTATTTTTAAACACATTAATACATTCTGCTTCTCTAATTTCTAATGGTAGGGATTTCCATCTTTTTCCCACTCTATATTGAAAGTATTTACTTCCAGGACAGGATTCATGAAGCCTCCGTGTAAGAGTTAACTCTTACACAGAGGCTGCAGTTAAACAGAGTGATGTCAGCATGCTTTGCATATTCATGAGAGCATGCTGAATCACACCTAAGGCTAACACGGTCCGTGTAAGACAGTAGGGGGCGTGTCCGTAGGCCGAGCCCTGTAAGCGGACACGCCCCCAGAAGAGTAAAAGTGCCCAAAGTAAACACCCACAACAGAGTCCACGGAAATGTGAATAAACACAACACAGCACATGCCCCCACAGACGATGAACAGAAAATATATAAATAAACATGTTATATATTTTTTTAAATTGTAAAAATGTTTAACCGTGAGTGCGTTTGTTTGCGCGGGCGTGCCCGTAGTGCAGCTACAGTTAGCAGTCAGTGGGAAAGCATATAAAAACTAAATATGCAAAGTAAGCCAAGAAGCAATAGCATAGCGGTAGAGATGTTGGCTGAAGAGCAGGCATTCATGGTTCAAGCCCCCACAACACCAATTTTTATTTTTAGCAAAATAAGCATGAAACAAGTCCCTGACAAATATGTACACATAAAACCACATTTTATGTAAAATGTAATGAAATAGCCCATTTATATTGAAGAAATGTGAGGTAACAAAAGAATAAAAAATGCCAGATGTGCCCATAGCTGAGCTACAGTTTAACAGGGTGAGTGCATCTGCCCGTACGTGAGCAGTGGTTTAACTGGTGCAAAATGAGTGCCCGTAGCTGAGCCATGGTTTAACACACTGCATCTAAGTGCCCCTAGCTGAGCTGAGCATAATATGCATGCCGATAGCCAAATGAGGCTTAAACCAGAGTACCCCGTTTGCGCGGAGCTGCGCACCATGCAAACAAGCTAACCGACGGGCAACGTTGAGCAAGCCGTATCAAAACTGCCTTTACACAGACACACCCCTCAGCATGTCTAGACAGTCATGAAAAATAAAAAGTAGTGGCCAGGTTCGAACACAGGATACTATACACCATAGTCAAGGTACCAAACCACTAAGCCATGACAGCAGTACCTATACATGCAATAATAGCTAATATATAGGAGTGAATACAAACTGGAGCATGACAATGCAGGTTTACTGAAGTTGATACAATTCCAAAATGGCCAATCACAGATATGTGCGGGAAAACGGACTATATAAGCCCCATAGGCGGGAATATACAGCATAAACGATTGTAGAACTGAACTGCAGGCAGAATGACAGGAGTAGGAGAGGGTAGCTGCTTTCGAGCGCAGAGGTGGGGTGTTGAGGAGTCCAGGTACATGGTCTGGCTCCTAGTCCACAATCATGAGGCCCAACTCATGCAGGGCCAGGTCCTCTGGGGAACATACAGAGCTGAGGCGTGGGACCGGTTGGCTTATGATCTCACCAGTGCCACAGGGATTCCAAGGACTGGTGAGCAGGTCCGTCACCACCATGCGGACCTGAAGAGACGCAAGCAGGACCAACTGAACCTTTGGATCCAGGAGGCCCGGCAAACGCTCAACGCCCCACTACTGAGTAAGTTACATTTAATTATGTATGTAAGAAATTAAACTAGCTGATATTATGGAGATGTGTATTCCAATATTACTTCATTTATATTACAGCTGCAGGTGTCCGTTCTGCGAACCGCAAAGCCTATGGCGATAGGCTGGTGCGGTTGCGCCACCAGGCAGGTCAGTAATCCACTACCAGTAACTGTAAAGAAATATAAAAGTATGACAGTCAGCAAAAGAGTGCAGTGTAGTCACTAAGGAATAAAATGTGCAAGTAACAGTGTGAATGTGTCTGCAAGTATTGCTTGATTACAAAAGTGTGTTTCAGCCTGTAAGCCCAACAGAAAATTGAAAATGTCTGACATAAATTCTGAAATAAAAATGCCCCACCTGTAAGAAAATAGTACACAACCTGCTGCAGGCTGAAAAGTATAGCTGCAGAAGATGATGAAATCACATGTGTGAAATATATCCCTGTTGAAATACTGAAACATGACAGAAGTGAGACTGCTGGAAAGGATTGTAATAACTACAGGCAAAACATGTCAATAAAGTCTAGAAGTAAGTACCATCCTGAATAGTAAAATGAAAACAAGTGAGGGAGTGTGAGAAAGTGGCATGAATCCAGCAATACAGTAGTAATAACCCCTGAATAAAGTATACTGCAGTCAAGACAGAATGAAATGCATGTGAGAATCCAAACCAAACAGCAAAATCTGTTCAAAGTGTTGCTGCATCTGGAATGTGTATCCCAAAATCTGGATATGTTGCTCTCAGTCTGCAATATGCAGATAGTATAATTGTCTGATATACCAAACATCCACACTTGTCTACAGCTATATAAAGCAAATGTAGCAGGATGATGTAGCTGAACAAAGCTAGATATGAAATGTGTATGAAGAACAATAAAATGTATATTGATGTTGCAGTAACAGTCCTATCACCAAGTTGAAATAGTTATCATATAGGAAACTGTAGTTAGAACAGTAGTGTGTATATATCTGTAGCTATTAGAACTGTACAGCATATGTATTGGTATTTGAAGGTGTTAATATTATTTTCTTCACCCCACCCTATAACCACATATAACCAATTCCACATGAAAATGGTATGTGCAATCACAATTAACACCCCTGGACGTTTGTCCTGTTGGGCCATATATATTTGCATGTCCGTTGATGCATCTGCCCTGTTCATACATCCAAACCTGATGGCCTGTTGCCATCAATTAACCCTGCATGTTGTTGGACTGTGTATTGCTGTTCAAATTATGCATGTGTTATGCACGCTGTTCAATGGTGTGAATATCTGGGTGTTTGGTTAATGGGAATACTAATGCATGCTGTTACAACTAATTGTGAATGGTATTATATGTCACTAACCCAAACTGTCATGACATAATGCAAAACATAGGACGACAGGGAAGGCGGGTTCCAGTGGACCCACCTCTCCCA